>NC_143588.1:115601976-115950801 GCF_048544385.1 Mastigoproctus giganteus
AACTTTCTAAGAGAGAACGTCGAAGAGTTCCAAGTGATTAGTGCAGTTGGGAGAACTATAAAAGCAACAGGTGAATTTGACAGAATGTGATAGAGAGATTTTAAGCCAGAGAAGATCGAAGAGAGGAGATTCCAAATTGCCAAGTCTCTGACAGGGAATATCAGAGCGGACATGTGCACAAACATCACCTTCGAAGCGAAAGGAATCAGCAGTGAATAATTTAGACAACTGTGATGGACAGTGGTTGAATGAACTTATAATTGAGATTTAATCAGAGTGATTACATGTGGTTTACCAACCGTAAGTGGAAATTAGCATTGTCATTAGCAAAGGCACATGAGGCAAAAAGGCAAGCTTATATGGCAGCAGCCAAAAAAAAAAAAAAAACCTTTATTTCACCCATCCACTCGCTCCAAATATTTGTCAAGTTCTGCCTTCAATCTGTTTCAGCTATCAAATTCTCTAAAGCGTTTAGGGCATACGCCTCAAGCTATACAAGAGTCTAGACTATATATTTCTGATGCGCTTGCACTATATTTATACATGGGCTATCAACTTCTACAACGACAGATGGAAGTTTGTTCCAGCAATCAACCACCCGCTGGCTAAAGGCAAATTTTCGCACATCTATTCTACATCTGTCCTTTCTTAATTTGAATTTATGCCCTCTCAGGTGATTATTCTGAGCAAGAGGCAGAATCCCATCGGCATTAAGCATGCTCAAACAATTCAAGGCTTTATACACCTCTATCAGATCACCTCGCCGGTGCCTAGTCTGCAGACACTGTAATTTGAAAAACTTAAGCCTTTCTTCGTAAGAGCAACCCTTCGTTCCGTTCACTAACCTTGTTGCCCTTCTCTGTCTCGTTCCAGCAGCTCTACATCCTTCTTAAAATGAGGCCTCCAGGCCTGTATACAGTACTCTAGGTGTGGCCTGACCATTGCCTTATACAAGGGAATAATCACCTCCTTATCCCTGCTAGAAAAATTCCTGTATATCATTGACAAGACACCATGACACCTTTGCAGACTGTCGGTACTGCCCAGTAAACTTCATATCTGCCTGTACAAAAATACCCCCAGGTCTTTTTCATTATTTTCATTATCTACCACTGTCAGTATAGTACCACAGTGTTGATAAGTTACTCTGGGATTATTGCTTCCCATATGCAGTATTTTGCATTTGTCAAGGTTAAACTTCATTTGCCACCTCTCAGTCCATCTGCTCAACTTTTCTAGATCGTGGTGCAGCAGTGTACTGTCATTAGTGTCATTAACAACCCTACCAACTTTCGTATCGTCTGCAAACTTGGACATTAAGCCTGATATACCATCATCAATATCATATATAAATACAGAAAACAACACTGAACCCCTCGTAACTCCACTAGTAACATTATTCCCCAAAGAGCAGTGTCCATTGATTACCACTCTCTGTCTTCTCCCCCTCAACCACCCCTTGATCCATAGCAGCAATTTGCCTCCAACGCCACACTGCTCCAATTTGTGCAGCAGACTTCCATGTGCAACAGTGTCAAAAGCCTTTCTAAGATCCAAATATATAATATCAAAGTTATTCCCTGCATCCAGTTCCTTTGCGACT
Source organism: Mastigoproctus giganteus (assembly GCF_048544385.1). Taxonomy (NCBI): domain Eukaryota; kingdom Metazoa; phylum Arthropoda; class Arachnida; order Uropygi; family Thelyphonidae; genus Mastigoproctus; species Mastigoproctus giganteus. The sequence continues at coordinate 115,603,580 of NC_143588.1, forward strand.
ACATCATAGTATCCAATCGAATTAGTCAGACAAGACTTCCCCTTAACAAAACCATGCTGTGTCCCAGCTATAAGTGAAGTCTTGTCAAGATGATCCTGCAGTGCTTCTTTAACCAGTGCCTCCATTAATTTTCCTGGAACAGAAGTTAAACTCACAGGTCTATAATTACTTGTGTCAGCCTTTGATCCTCCTTTATGAATTGGGGTCACATTTCACATCTCCAGTCTGTAGGTTCCTCCCATGTGTCCAAGGAAGCTCTCATAATTATGGCTAAGGGCTTACTTCCTTTGCTGCCTCCTTTAATAAAACAGATAGATCCCATCCACCCCAGGTGCCTTTCTTGTGTTTATCTTCAACAATTTCTCCTCCACTTTACTCTCAGTTATTACAAGATTCTCTAGCTTACTGCCAGAGTTGGATACACCTCTGGCAATCCCCTCGCTGAATAACTTCTCATGTGTGAATGTCGATGCAAAATATTCATTTAGTTTGTTAGCTACCTGAGCAGGATCATCATCAGTTGACCGATCGATATCAAGAGGACCAATCTGATTCATCCCCTTCCTTCTAGAGTTTACATAAGTAAAGAACTCTTTGTTGTTTTTCTTTGCATCGTTTGCCAAACATTTCTCGTAATCTGCCTTCGCCTGCCTAACCTCCTTTGTAACTTGGTTACAGATCAACTAAGTTTTTACTTTTTTATGACAAGGTTTTGGCGCATTATAGCCATAGTTGCTGATGCGCCAATAAAACTCAATCAAACAAACAAACAAACAGATCAACTGGTATCTATCATAGGCTTCTGTGTCACGTGTTAATTTGTATGTATCCCATGCATTTTTCTTCTCTGCCATATGCCTCATTAGTTCATCTGACATCCATTTTGGCCTAAACCTTGAACAATATTTCTTAGTTGGTATGTAAAGCCTAGTAGCTTCCAAGATAAGTTCTTTGAATGCTTCCCATCTTGCATTTGCTGTTGGTAACATCATCAGTTGGTCCCACCGTATAGAATTTAAATACTGTCTCAGTCCATCGTAGTCGCCTTTATGGAAGCAATAACCCTTCCCTTTACCCCTAATGGTAGTTACCTCTTTGAGTAAATCCCACTTCAGCATACTGTGATCACTGCCACCTGGTGGTTCCTTTATCTGCAGATTCTTACTGCATGAAGAATCACTACTGATAATCAAATCAAGAATATTACTCCCTCTAGTTGCCTCCCGAACATGCTGATGTAGAAAACAATCATACAATAAATCCACAAAAGCCCTGCTAGTGTGTGAGTGACCAGCCCCCAAATTCTGGTCAATATCTGGGAAATTAAAATCCCCCATTATAAGATTCTCTGATTTACTGGCCCACTCTATTTCCCTGTACAATTTCTTATTATACTCATCAGAGTCATTAGGCCTATAGCACACTCCTACTCTCAATTTTGATCTCCCAGTGCTTATGTCACACCAAACTGACTCAACACTGCACTGTCCAGCGATGTCGACTGGCTTCACTTCCTTGGATTTTGTGTTTCTTAACTAAAAGCATAGCCCCTCCTCCATTCCTGTCCTGTCTATCCTTTCTGTAGACATTGTACTCCCCAAATTCCTGTTCTGCATTCCTTATAGCTGTGTGACACCATGTCTCTGATATCCGAACAATATCTACCTTTGATGTCTTGACTAGCACTTCAAGCTCATCGAATTTATTAACTATACTCCTAGCATTGGTGTACTTGCAAGTATACATGCACGTGTTTCTACTCTTAGTTACCCTAACACAGCCCACGTATTTACTTGTTCCACTATGACTCCCAGCAATCCTGGAAATTCCCATTGCCTAGCTTTCCAGGCTGCTGCTCAATTGTATTTCAATAGAAGCAGTGCAAGAATCACTTTCACTTCTGCCAGTGGCTACTGTTAATCAATTAGTCCTTGTATCCCCCGCCCAAGCTAGCAGTTTCCGACCCACCTAACACTGCCTCGATAGCATCAGCAAACATTCTTGCACCCTTTCTATTTAAGTGTATCCCATCCCTGTAGAAGCAATCTCTCCTGTTAACAAGTACAGACCAGGCTGAGAAAAATTCTACCCCTTGAGCCTTGCACAATCTTTCCAGGGCCGAATTGATCGACAAGGCTCTCATCATATACTCCCTCCTATCGTGTCTGGGCAGAATTGCAGACACTTTCAAATTCAACCCTAATTCACGGCTTTTTTTCAACAGTGACCTGTACTTGTTAAGCAATCCTGTCGGTCTCCTACTCTTAATATCATTAGTGCCAACGTGTACAACAATATCACCCTTTGTGCTCTTAAAAGATGATAACTGCTCTACAGCGTCCTCAACCTTTGCCCCTGGCAGACATACCCTACCCAACTATCAGCTCCATCAGTGTTTTAGACCCAAGTAGCAAGCCCATCTTGTTATTCTTGGGAAAACGTGTTTCACAGCCTCAAGGAACTGTTGAGAGTCCGGGTGTGGATTTCGATTTTTACAGAAATGTATGGCTACTCTCTTTTGTTTTGATAGACGCTATCCACTGCAGTTTGCCCATTCAGTGTTCCAGTGATTATCAATTGTCTTTATATTCTTGCTACATAATGAGATTGGGTCTCATGCAAGGACAGCATGGGTTGTCTCGAAGTACTGGATGATAAAGACCCTGCTGGATTCCACAGCGCCAAGTAATGTCAAATGCTTTTTCTATATCCAGACTCACCATAGCCATATGTTCTATTTTAATGAATTCATAGCGAACATGAGATTCTGTTTTGATCAAAAGATCAAGAGAGATCTCCTTGTAAAAGCCAAATGGATTAGCATTTAGCAAATGTTGGGTTTCTAACAGCCAAGTTAAGCGGTTATGAATCATTCTTTCAAGAGTTTTCGCAAGACAGCTTGAAGAACTTGATGGGCCTTTCCCTGGTTTTAAAAAGGCTACAATTGTTGAATGGCACAAGACCTTCAATAAACATTTTCTAGAAATATACGGTTGTAGGAGTTTAGTAGGCTTTCTAAATCTGCTTCATTCAAGATTGAGTTGGAAATAAATTCTGTCCAGAGCAGCTGCATAATCGTGAGATTTGGCTATGGACTGTTTCAGTTCTGGTAACCCAAAAGGCTGATTATAGGGTAAAGATATATTTGTATGGAAATTGGGATAACGCTAATTTCTTTAATTCTCTTAAAGGTTGAGTTATATGTTGCCACTGCTGATTCATAAGCAAATCTTTCTCCAGGGATTTTCGCGACACCTTATGCGAAGGATAATTCATTCCCATTCCAGTAGATGATTGGTGAGTAAGCTGGTGGAAACTTGTTATTGAGCAGTCTGATCTTCCAAATTGCTCTGATGTCGATGTCTTTATTAACTGATGAAGTGAATCTGATCCAGGAATCTTTCTTTCCTTTTCTGATAACTTATATCGAGCTTTTGCTCTTAGTTGTTTATGGGTTTGACCATCGGTTCCATGCTTTGTTTTTCTCCTACTTAGCTCAATTACCTTTTTGATTCCAGCAGTGCTTTTTCCGTCTTCGGCACGATGATCTTTGTGGAATGTAGAACCTTTCTGCATCTATTATTTGCTTTGCTATGTAGTCATTTACTACATCGATAGGTTGAGTCTGGCGAAAATTCTGATCTAATTTCACATGAGAACTAAAGGGTGACCAGTTTGGGTTTGTTAACTACCACTTCCTGCAAGGTCGATCTTTTGAGTGTTTTTTCTATTAGTAACTTGAAGTTTATTGGGAAATGGTTACTGTTCAGGGGACTGTATTAAACTGGTCATTCAAAGGTTGGATATAGTGAGGGAGAGAAGATGGACAAGTCAATTGCTGAGAATGACCCACTAGGTAGGTGTATATGCTGCTGTCTGTATTTATCAAGGTGGAAATCTAAAAATCTTTCAATTAATCTACCTCGTCCGTCTATTTCTGAAAGAACCCCACAAAGGATCGCCATTAAAATATTCTAATTGGCAAATTGGGGATAGCAAGCGTCTCAGAAAATCACCAAAGTCTATAAAAGAAAGAATTATTCGACCGGAGGTAAATTGAAGTTAAAGTTAAAGTTATTCAAACCATAACACGTATTGCAACTGCTTTAGATGGAAGTTGGAATTCACAAGGCCACCATGAGCAGTTTATGAATTCTTTCTGTCTCTTCCATTCAAAGTATTTATTGGAGCACTGACTAAGAGTGTAAGGTAAATTTCTCGTGAACAGATGCCATCAGGATTCTATTTGTTTATTAAATAGTAAATATCATTGGTACTGCTTGGGAATCCTCTACAATTCTATTGAATGAAGTTCGTCATTAATTCTTCTTGGGGAAGAAGGTTGAGTGTGACTGTTTGCTAGTATTCTACTTGCGTTTCTCAGTTTTTGCTCTTTTCTTTCGATAAAAGGGTACAAATTCATACCAATTTCTGTACGTGTCTCAAATAATGGTTCTTCTTGCTGAAATTGGTGATCTTTATCCATTTGTGATTGTCTGACGTCTATAGTTCTGCCGAATTGCTTTTTTCAGTTCAGGTTTTGCATTTGTTGAAGACCCGCTTCATGGAGGAACTGATATGATTGTGTTACTAGCTTGAGATGCGTTTGCATGCTTCATGGATTCTTTTTGTCTGTGTTGAAAGAGCCTGCTTCCTCTGAAGAGATACAGAATAAGGTTTGGAAGTGAGAAGTGCGTATTAGGTAAGGATAATGTTTCCTGTGAGTACTAGAATGCCATCTTTCTCAATGAGAATGTGCTTAGCTTGCGTTGCCTCCTGATCATTTAATTCTTGAAAACTCCTTTTTCTTCTGTGACATTCATGTGTTCCATTGTGCAATGACACCTTTAGAGCTAATGACCATCGCATTCGTGTAATTGGTACGCTTAATCCACAGAAAGATGAGAGTTTCAGAAATGTGACTGCATGTTTCTTATTGAGTGTTTCTACCAAGAGATCTTCGGATTTAAGTCGCCTTACCATTCCTGGTGAACCTGCACCATTCTCCAGGTATCGCTGGATAACAAATGGAGAGATTCTACTTAGTGACTCGAGGGTGAAGGAGTGAAATATTAAAATAGTTGGGCAATTTTGATTCTCTGTCTCTACTTTGTCCTTCTTCGAACTGATAGATTCAAAGTCGTTATTTCCAGTTAGATACATTTCTTGAATGCTGGACTAAGCTTATTAAACTGCGGAAAGTTTTCAAAGTCCATGATTCTCCTCTAGCCATGGCGATGGGGTAAGATATTTTTCTCTGAGTTTCAGCCTCTTTGAGTAAACAGACAGATAAGTTAAGCACACATGTTGAACGTTTAGAGAAAAAGTATTCGGAAACGGATGGACTTGATCAAGAAGGCATAGATGAGCTTATTAGTATTATGAAACTCTCATGAGGACAGATTTTTTTAATGATTCTATGAGTGAAAATAAGGGGCTGCTGCTTGGGACATTTGATTGAAGTGTGTAAAGCCTTGGATGGATTGAGTAATCTGAATGTTAATGGAATTCTTCCACTTGCTGAGACTACACACATGGGGGAGCTAAAATTCAAGTCGAAGAAGAATGGCTGCAGGGTAGATGTGCCTTCAACAAGTGGGTGGTTGATCGTTGGAATAGGCTTCCCTCTGTTGTTATGGAAGTGGTTGGGTTAAATAAATTGAAGGAAGAACTAGACAAATTCTTAGCGGGAACGAATGGGTTAACAAAATATCCCTCCAATATTGTCCTTCCAGTGAAGATAACCGCGCTCAGGCCCAGGTTCTTTTAGAAAAGACTATATATGCATATGTAGGCAACGTAAAGTAACTGATATCGGTTTCTAATCGGATAACCTCACACATTAGGTCAGAGATTCACAAAGTGTGAAGTGCGCTTCCCCGTGGATTTCACACGTGATTTTTAGGGAGGGGGGGGCTGTTGTTTTCTTGAAGCAATTTTTTAACCAAATATGGATCACACTAATCCAGATACAAAGCGTTTTTTATTTATTTCTTTTAAGCTAAATGTGTGGAAGTATATACTGTATTAATTTATAAAATAATTTATATTTATAGCTAAATTTTAGGTCAGAACTGTTTATGTTTACTTGTTTGGGAACGTATGTTTACTTGTTTGGGAACGTATCAATTCGTTTAGCTTTACTTTCCCACCCCATGGCCCAGAAAAAAGAGAAGAAAGAATCAAAGTCACAAACAAAATAGTGTTTAGAAGTTCAGCATTAAAAAAATTATCATCAGATTTTTCTGGGAACTAAACAGCTGGCAACGCGTGAACCCAGCAGAGGGAGAGAAAGCAAACTCACTATAGATAGCCTGAAGAGTTGGTGCATGCTTATCTCCTAGGTATCAGCAACGTGATTAAGAATTTTTCTATAAAAGACTGAAAGCCAACGTGATTAAGAATTTTTCTATAAAAGACTGAAAGCTGTAATTGAACAACTGCTTTACGTTGGTGTCAACAACCTGCAAAATGAAAGCTGTAATTCTTCTTGTCCTCTTTGTGCATGGTAAGTTTCAAGATCATTAATATCGTTAAAATACTTTAACACTCTGACCTTTTAGTTCTTAAGAATGTACAGGGTTATCGCAAAATGACACCAATCAGTGCTGTCAATGACCCGATGGATTTGGACAACATGGATTCTAATTGGCTGAGAGGTATACCATGTGAATAATCTCCCAAAATATGTAATTATATCTTTTTCTCTTTACACCAAAAAATGGGATGGTCTTAACACGTTAATAGAATCAACTTCTGAATATACGGTTGCCCAATTTTGTGGTACCACACCCTTACAAAGTTCTCCCGCAGCTGAATCTTACTTGTTGGCTTCTTCTGAGCAATTTTAGACGACATTATGTACCAGCAGTAGATAGTTGGGGGTTTAAATACATTTGCATAAAGTCTGGAGGGATTTAAACACATTTGCATACTGTGCCACGAGCGCTGGTGAGAAAATTATATTTAGGTCTTAATTCGTACCATAGATGGCGCCACATGCTTATCAAACACCATGTCATCTCATAGTTCAGTGAGTATTATTGTATATTTTCTTTGGTGTATGTCTTCTTATAGTTTTTAAACCTTTATTGATCCTTTGATAAAAAGAAAGTTCCTTCTCTTGTCATAGTATTTATTAACTAATCCACCAGAGTCTTTTTTCTTGTGTGCGTGTAAACATTTTTATAGGTTCGTTTCCTTAGAGATTCAATCTGAAAATACATTTTTAATAGAACCTTTTATTATTGTATATCTTCTCATATTTTTTATTATTGTGTGTCCTTCAGTTTACCTTCGCTTCCCAAAAACAGGGCTCGGTCAGATGTTAGGTTTCGAAAAACTAGGCAGAGACTTAGAAGGTAGAGTTTACGCTAAGTACCAGGCAGATATATATAGAGGCGTCAGTTTGTATTTCGTCTATTGAAACTTAATCGAGGATCAGATTGTGGGCGATACAAAAGCACCACTGTTACGTGTCGTATCGTAACACGATTTTCGATGGAAGTTATGATGTCTGAGTTGGATTTTTTCAGTAAACCTGCCACTAATATGTGTTTCGAACGGTCGTCGTATATTACTTTCCTTCCTCTGGCATCTGTAGACAGTGTAGGCTCGATCGAATTCTATATTCCGGGGACTTCAGAAGAGTATCTAGACCTCGGGAAAAGTTATTTGCGGTTGAAAGTGCGAATCACGAGAAGCGATGGAAAAGATCTGGAAGAAAATGATAAGTAGGAGTCGTGAACAATTTCTTTCACTCTCTATTCAGTCAAGTCGATCTCTTTGTACAAGACAAACTGATTAACCCATCGTCGAATACGTACCCTTATCGTGCATACCTGGAAACGCTTCTTAACTATGGACGGGAAGCCAAGAATTCGCAACTGACAACAGAGATGTACGTCAAAGAACAGTACCCCGATGTTAAACAGATGTTCGAGAAGGACGACTACAGTGCCAACGATCGAAATCCTTCTCAAAATCGAAAACTGCAGAGATGTTAGGAAGACTTCGACTCGATCTGTGTCACCAGTCTAAATACATAGTGAATAACGTCTCCCTCTGTTTACGACTGGTAAGAAGTTCCCCCGAATTTTGTTTGCTTTCCAACGATTCGTCAACTGCCAAGTTGAACATTATGGAAGCAACTTTATTCGTACGTAAAGTGAAATTGAATCCTCAGATCCAACTCGCACACATCAGTGTTTTAGAGAAGAACCCGCTCGTGTACTACTTCGACACGTTTGCTCGCCCCCCGCCCGAAGATTTTGCTGCGTTTCTGAAAAGGCAAAGTCGCGAGTGGACTCATAACAAGACTGTAATACAACATCGGGAATCTATAGCTTGTGGACTGCATTGTGTTTTCTTTTTAACCCATAGATGTCACGGTATTACTATGAGGCAGATTGTTAACGAATGTTATTGTAAAAATTTGTGGGGCAATGATATCATTGCCACTTTAGATATAATCGATCATTTAAATAAACAAATTTAAAAAAAAAATTGTCTACTTACATGCTTACCCACTGTATTTACATGCTTACCCACTGAAGAAGAAAAGCCTGCAATGTTTGAAGGTATGCCTTCACCTTGGATTCGATCGACCTGTCCTGTCTCTTCAGAATTTCGGACATCTCTTCATCCAGAGAAATCATCCGTTGGTGTTCTGGTGGTGCCAGTAGTAAATATTTTTTGAACGAGTCGTTCATTTTCTTATTAGCGATGTTATCAGTGGAATTATCAGACTTGTGTTCCTGTGATGGCTTCCTTTAATGAATATTTCAACGATTTCGGAACTGTCTTTCGCAACGTGTAGGAGATCGTCGATTATAATTAGATTTCTGACACGTCTATCGACTTCGGGCAGTTTCAAGTCTTTTAAGAATTCAACGTGCGGAAACTGTAAGAAGGGGTCCTGTTCTTCCGAGTAGCAGTAAATTATTCTCTCCGGAGGGGGTGAAATTAGCTGTTCGCTGTTTTTAATAAGGGACAGAATGAAGGTTGTTTTACCGCTTTGAGTACCACCGGCCGCGACACATGTGAAGGGGTGGATAAAGGAACACATAGTGACAGAGTTATAACCGACGAATCATTTTTGATTGTGTTTTTCACGGATGTAAGGTGCGATGGGTTTATACAGTTTAATTCGTCCGTATGAAGCAACAAAGGACCCTATTACAGCGTTTTCTTTGCGATATGGGGTTTCTGTACCTTCAAGAACGCTGTATGCTATCAGCATGCCATGCGAACAAATCGTGTAAATACTGTTCTGTGCTCGTCCAGGAAGTGTTCAACGACGCTTGAGTAGGATTTGTTCGCATGGCAAGCCTACCCCGTAAAGAATTCATACACAACTTTCCCAGAGCACGTTTGGACGTGTTTTTTTTTTTTTAATTTGGACAGGATCAAGTGTAATACCTTCCTTCTGATTTAATTCTGGGATGTAGGTGTCACGTTCGACACCCTGAGACCACCCCGAAGCCTCTTGTTTAATTTTCAAGAAGGAATCGATATACCCACCAAACAACGATTCGTGTGTTTCATCAAAGTGCCACACTTCCTCAATCTAGTTCTGGAGTTGTCCATACGCCTTTTATGGTCGTATCTTCGTGATTACAGAGAGTTGATTCCTCCTGAGCACAAACTTCTCTGGTGCTTTCACACGTGCACTAGCAATGTCAAAGTATGCTTTGTTGCTGTAATCGAAATCTCTCAGAATAACCTTTGGAAGGCCACGAGGATACACTCCGTATTTACTCACCCAGGGGTATAGGGAGCAAAAATCCACATAACGAATCTGTTCGTTTTCATCTGTTTTGTGGTGGATTTTAAAACAATCCACACGACCATCTCTGAGGGCACGTCTAGGGGTAATCGGTTCTGTTATATTAAAACTGGCCACAAAAGCGTTCAAGACGGGGTTATTTTTTCTCATTTCGTCGAATTGACATTCCCATATGGAAACCAGGTCCCATGCATATATTATCATTATTCCTAATTTTGACAACGCATTTCTTGTTTTGTAAGAAACTGTTTAGATGTACAATAGTTCTTTTTTTATATTTTTAGAATGACCAGCACTGATTTCGTAGAATCGTTCGTATGTTTCTTCACCCCCACCAATTTGAATCTGAAAAGAAATGAAAAAAAAAATATGTTTAACGTTTGGGAAGTCGGATTGTAATTCTACATATGAAATTCTGAATAAGACTTACAGGCCCTTCGTTTGATCCTCCTGCCCTCCCCTCGGCACGTTGAGACAATAAAAAGAATTCTGCATTCTGAAAATGAATATTAAACATTGTTATAAAAACTGTATTTTATCACTTTTAAAAATAAAAAGTGATAAAATAGGAGGAAATTCACTCACCTCTGTATACTGTACACTATTCGTATACAGTATTTCAGCTTCAATAACTTCAGCAAGAATAACAGCTTCAGTCTCCAGGGAATCATCATCACACATCCAAGTGTCCATTTTTTTCTCTAACGATTCTGTGACTGGGGTTGCCTTTTAAAGTTTCTCCAGTAGCACTACGACATCCTGTAAGAGCTCCGTTATTAGGCATTTTTCGATGACACACATGAGTTATATTATTAGTCGCATATCCGGGTTGGGGACTGCTTTATATATTAAGATGAGTACCGCTCCAAAGAAGAACTATGTGTTTTTTCTTCGCCTCAGCTCGAGCACTATTCTACGAGTTCTCCTGCTTGATTTCGAAGTATCGATCGTTTTGGAATGTGCCTCGAATTATCTACAACTAACAGCAGATCAATGGAGTAAGATAACGTTAAAATGGCCTGAAGTATTACTATTAGTTCGGGGTCGTGCACATGAAACTATTACATTTACAGGCGGCTTGGAGATTGAGACAGAAGCTGGTCGTGCTACAATTTCCAATGGTGAATTGTGCGATTTTATTCTCGACTTGAGTGAATGTGAGTCTCTTTCACATAAAATACTCTATGTTGACGAGTTTGTATGTGTTTAAACCCCCAGCAAATGTGTTTAAACCCCCAACTTATCTACTACCAGCAATTTTCAATAAGGTTCAAATCTAGACTATTGCCGGGCCAGTCCAACACTAATGCCAGCATTTCTGAGGTATGATTGCACCTTAAAGGAGAAAAACGAGGGAAAACATTGGTGTATGTGTGTTTTAAGTCTTGTGAGACAAGGGACAAACTCATCATTAAACTAAATAGCATAAAACTTACAAATTTTGCTGCTTGGCAAGGTGCTGAGTCTTGTAGAAAAATGCAGTTTTGGACGTCTGTGTGGTAATCCCTAATAACAGGAGGGTCTCAAGCACTCCTCCAAGATAGCAGTATAGGTTTCTGCATTCACCTTTCCGTTAATAAACTTAATTCGCCCCACCCCTTTGCTTGTTATGCATCCCCAAACTACCTGAATGGCGGAGAACTATATAGTCCGTGTTATGCAGCTAGGATGGTATCACTTCCCATCCGAGCCATGCAGGTTGAATTTTGATTCGTCAGAAAAGATGACGGTGTCCCATTGCTCTTTTGTCCATGAAACATGCGTTTTAGTCCAAGCAAGTCGCTCTCATTTGTTGGGTCAACACAGGCTTCTTTGGGCCGATAGGCATGCAGACCACATTCCGAAAGCCGTCTTTGGATAGTTGCAACACCATCTCAAAGTCCAGTTTTAGATCAGGACCACTAACATGGCGATTACGAAGCCATAGCCGTTTCAAATATCGATCTTCGGAAGGCAGGTCTTCTCTTCACATCACCCGGGATACTGTTGACTGGTGGCAGCCTATTTTATCAGCGAGCGCACGCGTAGAAAGTCCTTCCTGGGACAGAGCAACAGCTACACTTTTTTTTACTTGGTGTCAACTGAACATATGGAGTCATGCTTACACCTCCGCAAAACAGGACAGTAATGAGCGTGTGTATACCCTTCCAACGCCATATTTATAGAAACAGCTGATGCAATAGGGTAACCTTGCAATTACCTTGACATGCAATCTTATACGTTTATCTACAACCTTGACTTTTTTCATTTTTATCTACAACCGTGAATATCTTATACATTTCACTACAACCGTGACTTTTTTAAAGCTGATGCAGTGTTTTTGTTCGCCACTGTACGTGCAGTGCATCCTTGGATTGATAAAAATCGCCAAGGATGCGAGATACGAAATCATTCATCCCCACCATACCCACAGAGTAGTAAGATACAGGGTGGTTTCTTGCTCAATTACTCACATGCTTATGTGCAGGTCTGGAAGCCTCAATTTAGGAAGATTGTAGAGTTGCTAGAACGAGTACAGAGGAGGGCAACAAGATTGGTGAGGGGAACAAAGGGGTGCTCTTACCAATAAAGACTTAAGTTCTTCAAATTGCAGGCGCTGGAAACTAGGCACCTGCGAGATTTACTTTGCTTTTCGTTATCATAATTATAATTATTTGTGTAGTTGTCTACTGACATCGTGGACAGAAAGAAGTGTTTCTTTTGTGACAAATCTGGCGTGCGATTCCACCGATTTCCTAAACAAAGTCAAAACGAATTCAAAACTTATTGCATTAATTAATATGAATAGTGTAGGTTCAGGTGGAAAAAGGAATTAACATTATCGCCTATGAGTGCGTCCACTCTACTGCCGGAGAAGATCCATCCACATCTTCAGAACCTTACATCTCCCCAGCAATGTTAGAAGTGAATTTGGAAGAAAGAGTCATGGAAGTCGATACTGCAAATGAAAACGAGTCCTCGAAGCCAAGGCGTAAACGAAAAGCAAAGATGCCAAAACCGACTGCCAGAAATACTCCACCAAATTGTGTTGAACCATTTGATGGAGCAACAGGATTTTAAGAAACACCGAAGCATCCACTCACAGTTTAAACGTATATTCCTGGATAATGATTTCGGTTCAGTCCATTCCAGGTGTTATCATCTTTGGTTCAAAAATGGTGTGAAGATTGTAGCAGTTCGAGATCACGCCCTCCTTCAAACCGCATTTCTAAATGAGGATGTAAGTCAAATGTCGGCCTGTAACAGCTGTCGTAGCTCTCTCAAGAACAAAGTGATTCCAGCTCTATCGAATTTAAATTCATTTAAGTCCTCGTTAGAGTCTAATCAACTTCTGGCATCCCCCTTCCCTAAACAGTTCCTCATGTGTGATTGTTGATGCAAAATACCTATTCGATTCGTCCGCAACCTGAACAGGCTCATCAGCAGTTAACTCACTGAGGTCAAGTAGCCCAATGTGATTAAATCCCCTTCTTTGTACTGTTAATACAAGAAGAGATGTCCTTGCGGTTTTTCTTTGCATTCTTTACCAGATTTCTCACCATCTTCATTCGCTTGCCTAACCTCCTTTGTGACTTGTTCACAGACTAATTTATATCCACCATAGTTTTCGGTATCATCTGATAGTCAATATCCATTCCATGCAATTTTCTTCTCTGCATTCCATGCACTTTTCTTCTCTTTTTAGCAATGAGCGGTTAATACTAATAATAGTGAAATGTAAAATCTTTTTACTGTATTTTACAAAGGAATCCAAGGTATAATGGATCAAGAATGCCTTCAGGATTTTTTCCGAATTTCTACTGATGAGCAGTTGGACAACTACTGCAAGAGGTAAGTTTAAAGAGATCCATTTGTTGTTTATTTTCTGAATAAGTAAAAATTATGTATACTGATTATTCTGATCTGTACTCTTGGTCTTAAACCATCAGTGGTCCATCCTTGTTGGTCCATCAATAAGACCATAGCAAATTAAGAAACCATGATTAGCGAGAATGATTAGTGATTAGCGTTCACGGTTAAACTTCAGTAACAGACTCTTACTCGTGGATCTTTGTGGCAGCTAATGATGCCCAGATGTAGCTCCGTTCACTGCATTGCGCAGATTGGCTGATAATCAACAAGATTTTACTGTAGAGTGAAAGACGTCTAGTACAGCCTATAGAAATACAATAGGCAAGCCGATAAATTTGATGTTCTTTAAGAAAACTTGTACTACAAGTAGGGCCGGCAGGAATCCATCATTTTATCCTTGGTGAAGACGGTGTTGACCATGTTTTTCGACAAATAAGGGGCGATTCCCAAGCAATTTGTACTTGAATGAGAGAGAGAGAGAGAGAGAGAGAGAGAGAGAGAGAGAGAGAGAGAGAGAGAGAGAGAGAGAGAGAGAGAGAGAGAGAGAGAGAGTCGCATTCCCGTGGTAAGACTGCAACGTCGAGTGAAAGACAGTTGGTTCTTATTGCATAATAATGCCCAAACCCGTTGCACATTTGTTGTGAATACATTTCTAATGAAACACTGCATTGTACAGTCTAAGCATCTAACCTTCTCTCCAAATCTGGCACCACTAGACCTCTTCCTCTTTGCCTAGGTGAAAACTGCCCTCAAAGAAAAAAGGTTTCATGACGTTAAGGACATAAAGAAAAGAAGTAACCAAAGAAGTGAACATCATCTCATTGGACGCCTTCGCTTACCCTTCTCAGAAACCTTGAACCCTGAGTGCCAAAGCGATATTAGTGACTACAGCGCCTTTTCATAGTGGTTATCTGGTACGCTTAACTGTAAATACGTTTCTCCTGAGTTTCGCAAGTCCGTTAACCCTTGAGTATTATGTACAGTGCAACTCAAACTCCAGCAGTCAATACGCCAATTACCATACCACTCGAAAACCTCTCCATCCCGGATCAAGGACGCAAAGAAAAACATATCCTAACTTCTAGCCACCAAAAAGAAATAGACATTAAAGAAAAACCAGCAGATGACTCTGTCGTTGAAGAAGACATGGACACAGAAAGGCCTTTCTTCCAAAAAAAAAAAAAAAAAAAGAGTGAAAAATAGAAAACCCCAGCAACGCTAAAACCCTCGGAAGGTCTAACAAGAGATAAATAATGAACTCAATAATGCAGTGGATTTGTCTTGGTTTCCATGCCAATATCGATGATCTATATGATCTTTCCACTAAATGCTCACCAACATGTCCCTACCTTCAAGAGACGCATTTAAAACCCCGAGATACTCTAAAGCTGTCTCAGTATTTTTAGAAAAGACAGAACCTATCAGAATACTGCAAATGGTGGTGTAGCTGTTTTAACAAACCCACATATTCCATCCAAAGAGCTCTTAGTGAACTCTCCCCTCGAGGCAATAGCAGTCCGTCTAGCTGTTGACATCCATAGAGTGGCAAATATCAAACGACTCCTCTGCCTATCATGGAATTAAAGGGGCACAATGTAAATGATTTGCTGAAATTGCCAATGTACTAGGAGAAACCTTTGCCAAAACATCGGCAACAGAAAGTTACACCTTGAGAAGATTCAAAACAAATTCAGAAAAACAAAATTAAACTTTTCTTCAAAAGGAGATGAACTTACCTTTTACCATCCACGAACCGCATTGAGCTTTGTCAACATATAGACGCAGTGCTTTGGACCAGATGATATTCATTATTCGATGATACAGAACTAAGTACTGAATCATTGTAGTCACTTCTTTGTCTATTCAATAGACTCTATCTGAAAGATTCTCTAAGCATCTAGCTACAGTCCTTGCCTTCTCTAAACCAGGTAAAGACCCCACAAACTTTCTGGTACTATTTTTTTGCAATTATCTCTATCTGACAAGAAAAAGCATCCATACTAGGGGGCATCGGCAACTATGGCACCATGGCCATAGTTGCCGATGCACCTAATAAATCCCCAAACAAACAAGCCACACCTTGTACATTTATCATATACAAAAATTTGCATTACAGAGAAGATTCGTTGTTACATATTTATTAGAATTAAGAACAACTTTCAGTTAATTTACTAGTTCCGGCCCTCGCAGATAGCACAGTGAATATAATTACAGTCCTTTCCTTAAAGTGACATTTTACTTTTACAGAGGAAGCCTAGAAAAGGGATTGACCTGTTTGAAAGACAATCACGATGAAATTTCTGAAGGACCTCCAGAATACAAGGCAGTCATACATCTACTGGAGGGTGGCATGGATCTAGTCAAGGCGGTCTGTGAAGAAGGATCTAAACTTAGAAAGGGTAAGTGTGACTAAAGACTAGGATTAGTCTTTAGATGTATGTGAGTCAATTCAACTTCTGGAGCTGGCCTCCCCAGACACCATACTCGATCCAGCTCAGCGCTTTGGGATAAGTTTGAACGAGTGGGAAACATTTGACTGAACATTGTTCAGAACCTTGGTTGCCAGACTTTATATCGCTTTGCATTAATATCACGACAAATCCAGATTGGTTGTCCTCAAAAACAAAGTGATGATCTTCTTTCAATTGATTAGGTGACAATAAAATGGCTATTCAAAGTATATTTGCAGAAGACAGACGGTTGTGGATATTCTTGGTATAATCTAAGGAGTGGAGTTCGCCGAGGATCGGTTCTGAGACCACTGCAGTTCCTGATTTCCATAAACGACACTACAAAGGGACAAAAGGCATGATGTCGAAATTTGCAGAAGATGGAAAGATTAGCAGGGTCGTTAATGGAAAATGCTAAGCAGCAATCCTCCTGGATGACTTGAAAAGACTTCAGAAATCGTCAGGAAAGTGGCAGCAATGTTTTAATGCAGCAAAACAAAATAGATCTTACAGTTTGGTTCCCACATCTGGTGGAAAAGACTTGAGTTCAAGTCCTGTCATTGACGGGAGTAATTTTTATGGGCCTTTTTCCGAACGTGGTTTTAGGAGTTTCCTAAAACTCCTAATGGGCAGATATGTGAAAGTTTCGTAGCAGTGTAAGCAGCCAGCCAGTAAAGACAATGGTGTCCTCTCGATGATTTATTCGACAATATCCTCTATACATAGGAAGGTCTTAATCCCACAGAATAAGGCAAATGTAAGACCACATTTGTAACACTTTGTTCAAGTATGGAGACCCATGTGATAAAGACATTCAACTACTTGGAAGGGTACAAAGGTGGGCAACTCGAATGGTGAGATTGACGAAACGGCGACCATACGAGGAAAGACTTCAGAGCTTGGCAACCAGCCACCTTACAGGGAACCTGATTGAGTTTCATAAGGCTCTGAGAAGCGTTAGTAAAATGAATGAAGGGGAAACTTTCACTGCTATAAAGAATTCAAGAACTCGGGAGTATAAATTCAAATTACAGGAGTTGAGGTTTAGGCTAGATTTTAGGAAGTTTTCTTTTCGCCAGCGAGTTGTTGATTGCTGGAACGAGTTTCCCTCGCAGGTAGTTGAGGCTGACATTTTGAATAAATTCAGAGTTCAAGTGAATAGCTGTCTGTGTGAGGCGGGACGCACATAATTTGTATTTTCTTATCTTTTCTTTGGCCAGTGTGTGTTCTCGTTGTCCTTCTTTGGCCAGTTTAAGGACAACGAGTCGGTGAAAGCCACTTTGGAACAGTAATTGAAAAACAAATGCTGTAAACTATTCCTCGATGTTGACTTTTACCATTTTGACAACATTTTGTCCTGGAATGAATTTAATTAGTAACATCATTAAAATGGAATACTTTAAACCTTCTCTTTTTTCTTTTTCAGATTTTCCAAGGTACGCGCAGTGTGTAAAGCCAATAGGTTCCTTATTCGAGGCCTGTATTCCAACTTTTCAGTTTTATAATGAAATGACAACATTTGTTTGCTGGTAAGTATCAGGACTATGTTTCTCTTTCTGCTGAACTTAGAATGTATTATTCTTTTCAACGCAATTTCAAGTTTTTCAAGTATTATTCAATGCAATGGTTAGCCTGTGGAGAACTGGAGGCTTCACTTGAGGAAGGATGTAGATTTGCTGGAACGGGTACAAAGAAGAACAACGATATTGGTGAAGGGAACGAAAGCGTGGCCTTGCGTTTTTTACAAATTGCGTTCGAAGACTAGGCACCTGTGGGGTGACCTGATTGAGGTGTTTAAGGATTTGAATGGACTGAGCAAGCTGATTGTATTTTTTCTCTTGTTCAGACCATGCACATCAAGGGGCATAAATTCAAATTGATGGAAGATGGTTGAAGGAAGGATAGCTACCCGTTGGTTTTCTTGCAGCCAGCTGGTCGTCAGTTATTGGAATAAACTTCCATCTGTTTTTGTGGAAGTGGGTAATTTGAATAAATGCAAGAAAGAACCAGACAAATTTTTGGAAGGGATGGAATGGACAGGTGATGTTGCTGATGCTCTGTCAGCTTGCTTTCTTACTTCATATGCCACAACTAATAAATAATAGTAAAAAAGAGTGACTATTAAGTTTTGTTTAGATTTGAGAAGCAACGGTATGTTAACGATTCTGTATCTCACTCATGTGGATTCATTGGATTGTATGATGTTGGTATGGTAATGAATCAAAAAATCCAGTTTTTGAGATTTGGAAAGACGAAACAGATAGAGCCAAATCCTCTGATTGGGGCGGAAGCTGTATTAGCCCGAACCCACAGTCTTGCAGAAGCATTCAAAAAAGAAGACTACAATCAGTCAAATGACTACCCACTACATTGGTAACCAAAGAGTATTTCAGAGCGCACAACTCGTGGTACTTTGTCACAGTTGGGATATCGCAGCCGACAACTGAACTGGGTTCTACTCCTGTCAGCGAACAACAAGAAGGTATGATGACAGAAGACCCAGGAAATCCAACACTGGCAACTGGTAGGAAAGATTGTAAAAAATAAATTTCTTGGTTTGACGAATCCCCGTTCCTGCTGTTTCACTCTACTGAGAGGACCACTACAATCAATCAAATGATTGTAGTGGTCCTCTCAGTAGAGTGGGTGTATCCATCTTAAAATGTGTCTTCCAACATGATAATGCCCACCATCACAAAAACAGAATTGTACCGAGCTGATTTCAGACACATGAGACCGAATTCAATCCACTTCTGTGCCCTTCTATCATGTGATCTCACTTCATCTGATATATGGATGAGGTAGAACGAGATCTTGAGATCAGACATATACAGCCATCCAACTGCCAACAACCGTAGGATGCATTTGAATCGACATCTACCAGGATCCCTGCAGCATGCTTTCGATACCTTGTTGAGTCCATACTGCGAAGAATTCGGATAATAATCTAAGGGCTAAAGTACCTGTAGATGTACCTAAAAGTAACCACGTAGTGTATACACTGCCCTGCCATTAATATCCGGACGCGTGCCTTTAGACAAAAAAACAGAGCTTTTATTATTTTATTTTCGTGCCATGCTCTCAATCAGCTTTTCATAAATGCCAGGTGATATGTTCCTCCACTCGGACTTTAACGCAGCCACCAGATCGGTCTTGTTCTTTGGACGATCTCGACGTGCACGTATCCAACGATCCAATACATTCCAAAGATGCTCGATATAGTTGTATTGGGCAGCACTCTGCCCTCGTCTTCTTCAACACGATACAACACCACTCGTTATATTAAATTATCTAAGTATAAAAATCGGTCTAAGTTCTCTTAATTTCTGTCTCTTAAGACTGAGTTTTGGAAGAATGAGTGTGGAACTAAAATAATATTTTTTTATATTTTCAGCAACTATGGTCGGTATAATGTTGCTTGTATCAAGAAGGTCGTTACTGATAATTGTGGAGAGGACCTTGGAGATACAGCAGAGCAACATTTTCAACTGCATTATGGCAGACTTTCCGCTGCATGTTCTCATCTTCCACACAAGTGTCCTCCTACTTCGTAATTCCTCTTTCGTCATCTTTGTGGAAGAAAATCCTCGTGGGGAATTCTGAAATAAAACGGAAAAATCGATTTGTATACATTAATAAAAAGAGAAATTTAAATTTGAATCCTTGGTAATTCATTGTTTAATGAGGCAGAGTTGTTGTAATTTTCCATCTGATAAAAATAATATCCTTTTCATGCTCTTCTACACGTTGACATAAATTATTAGGACACTCAAAATTATATAAAATTCAACACATCATCAAGACAATTTTAAATTCCATTCCTCCCTGGATGTTGAGTCCCTGAAGAACAAATTAGACAAAAGACAAAAGTTTTTCCTCATACAGTCGTCATACTGCCGATCCACCATTCGACCTGCCCGTCTTATGCGATTGTGGAATGATAGAAACATGTGAGCCCCACTGTCATTTATATGACGACCTGCGATGCTGCCTTATCACTGAAATCCAATTTGTATTACAGAACCAAGAGGACTGTATACTGGAGGAGAAGGGTAGTTACAGGGCACTAACAAAATATGCACAGGACCTCTTTGACAGAAAAGAACCTTCCCTGTGCCACAATCCCAGCAACTACGACCAACGTAAACCCTAGCTAACTCCCTCAATGAAACCACCAAAGATCACTGGAATCTATCAAACCAACCATGAATAACCTGGCCATGTAAACCACTACACAATTTCCATGGACGGACACTCAGCCGCCTGAACCAAACTACTTAGGATAGGACCACATCCCATGAAATATAAACACTGATTGGATTGGACCAGACCCTAGATGTGACAACCACAGGCAAGACCCATGGACTCGACCCAAGGAAATGACCAAAAGCAGACATATTGCTACTACCACCTCGATGTGATAACCACGGACTCGACCCAAAGATTTGACCAAATAACAAGTATATTGTCATCTTATTGGCGATCTGTGCCAGTTCCCTTGTCTGGCCAACTTTAGCCTCCCTGGTGGAGGGGAGGTTGACAGCCCTCTTGTCCCCTCCTCGCCACCCTTCTTTTTCTCTCTGGTGGGACATGAGCATGGCCCACTGACATCTGATTGGGGTCGTCTTCACTATTGACCCCCATCTTTCTGCCTTTCTCCCCCCTGCCTTCAGTCTCCCTCCCCTCTCTATCTTCACGCTAGCGTACGCCCCACACGTCAAAATCTAACTTTGTCCAAATTACTTTTCGCTCACATTTTGGCCTCTCGAATTCAAGCGCTCTCCCCCACGCAATCGATTATTAAATAATCACTACATGTATATATAGATTTATTTATTATTTTTTTATTATTATTATTGTTATTTTATTTTTTTTAAAGGTCCTAGCCACTGAAATCTCAGGAAATTAGGTGGCAGGACCTGCCAGAGTAAATACAAACTATTAGGTACCTGATCTGCCTCCACGGGGCGAATTGTGGGCAACGTCGGGCCTCAATAGAGGTCTAGCAGCTAAATGGCCAGAAGAACAACGGTACATGACACCACACATTCCAAGATCCAGATCCACACACTTTTAAATCTTTGGCCTTTACGAACTGTATCACACCACAATGTAAACTACGCGGAGATGGGGGAAACCCGTGGTGCCATCTGACCCTACATACACTTTACACTTTTCTGCTTTATTACCCTTTGGTGGCCGAGTGTCCTCGGAAGACTCCGGGAGGCAGGCCTACCAATCAATCTATACAACACCATAAGATCATACCTACAGGACAGAAAAGTGGAAATTATAACACCATATCAGAAAATAACTATACCCGTACACCGAGGCTGCCCGCAGGGTTCAGTGCTGGGGCCGCTCCTGTGGAATGTAGTTCTAGATGATTTCCATTCGATGGACCTGGGAGAGGTAAACAGTCACGCATTTGCAGATGACCTCATCATCACTGTGGAGGCGAACTCAAGGGCCAGCTTGAAAATCCAGGCAAACAGAATACTGGAAAATCTACTGGAGTGGACGAAGCTGCACTCATTGAGAATTTCGCACGCAAAGACGGACTCAATCCTATTAAAAGGAACACTAGATACTTTCGGCCGCCACAGATTAAAATTGAGGGCACAGCCATCAAGCTTAGCACGCAACTAAACTATCCTGGAAAGCATTTTAGACTCAAACTTATCCTTCAAGCAACATCTCCTCTACCGGAAGGAGAAACTCAGAAAATACACGGCCATGATTGCAAGAATCACTAGAAAAGACTGGGGACTAAAACGAAAAATTCTGGCACTCTACTACAAAGCAATTTTTATCCCTGCAATAATCTACTGCTGGCCTGTATGGTGTACCAAGGCAGTTACAGCTGTTAACAAAAGAATTCTTGACCCCATCCAGAGAAATATTCTACTAACTATAACACGTGCCTTCTGTACGGTGAGCACCCATGCCCTACAGACCTGGCAGGCGTGCTTCCCCTTGATCTAGAGGTGGTGCGTTGTGGGCTAATGTACATGCACTCAAGACGAATCCAAACGACCTTCCTAGGGTACACAACAGATCTGGCGAATAATCGGAAACAGGAAAAAACGCCGCTGGTGCTGCACCTACTTCAGGCATGGCAAGAGAGATGGTCAAACTCCTGAAAAGGAGAAATCACAAGAAAATTCATACTTCAAGTCAGCAGAGCATACCCCAGAACCCCACATTGGTTCTTCCCAGGATTACACACTACTGATGGGTCATGGTGCCATAAATGCCAAGCTAAATAATATGGGAATTGTAGACGACCCAAATTGTGGATGCGAAGAGTTGACTTGGCAACACATAATGTATGAATGTGAATATTATGAGGATCTCCGAAGCATCCTGAAAACCAAGACTACATACCTTCCTCGTAATCGGGAACACCTTTTACTGGACACTGAAGAAGAATACAAAAAGTTCAGTAAGTTTGCGCAGAATCTTTTCGCGAGGAGGAGGACATTGATTGCGTTACATAGCAACGCAGGAGATAAACAAAGTAGACCCGCACCAAATGAACAAGAAAATAGCAGCAGCAACAAATCCTTACTGACTTTAAATCCCCAACCCCTGGCAGGGGTTGGGGATTTAAAGAAATGACGGGTCGCCTTCCTATCCGACCCCTCTTCTTCCTATTTCACCCCCCAGTCTTCGCCCTTCCCTCCCAACACTTTCCTTTGTACAGCGACTGCCCCACACGTCAAATTTTGCCCGACCTTTCAGGCTCTGTAGAAATAGTTCTTTGGGCGTAAAACCCCACGCAGCGCTTTCTAAATGCAGTTTTACCGAAATCAACCGCGATCGTTCAAACCTTTATTCTAGGTCCTAGCCACCGAAATCCCAGAAAAGTAAGTGGCAGGACCTGCCAGAATATAATTAGTCTCTTGGTACACCCGGCCGGCGTTCCCGTCGCTTGGTATGGAAACGCCGGGTCCCACTAAGGGCCCGGTAGCCAACAGGCCGGATGAACAATGGCCACAACAAACTACATACCACATGACCCATACATTACTTTTAAACCTCTGGCATAGACAGGGTACTATCACTCGATACATACAACATACGTGGAAATGGGAGAAATCCCCAGAGCCGTCTGACCCTCAACATACCTATACTTACCTATACCTACATTGTATCGCAACCAGATGTCCAATATATGCACCCAGGTAATTTCAACCCTTTTTGGGCTTTAAATCTGACTGTCTCCTGTGTGTCTAGACTGTTTGGAGCGTTTTCGGCTGATGGGAAACAAAGAAGATCGCGAATACATCATGAGTCCATGGATCAGTCCTGCTAGGTGTCAACAATGAGGGCTGTGGTCGGTAGTGTAATGGTTTAAGAGATGTTTTCGTGGCACACATTGGGACCCTTAATACTATCGGAGAAATTTTGGACGCAATGGTTTATCTGGAAGTTATCTTCTACCAATTTGCTTCATGGCTACAGTGTATTCATCTGCGAATACGCTGATAATGCGCCATGGCATTAGGAGTATCATGATCCAGGAACATGAGAATTGTACCCAACTGCTTCCAGGAATGTGAGACAATTCAACTTATGGCGCTGGCCTCCCCAGTAACCAGACTCGATCCAGTTCAGTACTATGGGGTGAGTTCGAACGAGTTCTTCAGAAAAGAAGTCTAAAACTATCTGATTTGTAATAACTGTGGGAAACATTTGACTGAACGTTGTTCAGACCCTTGGTTGGCCGAACTATGGCTATGCGAAGTATATTTCACAGTAATGTATCTTGTCTACTAAGATCAGGCTAACTTCTTTAATTAATGCAATGCCCTCGTGAGTAGTGGTACAGTTGGTAGGATTGCCCTCTCCCCACACCGAGTGAAATTTTTATGGGCCTTTTTCACAAAGTGACTGAGTTAGTCTGTCTCAGACGAGGGTAGAATTGTTTTTTCTCCTTCCAGCAAATTATCGCATAGCTGCCACAAAATTTAGGGAAGAGAACTTCCTTGCCAAATAGCTCTCTCAAGCATAACCTGCACATTCTCAATAGCACTGAGATCAGGTGTATATGGGAACCAGGGAGGATGGTGGAAATTCGTTATATGTTGTCCAAACCATTCTTGAACCACTCTGGCACAATGCACTGTTGCATTTTCATCCACAAAGTGGCAAAACAAAGTGTACTGTGATTCTGAACATGACTTTCTTCCACTATTCCACTGTCCAATCTGGACACTCGTCACCACTGCAAGCAGATGTTTCTTATTTTCTTTGAAACAAGTAGCTTCCCAATAAGCAGGCGACTTCCAGTTCCCAGATTCTTCAATTCTCTGCGCATGGCACTGGTTGAAATAGGACAATTCGGAGCTTGTTTGAATTCAGATGTTATTTGCTCTAGAGCATGCCCTATTGTTCCACACAATCCACCTTAGAGTAGGGCGGCTTCTTTCTTGAAGTATTGTTTTTCTACCACATTTATGTCTTTGAAATTTCGAAGAGCCTATTGCTTTCAGTCATTAAAACCCTTTGAGATGGATGCTTTTAAGAAATCAGTCATGCTTTCGTTTCTTGTATTGTGGCTCCTGTTAAACGTACACCCACAATAAGAACTTTCAAATTCTGATAGATCACAAGCTTTCCCCATTATGGTTTTAGATTATTGCAGTTGAATAGCCTGTGCAATCTCTGGAAAGATTCCCAGATGAAATGGTGGGTGGCTCAATGCAGACGGTTGTGATTAATGGATATTCTTCAGATTGGTGTAAAGTGGGGAGAGGAGTTCGTCAAGGATCGGTTCTTAGACCACTGTAGTTCCTGATTTTCATAAACCTACAAAGGGACAGAAAGCATGATGTCAAAATTTGCAGATGTAAAGATTAGCAGCGTCGATAATGGCAAATGCCAAGCAACAATGTTCCTAGATGACTTGAGGACACCTCAAAAATGGTCAGGAAATGGCATCAATGTTTCAATGCAGCAAAACAAAACGGAAGATCCTACAGTTGGGTCCCAATGCTGAGTGGAAAAGACTTGAGTTCAAGTCCCTTCATTGACTGAAGAAATTTTTATGGCTTTTTTCCCAAAGTAGCTGAGTCAGTCGATCTCAAGGGAGGGAAGCATTGTTCTTTTTATTTCTCTCGGAAACTTGGGTTTTTTTATCCAGCACAAAGAAAATCGACCTTAGACCACACACAATTTGCAGCCATGTAGTAATATGGCCTTAAACGCTGATGCATCTAAAACCTTACAACAACTTACATTTGGGGAACAGCAACTCGGAAATAAATTATACACTTGGTGGGGTTGAATTAAAAACCATAGAGGAAGAAAGGGATCTGGGAGTTACGGGCAGATATGAAGTTTTCTGAGCAGGGCAAGCATCCAGCCAGTAAAGCCCATGGTGTTCTATCGATGATTTATTTGACAATATCCTGTAGACATTGGGAGATCTTAATCCCACAGTATAAGGCAAATAAGACCTTGTAACACTTTGTTCAAGTATGGAGACTCATCTGAAAAAAGACATTCAGCTACTTGAAAGGGTACAAAGGTGGGCAACTCCTTTGTAAAGCCATAATCACTTTGGAACAGTAATTGAAAAAAAAAAAACAAATGCTATAAACTTTTACCATTTTTACATTTTGTTCTGAATGACCTAAGATTTTTTTACCATAAACTAAATAAATGTATTTAATTAACAACATCATTTAAATGGGATACTTTCAACGTGCTGTTTTTGATTTTTCAGATTTTGCAAGGTACGTGGAGTGTGCAACTCGAATAGCTAACTTATTGGAACCCTGTGTTCCAGTTTTTGGGTTTTTTGATGAAATGACAGCAATGGTTTGCTGGTAAATATCGTTTCTCTTTCTGCTCAACTTAAATAAAATATATTATGCTTTTCAAGCCAAATCAGAAAATCCGTTCCAATTTAGAGAGGATATGGAGGTGATTACACTTTTGTTCGAGGCAATGGTTAGTCTGCATCTTGAGTACCGCGTGGAGAACTGGAGGCTTCACTTGAGAAAACATGTAAAATTGCTGGAACGGGTACAGAGAAGGACAAAAGCGTGGTCTTGCTGGGGAAGGCTTCAGTTACAAATATTACGTCTGAAGACTAGGAACCTGTGGGGTGATCTGATTGAGGTGTTTAAGGCATTGAATGGACTGAGCAAGCTGATAGTATGTTTTCTCTTGTTCAGACTATGTATATGAGGGGGCATAAATTCAAATTGAAGAAAGATGATTGAAGGAAGAACTGGTGGTCAGTTATTGGAATAAGCTTCCATCTGTTTTTGTGGAAGTTCAAGAAAAAAACTAGACAAATTCTTGGAAGGGATGGAATGGACAGGTGATGTTGCTGATGCTTTATCAGCTTGCTTACTTACTTTATATGCCACAACTAATAATAACAAAGAGAGAACAGTAAGTTTTATTGAAGTTTGGGAAACAACGGTATGTTAACGTTGCTGTTTCACTCATATGGATTCACTGGATTGTAAGATGTCGGTATGATAGTGAATCCAAAAATCGTTTTTGAGATTTGGAAAGAAGAAACAGCCCGATAGAGCTAAATCCTGCCATCTTGATCTCACTTCATCTGACACGTGTGGATGAGGTAGAAACAGCTCTTGAGAGTAAACATACACAACCATCCTACTGCCAACAACCGTGGGATGCATTTGGATCAACATGTACCAGCATCCTTGCAGCATGCTTATATTTATTAAATTATATTTTGCAAACAAAGATTATCTATTGTTTAGTGTAATGTTCAATCGATAGTCTTAGAAGAATGAGTGTGAAACTAAAATATTTCTTTAAATTTTCAACAACTATGGTTGGTTTGATAACGCCTGTATCCAGAAGGTCATTGCTGAGAACTGTGGAAAGGACCTTGCAGATATAGCGATGCAACACTTTCAACTGCAGTTTGGCAGACTTTCCGCTGCACGTCCTCATCTTCCACACAAGTGTATTCCAATTTCGTAATTCCTCTTTCGTCATCTTTGTGAAAGAAAATCCTCATCGGGAAGTCTGAAATAAAATGGAAAACTTGATTTACATGCATCATTAAAAAGAGTTTCAATCCTTTGTAAAATAATATCCTTTTCATGCTCTTCTACAAGTTGACATAAATTATTAGGACACTCAAAATTATATAAAATTCGACACATCATTAAGACAATTTTTATTCCTCGTCAATTGTGCTATTTTAAATGGGATGATGAGTCCCTGAAGAAGAAATTAGACAAAATACGTCACTGGGTTCGATTTGTATTAGAAACAGCTCTATTAATACTAATAGTGTTCACCATATTGTGAAGGCAACCACAGATTACAGTCTTCCCTCCTCATAGAGGTATCTAGTTGACCTTCGAATTTAATCAAACTGTCCGCCTCAACTACCCAAGAGGACAACTTGTTCCAGCTATCAATGACTCGCTGGCAAAAGGAACATGTAATTTGAATTTATGACGGCTAATTCTGGAATTGTTAAGAACAAAGTGTACAATGTGTTTAGTATCAAAAGACCAGAGTTCACTTCCCCCTCCCACCCGGGAGGTGGTGGCAAAGAACCACGCAGGGAAGCGTGGCTCTTTTTCTTTGTGCTTCAAGAACAAAGAAAATTACTGGGAAGAACCTCCTCTCCGCAGTCAAATTGAACTCAGCTGTGACTGTGGCGAACAAACTAAAAGACAACCGCCGCCCTAAATTAACGGTACAGTGACCACGTGGTCAGACCAGTAGCCGACAACGCAGAGTACAAGAACGGACAACCCTAAGTTAATCCCAGAAGAAAAACTAGAAATAACTTACCCAATATGTAGCACTTCTCTATCATTGATTATCCGAAAAATACCACAAGTTGGTAGATGACTCTCATCAACCGGTGCAATACCACCACTTTGCTTATTGGAGGCTTGAAGTGGTGAAACCCATGTTTAGTCTCTAGAGCAAAGTTTCTGGCATCCCCCCCCCCATACTTCTCTTTCAACCCATGCACGGTACTAAGTACTATAGGTTTTGATACCTTTCGTGTTTGGGGTTTTCATAAAAAAAAAAAACCTAAGTTGGAGCACATTCGCAATGCAACAAGCTAAAGAGCAGCAGCAGCAGAAGCGCCCTCGTGTCAATTGTTTAGAACAGTGAGAATTCCACCTTCATTCATTTTACCATTCTCTCTCAGAGCCTTGTTAACCTCATTCAGATCATCCTGAGGTGCCTGGTTTCCGAGTTCTGCAGCCCACATAGTTTTTCCTCATACAATCGTCATACTGTGCATTTCACCATTCCAGTTGACCATCTTTGGACCCTTTCAAGAAGCTCAATATATTTTGTTCAATAAATAAATCATCTTCTGTTCAATAAATCATCAATATGACACCATGGGCTTTCCTGACTGCCAGTGTAAATTGCTCAGAAAAATTCATATCTGCCTGTATTGAACTCGCAGATCGCTTTATTTAATACAAACCCACCAAGTTTATGAGCATTGCTAGGTCCCAAGTGCAAGTAAGACCATGCATGTTGCTGCATTAAAACATGGCTGTTACTTCTCTGGTCATCACTGAAATCTGTTCCAATCATTCTGGAGGAGTGCTATTTGGCACTAATCATAACCTTTATATCGACTGCATATTGTTCCATCACGCCCTTGGTCCTTTCGTTGGTGTCGCTTATCAGAATCAGAAAGAACAGGTGCCCAAGTAGCGATCCTTGGGCGACTGCATTTAAGATGTACCACCAATTTTAAAAATATCCATCAATCAAAACCCTCTGCGTTCTGCCCATTTTGCAATCCATCTTAGAAACTTTCCAGTAGTCCCAACATGTTCCAGCTTATAAAATAAACTCTCATAAGGGAATGAGTCAAATGTCTTGCTGAAATCGAAATAATTTTTGTCGAAATTGTCTTCTGCGCCTGGCTCATGAGTAACTGTAACAAAATAGCTTAGCAGGTCAGATGAAGACGATTTTCCCTTTAAAAATCTATGCTGTGTGTCCATAATGAAATTTCTATCCAAATGTCTCTGGAGTGCACCCTTAATCATTTCCCCTGAAATTTTCCTTGCCACTAAAATGGACTAACCGGTCTGTACGTATCAACACTTACAACCTCCTTTATGTATTGACGATACTTTGTTAATTCTGCAATGCAAAGGAATTTCTCTCTTGAGTCCAAAGATCCCTTCATAACTATATTCAATGGTTCGATACAATCTTTGGTCACCTCCCTCAAAATTATTGGATATATGCTTTCAACTCAAGGAGCCTTACTTGCCTTTATGATCGAAGTTTTTCTAATAATTTGCATAAATTAGTCTGTAATCAAGTCGCAAAGGAAGTTGTGCAGGCGAAGGCAGATTTCGAGAAATCTTTGGCAAACGATGCAAAGAAAAACAGCAAAGAGTTCTTTACTTATGTAAACTCTAGAAGGAAGGGGATGAATCAGATTGGTCCACTTAATATAGATGTGTTGACTATTGATGATCCTTCTCAAGTAGCTGATAAACTGAATGAGTATTTTGCATCTTCATTCACACATGAAGAGTAATTCAAGGAGAGGAGTGCCAGAAGTTTATCAAACACTAACAGGGAGCTAAGTGATTTTGTAATAACTGAGAGCAAAGTGGAGGAGCAATTGTTGAAGTTAAACAAAAGGAAGGCACCTGGGGTGGACGGGATCTATCCAGTTATATTAAAGGGAGCAGCAAAAGAATTAAATAAACCCTTAGCCATAATTATCAGAGCTTCCTTGGACACAGGGGAGTTCCTGATGGACTGGAGGTGTGCAAATGTGTCACCAATTCACAAAGTGGGTTCAAAAGGTGACACAAGTAACTACAGACCTGTTAGTTTAACTTTTGTTCCTGGGAAAATAATGGAGTCACTGGTTAAAGATACATTGCAGGATTATCTAGACAAGACTTCAGTTATAGCTCAGACACAGCAAAGGTTTGTTAAGGGAAAGTCTTGTCTTACAAATTTGATGGATACTGTGATGCGCTTACAAAGGAACTGGATGCAACAAGTAATTTTGATATGATATATTTGGATCATAGAAAGGCTTTTGATACTGTTGCACATGGAAGACTACTGTACAAATTGGAGCGGTATGGCATTAAGGGCAAGTTGCTGCAATGGATAAAAGGATGGTTGAGTGGGAGACGACAAAGAGTGGAAATAAATGGACACTGCTCTACGTGGACTAATATTATTAGCACAGTCCCCCAATGTTCGGTGTTGGGCCCATTATCGTTTTGTGCATTTATTAATGAAGATATATGGGGCTTAATGTCCAAGTTTGCTGATGATACAAAGATTGATAGGGTTATTAACGACAATAAAGACAATATGCTACTCCAGCTGGATCTAGATAAGTTGGGAAAATGGGCTGAGAAGTGGCAACTGAAGTTTAACATTGACAAATGCAAATTACTGCATATGGGCAACCCTAGAGAAATGTACCAAATGCGTGGTACTACATTCGGAGTGGTGTAGAATGAAAATGACCTGGGGGTAATCGTGCAGTCAGATATGAAGTTCTCTGAGTTGTGCAGACGGGCTGCCAGAGCAGGTCATGGAGTTTTGTCAATGATTTATAGGAATTTTTCTGGCAGAGACAAGGAGGTGATTGTCCATTTGTATAATGCAATGGTCAGGCCACACCTTGACGGTATACAGATCTGGAACGTTGGGACAGGGAGACGTTGCTAGAACGAGTACAGAGAAGGGCAACAAGACTGGTGAAGGGAACAAAGGAGTGCACTTACGAAGAAAGGTTTCAAGTTGCAGCATCTGTAGACTGGGCACCTGCGAGGTGATCAGATCGAAGTGTATAAGGCCTTGAATGGGTTGAGAAGGCTCAATGCTACCGGGATACTTCCACTTGCTCAGATTAAGAACCTGAGGGGGCATAAACTGAAATTGAGGAAAGATAGTTGTAGAATAGATGCGCGGAAATTTTCCTTTAGCCAGTGGGTGGTTGATTGCTGGAACAAACTTCCATCTGTTGTTGTGGAAGTTCATAGCTTAAATTAATTTAAGGCTGAACTAGACAAACATTTGGAATGACCGGATGGGTGAAATGGGAAGAGGTTTTTGTTTTGTTTTTTTTTTTTGGCTTATGCTGTATAAGCTTGCTTTCTTGCATCATATGTCTCAACTATTGAACACAACTTCTGTTCATCTATAAACTGTTTTAGATGGTTCTGTTGCACCCTCTGCTAAAGATAAATCCAACTCTAGCATCCAATTTTCCTTTCTAACTCTTGTACTAAAGATAAACGTCCTACCATACCGTGTACACTCCATTCAATTCTTCTTGTATCCCAACAGAAGGATACAAGAAGAATTCTGAACAGTCTTGACGCCAAGGAATCTTAAAGTCTTGATGCCAAGGAATCGTAAGGTCTTGATGCCAAGAAATCTTAAGGTCTTGATGGCATTACTCCACTTGTTCTCAAAGACCTGTGGTCTGCGTTTGTTTTGTTCTATGTTGCGTTCTTATACTTTCTTTTTCCACCTTCTGCTTGGAAAATTTTTCATATCCAGTCAGTCCCTAAAAAGAGTGCAAATCCAGTTGCCATCCCATTGCACTTACCTTACCTCTACTCTCCCCAAAGTAATGGAGAAATCCATCAACCACGAGTTCCTCAACTATATAGAAACCTTCAATCTGATCAACGATGGCTAATATGGATTCCGTTAGAGCCATTCCTAGTGATATTTTGGCTTTCGTTACTCAACCTTTGGAGAAATTCAAAGAAAAAGTATGGTGAAACTGAAGCAGCTGCTCTTGACCTTTCTAAGGCTGTTAAAAATCCTTAGAATGGGAGTTTTAAAACTCCCAATTTATGGATTTTCGACTGTTTTTGCAATTGGATACACAGTTTTCTCTCTGACCGCTCCTGAGAGCGATGGCAGATGACACCCTGTCCTCTAACTTTTCCACTACTGTTGACGTTATCCAATGATCATATCTTTCTGCCTTTCTTTTCCTCTTATTTGCCAATGCCCTTCTGTCACTGAATGGAAATCCTATCCATAGATTGATGAGAGCACACTATATTCGACTTGCCAATTTGTGAATCTTTGTCCTGCATAAATAGCTTCCACTTCTCCAATATTTTCCACCAAGTGCTTAAATGCCGATCTCCAGGTATTTCTTCAGCGGGGGACAAGACCCTTAGCTAACTTTAAAACTCAGTCCTGTCTCATTTCTTGCAAAAAAGAGCCTATTGTTCATTTGCTCATCTTTGATGACAGAAATTTTCTGGAGAAGATTGCATATTTCTAGTATGGGGAGTTCAATGATTTCTAATCTCTCTTGGCATAAGCACAATAACCAACGTTGC
Source organism: Mastigoproctus giganteus (assembly GCF_048544385.1). Classification (NCBI taxonomy): domain Eukaryota; kingdom Metazoa; phylum Arthropoda; class Arachnida; order Uropygi; family Thelyphonidae; genus Mastigoproctus; species Mastigoproctus giganteus. The sequence goes on from NC_143588.1 coordinate 115,636,015, forward strand.
TTCCTCTGAATCCATAAAAACCTTTCGGTGTATTTGCAGATCACTAATGTATTTCGGAATCCAATAATCTCTTTGCGGATTTCCCAGAAGGCTGCATAGGTTTTCTTTTTGGTGTACACTATTGTCTTAGACATAAGTGTAGTGTTACAGAAACCGTGAGATAATTGTCGGAGTTTTAGGAGAAGTGTTTGAAGAAAAACAGCAATTTTCAAATGGCATATTCACATTAATGGACGAGAATCTTTCGCTGACGACTGGCACCCTGAACAGAGGAGGCCTTTCACCACTCTACAGAAAATTGCACATACTGCAATTTTCTCTGAAGTACTAGCAAAAGCCATAGGCTTTCTTGCACCATGTGGCCACTGTTAATACTAATACCCGAAAGATTCTGTTTGAAGACCAAAGAATTGCATTCCATCAGCTAAGACACAGAACATCAATCTCATTCGATATCAATATTGTAATAATTAATCAAATTGATCAGGCAAAACTTCACTTTCACGAACCCATGCTGATTCATTATGGACACCATAACATTTGTGATGGTTCTTTCTTAGCCATCTAATCCCTCCTGTCATGTCTGGGTATGATTACAAACAGATAGTATGAACCAGAGTTATAATTACAAACAGAAGGCATTTTTCATCATGCTGTTATTTGACCAAGACATTAGTTCCCAGATGGATAAAAATACACAGCCTACACAAGCCTACAGGGCTGTCATCAAAGATTGCCCCTACGATCTATGCTCGGGGGCTGTTACAATTATTTATCGGATGATAAAAGAGGAAAAAGGGCAGGTGATATGAGCCCTTCAAGAAATATGAGCCAATTTCGTCACATATGGAAAGGCCAATGAATTAGTCGGTCTCCGGGTTTTTTCTTCTTCAAACTCGGTTTTTCAATCCAGCAAAGAGAAAATCTTCCCATCATCAATTAAATTGGTGATGGGAGAAGAAAGAATCAAATTCACAATCAAAGTAGCTTTTGAGAAGTTTAGTATTTAAAGAACATGTAAGGTATACGAACACCGTGAGATTTTTCTGTAATCGAAAACAGCAGGCAACGTGTGAAACTAGCAGAGGGGAAGAAAGTTATTGCACCATAGATAACTTCAAGATTTGATACATACTTATCTCTCCCTTTTAACGTGGAAATCAGCAACATGATTAAGAATTTTTCTATAAAAGATTTAAAGCTGAATTTGAACAGCTTCTTTACGTTGGTGTCAACACGTTGCAGCAAAATGTACGCCATAATTTTTCTTGTCCTCTTTGTGCATGGTACGTTTGAAGATCCTTAGAGTATTTTAACACTAAATTGCAGAAACACCGGTTTTCTTCCAGCAACTATGAAAATCGACCTCAGAACACATCCTTAATCCAGCTATGCTCTGCCCCTCGAAAGAGAGTTATTACAAGTATTTAAAAAACTCTTCTTCTGTTAGTTTTTTGAGACGTGGACGTATCTTACATAGCAAAACTCAGATATTTCTTCTCAATTATTTACTTCCTTATTCTAATCTTATTATTTATTTATATTAATTATTTCTTTTTATTACTTACTCGTAAAAACCCAATTACGATGCCCCATTAGTAAATTAAGAATAAAATAAATAGTGGAGAGTAATACATCTAATATTACAGTTCACCCATCCGTACCCTTCAAGACTTTCTCTAGTTTTTCCTTGAATTATTATACCCATCCACATCACAAGAAGAGAGGGAAAATTTCCGCGCATCTATCTATCCTGCAATCACTCTCAATTTGAATTTAAGCCCCCTCATGTGCGTATAGTCTCAAAAAGAGGAAGAATGCCATTAACATTCACCTTACTCAATCCATTCAGGGCTTTTTCCCAGTCTCGAGACGCTGCAATTTGCAAAACTGAAGCCATTCTAGGTAAGAGCACCCTTTTCTTACACTCACCAATCTGGTTGCCCTTCTCTACACTCATTTCTGCTGATGTACAACCTTCCTAAAGCGTGGCCTCCAGACCAGTATACAATACTCAAGATGCGGCCTAACCATGTACAAAATGATAATCGCCTCCTTATCTCTGCTGGCAAAGTTTCTGTATATCACTGGCATAAACCCATGATCTGTCCTGGCATCATGTCTTCACTGCTCAGAGAATTTCATAGTTAACTGCACAATTACCCCCAAATCCATTTCTTTCTCCACTACCCTGATTGTAGTACCACACGCTTGGTAAGGTACTCTGGGTAAGAGCTCTGATACTCGTATGCAGTACATTGCATTTCTCAGTGTTAAATTTCAACTATGGTTTCCCATCGACCGAATTTTCATAGATCTTGTGCTCACCCTGATTACTGTCCTTAATCACCATGCCAACCTTTGTATCATCTGCAAATTTAGACATTAAACTTGATAAACCTTCATCAATATCATTGATAAATGTTCAAAAATCCAATAGGCCCAGCACTGAACTCCACTAATAAGATTAGTCCACGAAAAGCAGTGTCCATTAATATTCATTCTCTGTCTTCTTCCATTTAACCATCCTCTTATCCATAGCAGTAACTTGCCCTTAATGCCACATTGCTCCAGTTTGTAAAGCAGTCTTTTATGTATAACAGTATCAAAAGCCTTCCTGAAATCCAAGTATATGCTGTCAAGAGTATTTTTTGATTGGTTAGAAAAGACAACCCCCAAAAACAATCCATGCTGCGATTGCAGAATAATTGCATGCCTGTCTATATGGTCCTGCATAACTTCTTTAAACCACTGATTCCATTATTTTCCTTGGTACAGACGCCAGGTCTGTAATTACTCATATCGCCTTTTGATCCTTCTTTATGAAATGAGAATATATTCGCAATTCCAGGGGATCTCCAGACATGGGGACCTCTCCTGATGCTCTCATAATTAAGGCTAAGGGTTTGCTTACTTCCTTTGCTGCTTCCCTTAATATAATTTGATAGATTCCATCCAATCCAGGTGCCTTTTTATGTCCACCATCAACTATTTCTCCTCCGCATTCCTTTCAGTTACCACAAATATTTGATAAACTGCTGTCATCCGCTTCCCTAAAGAGAGTTCACATGTGTGAATGTAGATGCAAAATACCTATTCAAGTTTTCCACAACTTTAGCAGGGTCATCAACAGTTAATCTATTAACATCAATAGTCCCAATGTAATTCAGCATAGGACCCTTTGCTGTTTTTCTTTGCTAGCGCTTCTCATGATCTACCTTAGCTTCTCAACCCTCCTTTTTCACTTGATAACTGATCTGTATCACGTGATAATTTATATGCATCCCAAGCACCTTTCTTCTCTGCCACGTGTCTCAATAGTTCTTCTGATTTAGGTCTATGTCTTCAGCAATATTTCTTCACTGATATGAAAAGCCAAATAGGTTCTTTGATTACTTCCCATTTATCCAATCAAATTGGTCAGGCAAGACTTCCCCTTAACACAACCATGCTGTGTCCGAGCTATAACTGAAGTCTTGTCTAGATGATCCTGCAGTGCTTCTTTAACCAGTGCCTCCATTAATTTTCCTGGAACAGAAGTTAAACTCAAGGTCTATAATTACTTGTATCAGCCTTTGATCCTCCTTTGTGAATTGGGGTCAAATTTGCACATTTCCGGTCCATGGGTACCTCCCCTGAGTCCAAAGAAGCTCTCATAATTATGGCTAGGGGTTTGCTTACTTCCTTTGCTGCCTCCTTCATTGTAACTGGATAGATTCCATCTGCCCCAGGTGCCTTTTTTATGTTTAACTTCAACAATTTCACCTCCACTTTTCTCTCTTACCACTTTACGTGGTAAGAGTTCAAGATCCTGGTAAGAAGATCCGACACGCCTGGGTAATAGGGACTGTGGGCATATGTAATGTACATGTAATGTTTCATAATTATTGACTACTGTACAGTTGAGATTTTTAAAACGATTTTAGTGTATTTTGAAGAATCCAAGCTGAATCTGCATGAGGAACTTGGAAACATTTTTAGCAATGAACGGTTAATAATATTAACGGTGAAAATGTAAAATCTTGTTTACTGTATTTTAAAAAGGAATCCAAGCTCAAGAAGGTGTTGAATGCTTTGAGACGTTTGCCCAAATTTCGAGCGATGAGGAGTTGGACAACTACTGCGACAGGTAAGTTTAAAAAAGATCCATCTCTTATTTACTGAATAAATCAAAGTCACATAGTGCATTGATAATTCTTATCTGCACTTTTGGTCCTAAACTAAGCACTTGAGGCAGAATAGCGAATCCAGAAACCCTAATTAGCGAGTAGCGTTTCCGGTTAAACTTCAGTAAGAAACTCTTGCCCATGGATCTTTGCGACAGCTAATGACGGCAGATGTAGCTTCGCACTGATTGGCTAATGACCATGAATTTGCGTTAGAGTGAATGCTGTTCTACACTGGTGTGCAAAACTTAAGGACCAACATTGTTCTAAGTATGGACAGGCGGTGCAAAGCCTTCATCGACATTAGAGGTGGCCATATCGCCTACTGAGGACCACCTCTTCCCTTTGTTCCACCTTTGGCAGTGATACATCTGCTTCATGGCAGCCAGTGCTATGTTGGCATTTTCGAATAAAGTCCCTCTGTACCGTTTTGTTTCCGTTGTTGTGTCGAAGTTGTTTCCTTCGTCATTTCTGTACCTTACGAGGTTCCTTTGGTATGATTTACCGATTTCCAGTCCACTCCTATGAGAAGTTACAGGTGAAAAACTGACTGGTCCCTAAATTTTGCACACCAGTGTACAAGCCAGTAGAACCGGTTGGAATACGTCTATCCTCTTGCAGTACGGCATTCACTCTAACTCAGCGCCCTCGTGAGTAGCAGAGTTGGTAAGATCACCGTCCTCCCCACAGCAAGTGGAAAAGAGTTGAGTTCGATTCCCGTCGATGACGGGAGGAATTTTTATGGGCCTTTTTCACAACGTGACTGAGTTAGTTGGTCTTAAGCGAGGGTCGCATGGTATTTTTCTCTTGAAAACTCGGGTTTTTCTTCCAGTAAACCAGAAAATCGAAATCAGAACACGAGCAATGTACAGACAATATTCCTGGAGCAATACGGCCCTGGTCGATGATGCCCCTAAAACCCTACAACAACAACTGGAACTCAAAATCCTAGTTCTTAGCGTCTAATCAGTGGAAGCAGTGAACGGAGTTACATTTGTCCATCATTTGTTGGTGCAAGTACCATGGGTAAGAGTCTTTTGCTGAAGATAATTATCTATTCCGTTCCAATGAAACCCTTCCACAAATCAGCAAAAGAAAGAAAAAAAAATTCTTGTACATTCCACGTTGCTAAATTTAAATATGACAACCATATTGCTGTAACAACCACCAGTGTTAAGGGAGAAGGGATTAAAATCAATTATAAGGAATTAAAATCGATCAATGATTACAATGGGTCTACTAACCTTATTCTATTTTGCCTTTTATAATCGTCCATTGGTGTCTCCTGCGCGAGATTCCAACAGTAGTCTGCCAACATATTTGGACTCCATTTTCCCAGGAATCTTTTTTACTCAGAACAGACTGAATAAAAGGAAAGTCTGAAATTTGAGCTGGACAGCCTCATTGATGAGCAGAAGCAACGGACAGAGTCATCGTGCGATGACTTCATCCAAACTGATCAAGACAATCGAAATTAACTGGATTTAACTGTAACTGGAGATGGGCTTTGGATATTTTAGTACCACTCAGAGAAGAAGCATCAGAACAAGCAGTGGACTTCAAAACCATCACCAAAATACAAAATGTTTAGTTTACAGAAGTCCAGGATCAAGACAATGCTGATCATGTTTTTCGACAAACAGGGTGTAATTTACAAGGATATCCTGAAAAAGGCCTCTGAGGTTGGGAAAATTCATATTTTAGCATTAAATCAGCTCACACACCAACCATAAGAATAAGTATTTACAGGAACTAAAATATTTACATATTAAAATAAAATAAATATTTACAAAATCTGCTATTATATTAAATTAAATTATATACATGTAAAAAACATTAAAACTGTGATAAAAACCTTGAGATAAAATAAACCGGATTAAAAGCGATAAAAACTCTCTGGAGCTTTCGGAAGCATCGGCTTCCTTCCTCAGCAGTAACAAAACTTCCTGCAGCACGTCCATATATAACAGGCCCACGGTACCTATACACGTGGTGCAGTCGGCGCATAGTCTGAACTGGAAACGGAAATAGCTCGGGAACGTGTTAAGCAAAACCGTTCATCCGTACTTAGGATGATAGTTTCAAACAGAGGATGCATACGCATACCTCTGTCCCTATTCATAATATTGTGGTCGGATGAACAGATTCGTAGGCTCTCGAGCCATTTACGGTTCCAGAACCCATGCGCTCGATCCACGATAACCGCATCCTGTGGGGAAATTTGATGCTGCTTCTCCCAAAAATGTTCGGCCACATGAGACTTATTGTAATCAGCGGTTTTTATAGCATTTGCATGCTCCCCCAGACGATCCTTGAGCCGTCGTTTTGTCTCGCCCACATAACATTCCCCACAATCCGGGCATTTTATCCTGTATACTACTCCACTACTCAGGTGCTTTGCTATTGGGTCTTTTACCTGAGACAACACTGTGTGCAACCTCCGCCCGGGAAGCTGCACACAGCGTGTTTTATAACCCCGCAAAACTCTAGCGAGATGCTCAGTAACGCCCGGATAGTAAGGAATGTATGCGGTTGCCACAGGAACAAACGGTTCCTGACGGTTAGACTCTATTCCTCTACTAAATCTGTCTATGATCCTCTGGGGATATCCGCATTTTCTAAGGTCTGCTGTGACTCGTCTAATTTCACATTCTTTGTCCTCAGAGGTGGTGCAGTGTGACCCTGCTCTATCTAGTACAGCTTTCACTACACTATTCTTATGCTGCCCAGCTTGTGCTGAACTATAATGGGTGTACTGGCCTCTGCACATAGGTTTTTTAAACACAGAAGTTTTGAGCCTAGGGCCTGTCCTAGAGACCAGTACATCCAAGAAAGGAAGGGTACCTCCTGTCTCCACCTCTGAGGTAAATTGTATAAATTGGGAGAAGCTATTAAGCCAATGGAGTGCATCATCCTCTCTCCCCTTCTGGACCACGGTGAAGGTATCATCAACATACCTTTTCCATTTCTTTATGGGAAACTGACATCCACTAAAAACCCTGTCCTCTAACTCCTCCATGGCCAGATTGGCCACGATGGCGCTAATAGGAGATCCCATGGCTGTACCGTGAACCTGTTTGTACATAACACCTTGATACACCATAGTGGTGCTGGCCAGACAAAGTTCCACACCAGAACAAATATCCTCTACATTTAAAAGCGATCTATTACCCAAAGAGACATCATCAAACCTAGGGAGTTGACATCCAGTAGCATGTAAGAACCAAAAGGTCTCCCTGGAAATCTTCTCTGCCTTTAACCAATCCCGTACCAGTTTATTAACGTGCCGCTCTAGGCCAACCAACGGGTTTCTCTGAGTAACTTTATACGTATTATTGTTCTGTAAAAGGTCCATTGCTTCTTTGTGATAGTCTCCTTTGTTTAGGACAACCGTCGATCTGCCCTTGTCCGCAGGTAAAACCACAATTCCATCGTCTCTTTTCAGTTCATTCAAGGCTTTTCTTTGACTAAAGTTAAGATTCGGAGATTCGGAGATACTTTCTTTACCTGGCCCAAAATAACGGCAGAGTTAACCCGGATCTCATTAGCTAGGGCCTCCGGTAGCTTGCTGATGGCCCGTTCAACCATCTGCTGATGGTTGAACGGGCCGGTCCAACTTGAAGTGGGCCAGTCCAACTATGTCATAAAAGACAGTAAAGAATTTGTGAATTTTGTGAAAGATTTGATTGTAAATGAAAACGAGAGCATGATTTCTTTTGATGTGGTGTCACTATTCACATGCATTCCAATTAAACATGGAATATATTGTGTTAGAAAATCTTTGAGTAATGATGTCTCTTTGGGTAATAGATCGCTTTTAAATGTAGAGGATATTTGTTCTGGTGTGGAACTTTGTCTGGCCAGCACCACTATGGTGTACCAAGGTGTTATGTACAAACAGGTTCACGGTACAGCCATGGGATCTCCTATTAGCGCCATCGTGGCCAATCTGGCCATGGAGGAGTTAGAGGACAGGGTTTTTAGTGGATGTCAGTTTCCCATAAAGAAATGGAAAAGGTATGTTGATGATTCCTTCACCGTGGTCCAGAAGGGGAGAGAGGATGATGCACTCCATTGGCTTAATAGCTTCTCCCAATTTATACAATTTACCTCAGAGGTGGAGACAGGAGGTACCCTTCCTTTCTTGGATGTACTGGTCTCTAGGACAGGCCCTAGGCTCAAAACTTCTGTGTTTAAAAAACCTCTGTGCAGAAGCCAGTACACCCATTATAGTTCAGCACAAGCTGAGCAGCATAAGAACAGTGTAGTGAAAGCTGTACTAGATAGAGCAGGGTCACACTGCGCCACCTCTGAGGACAAAGAATGTAAAATTAGACGAGTCACAGCAGACCTTAGAAAATGCGGATACCCCCAGAGGATCATAGACAGATTTAGTAGAGGAATAGAGTCTAACCGTCAGGAACCGTTTGTTCCTGTGGCTACCGCATACATTCCTTACTATCCGGGCGTTACTGAGCATCTCGCTAGAGTTTTGCGGGGTTATAAAACACGCTGTGTGCAGCTTCCCGGGCGGGGGTTGCACACAGTGTTGTCTCAGGTAAAAGACCCAATAGCAAAGGACCTGAGTAGTGGAGTAGTATACAGGATAAAATGCCCGGATTGTGGGGAATGTTATGTGGGCGAGACAAAACGACGGCTCAAGGATCGTCTGGGGGAGCATGCAAATGCTATAAAAACCGCTGATTACAATAAGTCTGCTGTGGCCGAACATTTTTGGGAGAAGCAGCATCAAATTTCCCCAGAGGATTCGGTTATCGTGGATCGAGCGCATGGGTTCTGGAACCGTAAATGGCTCTAGAGCCTACGAATCTGTTCATCCGACCACAATATTATGAATAGGGACAGAGGTATGCGTATGCATCCTCTGTTTGAAACTATCATCCTAATTACGGATGAACGGTTTTGCTTAACACGTTCCCGAGCTATTTCCGCTTCCAGTTCAGACCATGGCCGACTGCACCACGTGTATAGGTACCATGAGCCTGTTATATATGGACGTGCTGCAGGAAGTTTTGTTACTGCTGAGGAAGGAAGCCGATGCTTCCGAAAGCTCCAGAGATTTTTATCGCTTTTAATCCGGTTTATTTTAGTATATTTTATCTCAAGGATTTTATCACAGTTTTGATGTTTTTACATGTATATTTAATATAATAGCAGTTTTTGTAAATATTTATTTTATTTTAATATGTAAATATTTTAGTTCCATTAAATACTTATTCTTATGGTTGGTGTGTGAGCTGATTTAATGCTAAAATAATTTACAAGGAATTTGTCACTGAGGAATGGGAAAGAGTCAATGCTGCATTCTACGTACTGGTGCTACAAATGCTTTTGAACTACTTCCCCGGATCAGGCTGCAATATCGAAAGAAAGGCAGCTGGTTTTTCTTGCGTGAAAATGTCCTCGCCCTTTCCCCATTTGTTGTGAACACACATTGAATTGTACAGATCAAGCATCCACCCTACTCTCCCAATCTAGCAGCAGTGGACTTCTTCCTCTCTGCCAAGGTGAAATCATCCCCCAAAGAAAAAAGATTTCAAGATGTTGAGGACCTGGAGGAAAAACCTAACCACTGAATATCACCTCTTTGGAGGCCTTCCCTGACTCTTTCGTAACCTTTTAGAATGGTGTAATAAGTGTATTCAGTCAGGTGGCTTGAGTTATTTTTATAGATAGTGAGGCTCCTTTCTCCATGGCACTTGTCTGGTTTCGCTCAACAAAAACTGTCTCGAACCATAACTGTAATGTTTCATGTACATTTTAATTAAATGTCATATTTTACTTTGACAGGGGAGGCGTAGAAAAGGATTTAGCATGTGTTCTTCAGTTTCAAGCAGATGACGAAGCAACCACGATTGTGGTTAAGGAAACGATCAAAGCTGTCTGTGAGAAAGTATCTAAAATGCGAAAGTGTAAGTGTGATTCTCGATATTTTAATATAAACAGGACTATAAAGGAAAGTAGACAATAAAATTTTACATTGAGTAGCCATTTTATTAGATACATCTACTCTTTTCATGATGGGAGGGTCCTTTCAGTAATAGCATCAAGAATTCGACCTATATTATATAAAGCATGTGGACAGATATTTAAGGGGACGCTAGATATGCGCAAGTCAGAGCGAAAAGGGCAAGACGAAAGGGTAATTATCGAGGTACAACGAGTTCACCTCGATACTTTCAACCATGCTTGGGTTTTTCACGTATGACTGTCCCCTGTGTATCAAGACTCTTCTGATAATCGATAACATCAGGAGAACATGGACCTTGTTGTCGAAAGCTCGTTAATGCAAGAGACAAACGTCCACTTTTTTCTCAAAAACCAAGATTGGACAGCGGAGGATTGAAAAAACTTTGCATGGTTTGACGAATTCTGGTTCCTGGAGTTTTCAGCTGATGGGAAAAATAGAATATGGCGAAGACATCGGGAGTCCATGGATCCGTCCTGCCAGGTGTCAAGTGAGGGCCGTAGTTTAATGGTTTAGAGAATATTTTCGTGGTACACTTTGGATCCCTTAATACCCAGTGGAGAAATTTTGGACCCCATGGGTTAACTGGAAGTTATCTCTCCACATCGATGGCTACAGTATATTCATCTGCAAATACACTGATAACATGCCATACCATTAAGAGTATCGTGGTGCATTAACCAGGAATATGAGAATTGTACCCAACTACTTCCGGGAATGTGAGTCAATTAAGCCTATTGCGCTGGCCTCCCCAGTCACCAGACTCAATCCAGCTGAGCACTATGGGATGAATTCAAAGGAGTTCTTCAGAATAGAAATCTGCAACCTTCTGATTTGTAATTACTGTGGGAAACATTTGACTGAACATTGTCTATAACCTTGGTTGGTATCATTTTGCATCCATAGCACGACAAATCCAAGGGGGCAGAACGGATTTTATAAAGAGTTTTAATGCATTTTGGTCTAATTGTAATCATTCCTCCAGCAGATTATCACATAGTTGAGAGAAATTTGAGGAAAGAGGACTTCTTTACCGAATGCCTTCCTCTAGCATATCCCACACATTCTCAATAGGATTGAGATCGGATAAATGTGGGGGTCAGGGAAGATGGTGAAAATCCGTGTCATGTTCTGCGAACCACTCTTGCACGATTCTGACACGATGTGCTATTGTCATCCATAAAGTGGCCATTTCCACGTTCCATGATATGATCTCCAGATGCTTTGATTTTCTTAATAAAGCAAGCAGAGTCCATCGTTCCGTGAAGTTTTCGTCACAATCTGACCTATCTTCAGCGCAAAACAAAGTGCATCGTGACTCGTCTCACCACATGACTTTATTCCATTGTTCCTCTGTCCAATTTCGATGTTTTCGGCACCACTGAAGGCAGATTTTTCTGTTTTGCCTCTTAAAAAAGTAGCTCCCGAATAAGCAAGCGTCTCCCAATACCCAGTTTCTTCAATTATCTGTGCATGGTACTGGTTGAAATAGGACAGTTCTCGGCTTGATTGAATTCAGATGTTCTTTGCTCCAGAAGATGCCCTATTTTTCAATAGTCCTCTTTAGAGTAGAATGGCTTCACCCTTGAAGTAATGTTTTTGTGTCGCATTTATGCCTACGAGATGTAGAAGATCCGATTGCTTTTCAATCATTAAAAACCTTTGAGATGGATGCTTTTGAGAAACCAGTTGTCTTTCGTTTCTTCAATCGTAGCTCCTGCTAAACGTACACCGACGATAAAACCTTTTTCAAATTCTAATAGATCACGCGTTTTTCCCATTCTGGCTTCAGATTATTGCAGTCGAATAGCCTGTTCAATCTCTGGAAAGATTCTAAGATGGATTGATGGGTAGCATAAGGGCAGATGAGATAGGATTGTGATTAACGGATATTCTTCAGATTGGTGTAACGTAGAGTTCCTCAAGGATCGGTTCTTGGACCACTGTTGTTTCTGATTTTCATAAAAGACATCCACGAAGGGACAGAAGACGTCATATCAAAATTTACAGACTACGTAAACGTTGTTAGGGTCAATTATGATAAGTGTCAACCAGCGCTCCTCCAAGATGACTTGAATAAACTTCGAAAATAGTCAGGAAAGTGGAACCTGTTTCAAAGCAGCAAAAAAAAAATGGAAGGTCTTAGAGTTGGATCCCCACAACACCAGATGGAAAAGACCGATTCGAGTTTCATCAATGACGGGAGGATTTGTGGACCTTTTTCACAACGTGGCTGAGTTAGCCGGTCTGAAGCGAAGGTAGCATGTGGTTTTCTACTGGAAACTGAAGCAAACTGAAAATTTGAAGCAAATTTTCAGCAAACTGAAAATCGATCTCAGAACAAAACGCAGTTTATAGACAATATACACAGAGCAATATAAACTTAGTCGATGATGCTCGAAAACAACTTACAGTTGGGGAACAGCAACCCAAAAATAAATTATACGCGTGCGGTGGTTAAATTAAAAACAATAGAGGAAGAAAGGGACTTGGGAGTTAGGATTCGGGCAGATATGAAGTCTTCTGAGCAGTGTAAACAGGCAACCAGGAAATCCCGTTGTGGCCTATCAATGATTTATCGAACATTATTCTGTAAAGATATCATAAGGATTGTATAAGGCAAGTGAAAGACAACCTTTAGAATACTGTGTTCAAGCATGGAGACTTCATCTGAAAATAAAAAAGACATTGAGCATCTTAAAAGGGTGAGGTTGGAAAAATGGCGACCGTACAAGGAAACACCACGATTATGTGGGCTAGAGATAGATTTTAGGAAGTTTTCTTTTAGCCAGCGATTTATTGATTGCTGTAAAAAGTTGTTCTCGAAGGTAGTTGAGGCTGACAATAATTGAAAACAAAATGCTGTAAACTATCCTTTGGTCCTACTATTTTAACTTTCCACATTTTGACAACATTTTGTTCTGAATGACAGATTTTTTAAGCAAAACTAAAAGAAGTTATTTAACCATTAAAATTGAATACTTACAACCTGCTCTTATTCTTTTTCAGCTTATTTTAAGTACAAGGAATGTGCAACTCGATTCAATCTTGGAGTGTGCTGCTCCTCTTCATTATTATGAAGAATATATGGAAAATATATGCTGGTAAGTATCAGGAGTGCGTTTTTAATTCTACTTAATTGAATTACCGAGGATTGAACTGCATACTAGCCCAAAGAAACTAAATAAATAACTAAAAATAACTATTTGAGCATCCTTGGATTCTGGGGAGGTCAGACCTGTTGGCTTAACGTCTGTTCTAAGGAAAATAATGGAGTCACTAGTAAAAGATGCAATGGAGCAAGCTCAGCCAAATAAAAACGGCTCATCTGCATATTCCCTCTAACAATTTGTCCAATCTCCTTAGATTTATTCAAACTACCCACTTCCACAACACCAGATAGAACTTTGAAAGATTATCTGTTGTTAGTATAATGTTTACTCGAGTCTTAGAAGAATGACTGTGAAATTAAAATAATATATTTTTTTATCTTTTCAGCAACCAGGATCGGTTTGATCTTCCTTGTATATATAAGAAGGTTGCTGAAACTTGTGGAGACGAAATGGCAGATGTAGCGATGGAATACTTTCAGCTTCAATTTCGGATACTTTCCAAAGTATGTTTTAAGGTTCAACATAAGTGTATTAATTAATTCCTCTTTCATCATCTTTGAGAATGAACGTCCTTATGTGGAAGTCTGTAATAAAATGGAAAAAAAATGATTTATATGCATTAATAAAAAGAGAAACTTAAATTTCAATCCTTTGTAATTCGTTGCTTATTCTTTGTTTTAATTTCCATGACAACAACTGACCCTAATCAAAATAATATCCTTTTTATACTCTTCTACACGTTAATCATTTAAAATAACATTTATGTTATTTTAAATGATTAATTGAGTCTTTGAAGTAGAAATTAGACAGAAGACTTAAACCATCCCTCCTCACACAGGTAAGCATCCGGTTGACCTTTGAATTTATTCAAACTGTCATCTTAAACTACCTTCGAGGGCACTTGTTCAAGCAATCAACGACTCTTTGGTTAGAAGAAACTTCCTCATCTAATCTACACCTCAAGCTCTGTAATTTGAATTTATGACCCGTAGTTATGGTTTAGAACAGTTTAGAGTGTGTTTAGTGTCAAACGGCACCAGGGGTTTCCCCCATCTCCGCGTAGTATACGTTGTGGGTGTGGAACAGAACACTGTCAATACCAGAGGTTTAAAAATGTATGGGTTTTATGAATGTGTAGTGTCGTGTACCGTTGTTCCTCTGGTCGTTTAGCCGCTGGGCCCCTAATGGGTTCCAAAGTTGTCCACACTCTGCCCCGTGGAGGCAGACCAGTACACCAGTATTATAGTTATTTACTCTGGCAGGTCCTGCCACCTAATTTCCTGAGATTTCAGTGGCTAGGACCTAAAAAAAAAAACGCTACAGATAGGGGTCAGCCAAAAGGATTACTGATTATGCAACTGATGTTGTTATTAAGTTTTTGAGTGTAGGGCTGAGGCAATTTAGAGATGGTTCAGACCCTGGTTATAAGTTAGAGCAGGGGAAGGAAGACTGAAGGCTGGGTGAAAAGACAGAGATAAGGGGTCCATAGAGAAGATGACCCCCAAATCAGTGGAGCAGGCCCATGCCCCACCAGAGGGAAAAGAGGGATGGCGACCAGGGGTAACCTCCCCCCCCCCCTGCCTGGGTGGTGGAGAAAAAGAACCACGTGGCAAAGAAAGCTTAATGGCAGCAGCTAAGCTGTGCTTTGGAGTGTCAAAGCTGGGACGAAGATCCCATCCCATCTTGTCTTCTTTTCCAGAGTCTGGCAAGGTTGTCACACTTGGGACTGTACGTAATGTGTCCCGCCCGATGTATACTTGTCACTACGACTTCGGAGCTTTCAGGTCTGGTCGTCAAGTGTGTGGTTATCACTAGACTGTGTCACTAGTACGGGTCTCACCGCGGATTTGTCCCTTTTGTTAAGTCAAAATTAGATTTATGTTCACTGCAGTCTGACTTGGGGGCGGTTTCAGGGCTTCTGTCCATTTGGTCACTGGGTCAGCAGAGCTGCATAATATCACAATTTGTAAAGAGTCTAAATCAGGAAGGTCCGAAACAGTGTTATCATTCATGGAACAGAGGTCCCATCCCATTAACGATGGTAGTCGTTGACAGTCCAGCTTGAATTTGGGCAAGACGAGTTAATGAGGTGTACGTTGGTTCCAGCGATAGGGATCTTCTTCTTGTGAAGAGCTCCTGGCAGTATTGCGAAAAGGCCTTGTACTCACTGTTGCTGTCCAACAAGTAACGCTCCTGGAGTTTTGGATTGAAGTTAATTCTGGTAATCAGAATGCAGCGAAGGTCCTCATACAGTCATACATTAGGTGAGACCAACTCTCCAGCTCTCCACAATGGCAGAGGGGATCATCAAGAATTCCAAGACTTGAAAGTTTGGCTCTGATGGATCCGTTACCTGTTAGCATGAAAGTTGTGTACAGGCCGGGAGAGAACCATAAAGGAGACTTGGGATATACCTTGTTGATATGTGAAATAAATTTCCTAGTGATATCTCCTTTAGTAGAGTTAGCCCATCTATCTTGCCATATCTGCTGTAAATGGAGGCTAAGGCGCTTCTTTTCAGCAATCAAGTTATTAGTGGAATCAATGGTGTGGTCCGTGAACGTCACCGATGTACCTTTTGATAGTTGGTAGACGATCCCGCAACGTATCACCTCCAGGTCCAAAGGAAGGGCGCCTGCCAGCACCTGAAGGGCATGGGTGCTGACAGTACGGCAGGCCCTAGTAATGGTGAGGAGGATAAATCTTTGAATAGTTTCGCGCTTCTTTCTGTTTACTGCTATTTTTGCTCTCAGATACCATATCCCTGCAGCGTATGTAATCGCCGATAGAAATACTGCTTTGTAGAACAGCGAGATAGTGCGGCGGTTGAGGCCCCAATCCCGACGCGTAACTCTGGCGACCAAGGCAGTATAGTTCCTTAACTTTGTCTGCAGGTGTTTCAAATGTGGGAGGATTAGAACAGTGAGAATTCCACCTTCATTCATTTTACTAATACCTGGGAGGACTCATTGGCAAACATACTTATCTGTTTGTTTCCAGAAGATGACCCACAAGAAAATGAAACACAAAGATGTATTTGGGAAGAAAACACTAATTATAATAACGACCTGAATGAACCGCCTTTCCGGCTTGAATAACTTGCAGCTGCTCTTGCAAAAACAGAACCCAATAAGGTTGCGGGCCCAATCTCTTGGACGTGGAGACCATGCACAGATTCTGAAGCACTTTCCAGAAAACATATTAGCCCTTTATAACAACTACCCTTAAAAATCTAACTTCCCATCCACATGAATGCTAGCTTGCCTTCGCTTAATCCTCAACAAACCAGATAAAACACCAACACAGCCAAGTTCTTTCCGGCCAATTGCCTTTCTATCCGTTTTGGGGAAATATTCGAACGATTATTGCATACCAGAGCAATTAACTACTACAGTCAAGCAAATATACAATCCCCACACCAATATGGGTTCAATAAAGGCAGCTGCACTGAGGACACTCTGTCAACACTCCACTGCTCCATCAAAAACTGACCAAAAATATCAGCTTCTTGCTGTCTCCACAGATTTTGCGAGAGCCTTCTATGCCCTCTGGTGGCCTACCATCATGAAGCGTCTGAGGCTTACCGACCTCTCAAAAATCTCTACTGCTGCCTGTAGAATTATCTGACGAGTCGCAAGGTCATGGTCCCAACAAAACACAAAGAATCCTCCAGAACTGTCCCCAGGTGTCTCTCCTTGGGCCAATGTTTTCTGGTCAATCGTACTAGATAAGTCTGTAAATTTATTGCATATCTTTAATGCCACGTTTTTTTATAGGTCGCTGTTACAATTGTTTACAGGATGATAAAAGAAAAAAGGTCAGGTGAACAAGCACTCCAACAGACATGAGCCAAAGCAAACATACCATAGATAGCTTGGAACGGTATTCCATTACTATCTCAGAGTTGCACACAATTCTCTGCCTTCCAAAAGAAGAATGCAAGAAGAATTCTGAACAATCTTGATGGCATTACTCCACATATTCTCAAAGACCTGTTGTTTGCGTTTGTTTCTGTTCTGTGTTGCGTTCTTGCACTTTCTTATGCCAATGGCGTTTTTCCTTCTGCTTGGAAATTTGCTCATATCCAGCCAGTTCCTAAAAAGGGTGACAAATCCCTCCTCATCCCATTCCACTTACCTTACCAATCTCCGCAAAATCTTTCTCGCCTGTCACCGGACAAGCACGGCACAATCATCAAAACAATTCTCCAAACAGCTTGTGATATCTCGATACCAAGGAAGAAACTCCAACAAAACTCAATACAATGGTGGTGAGCAGAACTGATAACACCGAGAAGATAAGTCCACTGGGCGCGAAAACCTCCCGCGAGCCCGCAGATCCGGGCCACAATTGGAAGTAGAGGCCCTGCTTAACACTTACGACAACTTAAGAAACCGATACACAAATGAGATCAGTAAAAAGAAAAGACAATTCTGGAAAACCTATTCTCCAGTACTGGCAACACACACCCTTGGGGCGTAGTTTATGAAACTGTCACTAGCAAACTACCTCGTGGAGAGGTCACAAATGCAGCAATTACCTCAAATGGAATTCTGAACGATACTCGGGAGGACTCAGGCAAACATACTTATTTGTTTGTTTCCAGAAGATGACCTACAAGAAAATGGAACACAAAGAATTTGTGGAGAAAACACCAATTATAATAACAATCTGACTGAACCACCTTTCCAGCTAGAAGAACTTGCAGTTGCTCTTGCAAAAACAAAACCCAAAGTCCTCTGGTGGCCTAGCATCATGAGGCGTCTGGGGCTTGCAGTCCTCAATATGGCCGTAGTCGCTGATGCCCTTAAACATTACAACAAACGAACAATATGGAAAGGCCAAAACAAAATCTTCCGATCAGCAGGTTAATTTGGAAATGAGTGGCGATGGCAAATCAGTTCATTTGTCTTTATTTGTCCGCCTCATTGACAAGAAAAATTGAGAAGAAAGAACCAAATTTACAATCAAAATAGTTCTGGGAAGTTCAGTATTAAAAAAATATGTAAGATATACTCGACACCGTGAGATTTTTCTGTGATCGACAACAGCTGGCAACGTGTGAAATTACAAGAGGGGTAAAAGGCGAACACACCATAGATAGCTTGCAGATTTGATGGATATTTATCTCCTCCTTTTAACGTCAGCAAAATGATTAAGAATTTTTCTATAAAAGACTTAAAGCTGTATTTGAACAGCAGTTTTACGTTGGCGTCAACAAGCTGGAGCAAAATGTACGCTGTAATTTTTCTTGTCCTGTTTGTGCATGGTGAGTTTCAAGATCCTTGATATCCTTAGACTATTTTAACACTTCTACTTCTTAAGAATGTACTAAGTTACCGCAAAATGACAAAAACCATGGCTGTCAATGATTCTCTGGTCGCACTATGACTGTCTTAACGATGAAGCCTTCAACATCCTCATACTCCGTATGCGAATTGGAGATAGGGGTACCAACCTATCTCCAATATAGGGGTTCCAACCTTTCTCCAATGAAAGCAATATATGGCTTTTGTCGGTGATGCTTCTAAAACCCTACTACAATGACAATAACTTATCCCTAAATCCGTACGTGCCCCACAAAAGAGAGTCCCTCAAAAGAGGGGCTCTCTTTTGAGGGGCTCTTGCAAATATTTAAAGACTATTCCACTGTTAGTTTCTTTGGATGTGAATAGCAAAAAAATAAAACTCAGATATTTCTTCTCAAAAAAGAATTATTTATTATTGATTTAGTTAGTTGTTATAATCTTATTTTTTATTTATTTTAATTATTTTTTTTATTAATTTCACATAAAATTCTCAATTGCGATGTCCGATTAGTAAATTAATAATAAAAGACATAACGAAGTTTAATAACAATACATAAAATATCCAATATTTAAAATAATAAAAATCAACTTAAAAAATAAAACACACTTAAAAGCATAATGCCTAAATAATTTCGTGCCTGATTGCGCAATTAACCCCAGGTCTTTTTCACTTTCCACTTCCCTGAGTGTAGTACCACACAGTTTCTAACTTACTCTGGGGTTACCGTTACCCATATGCAGTACCTTGCATTTGTCAATGTTTAACTCCAACTGCCATTCCTTCAACGGTTATTTTCCATCGACCCAATTGTCCAAGGTCTTGTTGCTAGATCATTGTGCTCACCATGATTACAGTCGTTAACGACCCTGCCAACCTTTTTATCCTTTGCAAACTTAGATATCAAGCCTAATATAACGTCGTCAATATCGTTGATAAATATTGAAAACAACAATGGACCCAGCACTGAACCCTGGGGAACTCCACAAATAACATTAGTTCACGAAAAACAGTGCCTATTGATAATCACTCTGTCTTCTACCACTTAACCAGCCCTTTATCCATAGCAGTAACTGGCCCTGAAGGTACCACTATGACTTCAAAAGATGTCAATAGCTTGGTTTTACTTTATATATGGATAGCTAGGAACAGAACAGCTGAAAGCAAATCTTAAGGAGTTTATCATTTATATAAAAACGGCAAATCACAAATACAAAAGCCAGCTACAACTAGTGAGATTTTTGCTGTTATTTTTGTGCAACCAAAACGTGGAATCAAGGTACAGTCACTGACAATGTTACATATCATCGGACACATCAATTCGATTTCTCCACTTTGATTTCAGCTTCAATAATGCAGAGAATCCTGTTTCACAGAGATAAATAGTTGTGAAAGGTAATAAAACATTCATTGCCATGCAAGGGTAAACTGCGATCTGCTCACACCAAAACTGCTTGATGTACAGACCAGCCTTTTCGAAATTAGCTTTCTTTCTTGGGTCTTCTTGGAAATCAATGTGATCATACTTTGCTGAATCGTTGTCACTCATTGTAGATACATCAAACGAGAAAGGGTTCATGATCCAAACAGATTCCATGCTGAGATCATTAATATCTGAGAAGTAGTCCTCAAAATTTGTACTTATCACTTCCAAATGGTTCTTGACTTCTTGAAGTATATCTGCAAACAATGTTTTACCATCTCCACTAAGGATATCGTCAAGTATTGGAAAGTGCGACAGGTTTCTGCTTTCAACACGGCGACTGCAAATAGTTAATTTCCTTTTAAATCCCACAAGCTTTCCTCTGGCTTGAATAATATCCACATCCCTTCCCTGCATCGACATATTCAAATCATTGAGGCGGCTGAAAATATCAGCCAAATATCCCAGGCTAACAATAAAACGTTCATCTTCAAAATGATTTGCAAGAGGGGATTGTTGATACTTGAAGAATTTAGAATTTTCATCCCGAAGTTCCACCACACGTGCAAAAACACGGCCACGACTTAGCCAACGTACCTCTGTGTGGTACAGCAAAACACTATGTTCTGCTCCAATCTCAACACAGAATGTTTGAAATAGCCGATGATTTAAAGCGCGTCTACGAATAAAGTTGACTGTTTGCACAACTATTCCATCACTTCTTTAAGTTTCTTTGGCAATATATTAGACGCCAAAAAGCTCAACACATGTGGAGCTTTTTCCTTGACTGTAGCAACGAATCCAGAATTCTTAGCAATCATGGCAGGAGCTCCATCCGTGCAAATGGACCAAATCAAATCCCATGCTAACTCATGGCAATCAAAGTACAATTGGATCAACTTGAAGACATCAGCTGCTTTGGCTGTTGTTTCTAGTCGATCACACAATAAAAACTCTTCCTTGATGTTCTTTTCATGAACATAGCGTACAAATACGAGCAATTGACTGTGGTTTGAAATGTTAGTTGATTCATCGAGCTGCATGCTGATTTTCGCAGGACTGTTTTTAATCTCGCTGACAACTTGGGTTATTAAGGCCTCACTCATGTCTTTAATTGGGTTATTACGTCCTCACTCAATTCTTTGGCGTATAGTGTCGTTGGATAAGGACACCTGATTCAATCGCTTCACGGCATTCTTTCCCAGCACGATTTTAGCCATCTCCAGCGCACAGGGCTTTACTAGGCTTTCTCCTATTGTGTGGGGATTCTTTTCTTTGGCAATCATGTACGAAACTTTGTAGGAGGCTTCCAGAAGAGGTTTCAGAGGAGGAGCAAACCCATATGATGAAAGAGTTCCTTTCTGATCATAACGAATTCTTTTCAACTTGAAAGCATCAATCGAGGTTCCAGCATGATTGCAGTGCTTGGTTTCGAGATGTTCTCTCAATCCTGATGGCTTCCGTTTTTTGACAGGCGACATTTCGCAACATTCTGTGAAAAAATAATTTTTAAAAAATTAAAACGCAAAATGAAAATTTAAATTTCTAATGAAAAATACTTTTTTTATGAAACAGTGTACTTCATAAGAAAGGTGTACGTAAGGGCTGGATGGAAGGAGAAATCTAACTCCGACCACGCCAACGTATCAACTGAAAATACTGGGAAATGGGAAGACGTCCGTGTTGAGTGATAATGATGATAGTTAATAATCTAATCTAGTAACAATTTTTTTAAATTGTTCAGAAATCGAGTCCCATACCCCATCATTTGATTCCCATTCCCCCAAAGGGTACGGATACCCCCGGTTCTAAAACCCTACTACAAGAACAACAGGTCTGTAATTGCTGATGCTGCCTTTTGATCTCCTTTATTAATACGGGACACATTTGGAAATCTCCAGTCCATAAGAATCTTCCTTGAATCCAAGGATGCTCTCATAATTATGGCTAACGGTTTGCTGCCTCCCTGAATATAATTCGATAGATTCCATCCACCCCAGGGGGCATTTTTATGTTCATCTTCAACAATTTCTCTTCCACATTCCTTTCAGTTATCACAAAGTCATTGAGCTTCTCGTTAGAGTTTGACAAACTTCTGCAACCCCCTTCTCTAAAGAATTCCTTATGTAGACGCAAAATCCCTATTCAGTTGGTCCACAAACTGAGCAGGCTCATCAACAGTTAACCTATAAACATCAAGTGGCCCAATGTGATTCAACCCCTTCCTTCTGCTATTAATATAAGCATAGAAGCCTTTGTTTTTCTTTGCATTTTTGTCAGACTTCTCATAATCTGCCTAAGCTTGCCTAACCTCCTTTGTGATTTGATTATAGACTAATATAAGTCTACCAAAGGCTATTGCATCACCTGATAATTTATATGCACCTTTGGAATGCTTATCACCGTATTGATCTAATACTGTGCTGGTACAGTTGAATAATTATTGAATACAGTACAGTTGAGAGTTTAAAAATATTTTGAAGAATCCAAGCTGAACCCATGCGAGCAACTTGGAAACATTTTTAGCAATGAAAAGTTAATAATAATAACAGTGAAAATATAAAATCTTTCTTACTGTATTTTAAAAAGGAATCCAAGCTCAAAATGTTGAATGCCTTCTGAATTTTTACCAAATTTCGAGCGATGAGCAGTTGGACAATTACTGTGAGAGGTAAGTTTAAAGAGATCCATTTCTGGTTTATTTTCTGAATAAATGAATGCTAGATACTGATAATTCTCATCTGCAATCTTAGTCCTAAAATAAGCATCAGTGGCAGCAATAGTGAATCTCGAAATCCTTATTAGTGAGTAGCGTTCCTGGTTAAATTGAATAAGGGGGATGAATGACATAGAAATATCTAGAGAAACCCTGATTGACCGTACAAAAAAAATAATAATAATAGTTGACATGTAAAATATAATAAAAACACCAATAAATCATGTCTATCGGGACATGCATACATCGTATATACTAATATAACTCAAAGAACTAAATTCCAAATACGACACCCCTCAAACCAAAACAATAAAACATAATAAGCGCAGCAATTCCACAGTATTAATTACATCCACGTGCTAAATCCAACTTAGATCTTCCAAGCAGTCATAAGTTATGGCTTCAAATATAATCAAGAAAACATTTGCCACTTGTTGTATAAATAAATAAGTTATATAAGAACAAAAACAAAATCCACCGAAATGATGACCACCATACACTTCTACAGGCCAAGAGGGACCGACACCAGACAGCGGGATACATTGCAAACCAGATGCAAAGGAGCACAGGATATCGCGGTTTACTGTGGTCAGGCGGCTCCACAAAGATAGACTGTCCCCCCCCGGCCAGTATGCTGTGTCCCTTTAACATCCATCGGAGACACCGTTTACAGCGGTGCATCGAACACGACTGGAGAGCAGCGCGACTGGATAAGGTACTCTTTACTGATGAGAGTAGATTCAGTCTCAGCAGCGATTCTGGACGTCAGCTAATCTGTCGAGAGGTTGGCAAACGGTATCACCCAGCAAACATCACTGAAAGGGTTCGATATGGCGGTCGAGGTGTTCTCATCTGGGGAGGCGTTATCTTGGATGGACGTACACAACTCCAGATACTGGAAGGCGGTACTGTAACCGGTGCACTCTACTGTACTGAGGTAAACCTTCCCCATGTGCGTTTGCTCCGAGGTGCCATTGGCCCCGAGTTCGTGTTTATGGATGATAACGCCACACCCCATCGCACTGCAGCTGTTAATATGCTTTTGGAAAGTGAGGACATTGTTCGTATGGATGGCCTGCCCGTTCCTTTGTCTAAATCCCATTGAACACATGTGGGACGCGCTGGAGAGACACACCCACCAGAAAATGTTCACCAGCTGAAGATGGCGCTGACAGAGGAATGGACGATGTTACCGGAAGAACTTATCAATAACATTGTTCTAAGTATGGACAGGCCTGCATCGACATTAGGGGTAGCCATATTTCCTACTGAGGACCACCTCTTCCCTTTGTTCCATCTTTGGTAGTGATGCATCTGTATCATGGCAGTCAGTGCTATGTTGCCATTTTTGAATAAAGTCCCTCTGTACCGTTTTGTTTCCTTCATCATTTCTGTACCTCACGAGGTTCCTTTGATATGCTTTTCCCCATATCCAGGCCATTCCTATGAGAAGCTGCAGGTGAAAACCTGACTAGTCCTTAAGTTTTCACACCAGTGTGGTACACGTCATATATTGGTTTGGTCCGGTTACCAAGACACCGAAGTACTTCTGAGAACAGACAGTAGTCGCTGATACTCTTAAAACTCTACTACAATAACTAAAACTGAAAATAGTGGTTCTTAGCCTCCAATCAGTGCAAAGCAGTGAACGCATCATTTTCTGTCACAACGATCCATCGGTAAGACTCTCTTACTGAAGTTAACCACACATAAATTATAAATTATTTAGTTCATCTGTCCATAGAAACTAAAATTTTAATTAGAATATTAAAGATTTAAAGAATATAGTTCTGCCTGAAGCAACAATGGCTGAAAACGTCTTAACTCTACAGTAATTAGCTATAAAGAAAACTGAATGTAAATAAAATTATAGTAATCGTGAAACTTAATTACAAAATATATAGGTATTTTCTCAAATAAATTGTTTGCTGGACAGTAAGCTCAAATTGTAGAGAGCTCATATATAGTTGAAACAGGCACACCTTGAAATTATCTAAAACCAGAATTAATTGAACTATAACATAGTATGGCAATAAAGTTCCTGGACTGGTGCTGTTGCACTTCCTTCAGAGACAAAGTGTCGGAGCAGGTATTGGGTTCCAAAGCACAAACAGTTTCGTTTACAAAAGTCCAGAATGAGGACCATGCTGATCATGTTTTTCGACAAACTGTGGACGTGCTGATCGTGTTTTTCAAGAAGGAATTTGTAGCTGAAAGGGAAAGAGTCAATACTGCATTCTATACACAGTTGCTTCAAAGACTATTGGACCTCATTCCGTGGGTGAGGCTGCAGTATTGAGAGACCGGAGCTGGTTTTTGTTGCACGGTAATGTCCCAGCCTACTCCGCTTGTTGTGAAGACATTTCAGAGGAAACACTGCATTGTACAGATCAAGCATCCACCCTACTCTCCAAATCTAGAACCTGCAGACTCCTTCCTCTTTTCCAAGGTGAATTCAGAAGACATAAAGAAAAACTTAACCATCGATCTGAACATCATCTCTTTGGAGGCCTTCGCTGACTCTTTTCTGAAACTTTTAGAACGGTGTTATAATTGCATTCAGTCAAGTAGTTATGACTTTAAATAAAATTAAAACCATTTCGAGCCCCTTCACTTTGTGTTCTTTTTATTGCACCAGTCAGGAACTGTATTGCCACACCTCATACATTTTTCATATGCAAAATGTTGTACTAAAAGACAGGATCCGTTGTTACATATAGTTATTTGGAATTTAGAATAACTTTCAGTTAATTAACTAGTTCTGGCCCTCGTAGGTAGCACAGTGGATATAATTGCAGTCCTTTCAAAAAAATGCCTCAGTTTGAATCTCTCTTATCTGACAAAAGGAAATTTTATAAGCCTTTTTCACAAAATGGCTGAGTTAGTCATCACTCTCGGGAAAGGGTTGCGTGTCTGTTTCTCCAAAAACATAGTTTTTTTGTTCAGAGGACAAAATACGCGCGCTTTAGAGATGTAACACATGTAACCTCATAGCCTTAGTTGCTTTGGCGATTAATGTATGTTTTATGTATATTTTAAATAAATGTAATATTTCACTTTACAGAGGTCTAGAATATGGATTGACCTGTTTGAAGGACCTTCAGAATCATGTCGAAAACAAGGTAATCAAACTTCTAACGGAGGGCAGCATTGAAATGCTCAAGTCTGTCTGTGAAGAAGGATCTAAACTACGAAAGAGTAAGTATGACCAAAGCCTAGGATTCTTGATATTTTAATAAGTACAGGACTGTAAAGGCTGAAGGCAATAAAATTTTATGTCGAGTAGCCATTTTATTAGGTACTTTTATCCTTTTCATGATATTGAGCTTGTTGATATACTCGTTATTGAGTAGATGACAAAATTGATATACTCGTTATTGAGTATATACATAAACTGGCCAAAAACGTACGAATCTGTATTCAGTATCAAATCGGCAGCCTTTGTTTTGAATAACAGCAAGTTTGTGGAACAACTTGGATTTTCTTCCAGCAAAATATCGCATAGCCGCGACAAATTTGATTAAAGATTACCTCATTGCCTAATAGCTTCCTCCAACATATCCCACAATAGGACTGAGATCAGATGAATCTGGGGGGCAGGGAGGATGGTGGAAATCTGTGTCAAGTTCTCTGAACCATTCTGAACGATTCTGGTACGTTTTGTTTGCATTGTTATCCATAAAGTGGGCATCAACTTTGGAATTAAAGCGTAACATTGCAGGATGCTGTA
The DNA here is from genome assembly GCF_048544385.1 of Mastigoproctus giganteus. Taxonomy (NCBI): domain Eukaryota; kingdom Metazoa; phylum Arthropoda; class Arachnida; order Uropygi; family Thelyphonidae; genus Mastigoproctus; species Mastigoproctus giganteus. Next base: position 115,662,459 of record NC_143588.1, read on the forward strand.
GATCTAATTCAAAATTCAGTTACATTCGACATTCCTCTGGTAACAACAGAATAATTCCATCCAAACAAAACATTCCCCATACAATGATACGATCCTCCAGATGCTTGCATTTTCTTAACAAGGCAAGCAGGGTTCGTCTCACCACGACTTTCTTCCATTTTTCCACTGTCCAATCTCGACATTCTTGGCATCACTGCGTTGGCTTTTTCTGTTTTTCGTTGAAACAAGTAGCTTTCGAATAAGCAGCCAACTCCCAATACCGTTTCTTCAATGCTCTGCGCATGGTAGTGGTTGAAAGAGGATCGGGCTCAGTTGAATTTAGAAGTCATCCATTCCACAGGATGCTCTATTTTTCCTTAAAGTCGTCCTCAGTGTAGGACCGCTTCGCTCTTGAAGTATTATTTTTCTGCCAAATTTATGCCTTTGAGATATGGAAGATCTGATTGCTTTTCAGTCATTCAAAATCTGTGAGATAGATGCTTCTTGAGCACGGCTGCCACAAGTGGGTAGGAAAGGTAAGCGTCACTTACAGGCAGTTCATGAGAATGCCAAATTTTTTTAACATTATAATTTTCCTTTTCTTTAATTATTGTCAGTACGATTATTCTGATTTAGAATTTAAAGTTCATTTCCAGAATTTCAGAACGATTGTTATTTTTGTTTGTTTTTTCATTACATTATATGTGAGATATGTTGTAATTCTTTTCTTTTTCAATAAATTAATAATTATTATTTACGCCTTATTTTATTTTTTAATCCAAATATTTTGGGGTGGCAAATTTGTTTTCGCTTACTGGTGGCATTTAGGGTCACAGCAGCCCTGCTTTTGAGAAACCAGTTATGTCTTTTGATTCTTGATTCGTGGCTTGGTTGAATTCAGATGTTTTTTCTCCACAAGATGCCCTAGTTTTCCATGCGTGCACCCAAGATAAGACCTTTTTTCAAAGTCTGATAGGTCATGGGTTTCCCCCATTGTGGCTCCAGATTATTGAAGTCGAATAGCCTGTACAATCTCTGGAAAGATTCTAAGATGGATTTGTGGGTGGATGCAGGGCAGAAGATTAATGAATATTCATCAGATTGGTGTAATGTCAGGAGTGGGTTTCCCCAAGGATCGGTTTTTTGGACCACTGTTGTTTCTGATTTTCATAAACATCAACGAAGGGACAGAAAGCATGATGTCAAAATTTGCAGACGATGAGACGATGTAAAGATTGGTAGCATGGATAATGATGTGTGCCAAGCAGTGCTCCTCTCGGATGACTTGAAGAGACTAAAAATGGTCAGGAAAGTGGCAGCTATGTTTTAATGCAGAAACACAAAATGGAAGATCTTACAGTGGGGCCCAGGTCGGGTGGAAAAGACCTGGGTTGCCGTCCCGTCGATGTCAGGAGGAATTTTTATGGGCCTTTTTCACAACGTGGCTGAGTTAGTTGGTCTCAGGCAAGTGCAGTCTTGTTGAAATGAAAAAAGGCAGAATTTTCGCTGTTGTAAAGAATTCCAGAACGAGGAGCCATAAATTCAGATTACAGGGTACGAGGTTTGGAGTATATTTTAGGAAGTTTTCTTTCAGCCAGTGAGTCGTTGGTTGCTGGAACAAGTTTCCCATGCAGGTAGTTGCGGCTGAAATTCTGAATAAATTCAAATAAACTGGTTAATTGACAAAAAATTCTGTAAACTATTCCTTAATTACGATTTTGACATTTTGTTCTGAATGACGAATTTTTTAGCATGAACTAAAGGAATGTATTTATCTAGCAACACCATTAAAATGGAATACTTTCAACATGCTCTTATTCTTTTTCAGATCATATAAGGTTCTTGGAGTGTGTAAAACGAATAGATGACGCAATCTCAGTCTGTATTCCACCCGTTCGCTATTATGAAGAATATATAGAAAATGTTTGCTGGTAGGTATCAGGAGTATGTTTTTATTTCTGCTTAACTTATATTGAACCACCCAGGACAGAACTGCATACCAGCTTAAAAAAATTAAATAGCACAATATCTGACAATTAATTTCCGCATGTAGCACGCATGTTAAAGCATGTATGACCATGTTGCAACATGCCATCACACTAGTGTTGTGAATTCTTTTTACTACAGGATCATTTGTATATTTAAATAATTCGCACACAGACGTGTCAGAGCGGTTGTGTTGTCCAAAGTTTTGTCATTATGTTAAGTGATATAAGCATTTAGGGAAATAATGAGAGAAGTTAAGCTTTTCATGTCAAATCAGAAATACCATTCCAAGTTGAGACCTAAATGGTTGCCAGGTGAACTTATAAGACTTCTGGAAGAGAAGAAAAATGAATGGGATGCATAATTATCAGGGGATAAGAGAAGCCGATGGTAGATATAAACTAGTCTGCAATCCAGTCACAGAGCAGGTTAGGTAAGCTACAGAACATTAAGAGAATTCTCTGACAAAGAATGCCAAGAAAAGCCCCAACGATTTCTTTATATATTGGAAGGGGTATCTTTACATTTAGGGAAGATGCCACAAATTCATCAAACTGTAACGGGGAGCTGGCTGATTTTGTAATAACTGAGAACAAGGTGGATGTGAAATTGTCACAGTTAAACAATAAAAAAAAAGGCACGTGAGGTGCATGGGATCTATCCAATCATATTAAAAGAGGCAAAAGGAGGTAAGCAAGCCTTTAGCCCTAATTAAGAGTGCATTCTTGGATTCAGGGAAGATCTCTATGGACAGGTGAAGTGCAAATGTATTTCCAATTCTTAAAGGTGGATCAAAAGGTGACATGAGTAATTATAGACCTGTTGGCTTAACGTGTGTTTCAGAAAAAAATAATGGAGTCACTGGTTAAAGAAGTAATGCATGACTATCTAGACAGGAGTGTAATCTGATCATATCTGATTGCAGTATTGATCTTATAGAGATCAATTCTGCTCTTCGTGGACAATATGGATTCCCCCAGAGTTCTGATAGGCCCATTGTTGTTTTCTGTAGTTATTAATGACATTGATGAATGTATATGGTACTTAATGACCAAGTTTGCGATGATACAGAGGTTGGCAGGGTGGATAACAATAGTAATCAAGATAAGCTACTGCAAGGTATAAAAAAATTAGAGAAGCTACAGGTGAAAACCTGACTGGTCCTTAAGTTTTGCACACCAGTGTAGTACACGTTTTAGCAACATTTTTAATTCGTGTTACTGAGCCTTTCACAGGTCCTATCATTGACTTCGCGCCATCGCTACATACATCAACACATTTCTCCCAACTTATTCCACGAGTGTTCATAAAATCGTCGATACATTTAGAGTTTGGAACGTCCGTTGTCTCATCTAATTGTAAAGAATACTCATCACATGACTGAAGTCTTAAAATAAGTTCCTGCTCAATATCTTCAGCCATATCATGAATTCTGCGTGAAACTGTATTATTTGAGAAAGAACTTTTATCAATTTGTTGACCAGATTTCTCATCGAACATCGAACTGAACAACATCTTTGATGCATGGTTTTATGAGAGTTTAAGAAATTGTATGCGCTTCACCTGCAAGCGCTATATGGGAGCTTACTTTGTAGGAAGCCATTGCCCTTTCGTTATCCGACATAGCCGAGTGGTCAGGAGCGGAAATGCAGTAGCACACGCTCCTTGAGTAGACCGGGGTTCAAGCCCCTGACTGCTAAATACGGTCGATCTGCCAACCCGCACTGGACTAGCGTGGCAGATTATGGTCCATTTCCCTCAACATGAATTGTTGGGGAGGATTCCATCGTGCAGTTGGTTGATAATGGCTGCAGTTTACTAACTTTTACTATTGTATAATATACATTAAGCATCAGGGCCCTCGGGATTTCCTGTGGTCGTGAATCCGAGTAATAAATAACTCGAGTCGTATTTACGTTTTTTATGACTTAGCGATGTTTTAGTATTGACAAACACTTCCCCTTTCCTCGATTCATCTGCTACACAAATAATGGTAATGCCTTGATCTGTATCCTCTTTACCAGTCTCCATGTCACTAGAAACATGTGAACTGTTTGCTACACTTTTTTTTTAAAACTCCTTCTCTCAAAGAACGATCCATTAATACGATGGCCACTTTATTTTTATATGAAAAGTATACAAGACATCACAAAATGGTTGCAGTGCAAAACACCACCGATCTATGACTGATACGCCCGTTCGTACGCTGTACCACACCTCACTACAAATGATTTCGTCAGGGAATATGACTCAACTAATGGTGGGAGAATCGAATGCAAGTATTGGATTCATTCATCGACCATTAGACTAACCGGATTTTATTTTACACAAATACGAGCCGGGCAGAGTCTGTGCGCAGGTCCCCTCTCCTTGTGGAATATTAATAATTTTTGAAACTTTATTTAAATAAAGCTCAAAAACTAATTTTATTGCGGAACCCCAAATGTTATCAGCGGAACACTAGGGTTCCGCGGAATATGGTATAACGTTTACTCGAGTCTTGGAAGAATGACTGTCAAATTAAAATAAAATACTTTTTATTTTACCTTTTCAGCAACGCTGGTAGGTATGATGGCTTTTGTTTCCACAAAGTCTTTGCTGAAAATTGTGGAAAGGAACTGGCAGATGTCTCGATAGAATACTTTCACCATCAATATGGTATACTTTCCAGGGTATGTCCTGATGTTCTACACAAGTGTATTGATTAATTCTTCTTTCACTATCATTGTGAAAGAACATCCTTATGGGGAAGTCTGAAATAAAATGGAAAAATTGATTTATATGCATTATTAAAAATAGAAACTTAAATTTCAGTGGTTTATAATTCGCTGCTTATTAAGGTACAATAGTTAAAATTTTCCATGACAGCAGTTAACAATAATCAAAATAATATCCTCGTTATGCTCTTCTACACGTTAAAATTAGAACACATAAAATTTTATAAAAACTCAACACATCATTAACACAACTTTAAATTCCATTCCACGTTATTTATGCCATTTTAAATGGTGTATTGAGTTGGATCTAAACTTCACTGAGTGGAATTTGCATTAGAAACACCTAACGAATACTTCGTGAGGCCACTACCACAGGACAACCTCAGTTGTCCTGTGGTAGTGCTACACATGCTCCAGTAATGACTGCACATTGTCAGGTGTATGGCTGTAGCAGCAAATATCTTTTCCCAGTAGGTCCCAAACATATTCAATTGGGTCGAGCGCAGGTGAGTTCGGGAGTGATGGGAGGATAAAAAAATTTTTATCGTGTTCATGAAACTAGTTAGTAACCTGATGGATCTTTTTGGCATACAGTGTTGTCTTGTTGAGCGACGCCAAAGTTGTCTGAATACATTTTCATTACGAAGGGGTATACTTTGTATTATTATTAGTACAGTGTTAGCAGTGATTAGCAGCAAGAAAGCAAACTTAGAAAGCATCGGTCCAAATGAAAAAAAAAAAAAAAAAACCAAACTTCCCACATCACATAGCCATCCCTTCCAATAATTTGCCTAGTTCTTCCTTTTATTTATTCAAACTACCCATTTCCACAAAAACAAATAGTAGTTTGTTCCAACAATCGAGCACCCACTGGGCTGAAGGTAAACTTCCGTACGTCATTCCTGCAACCATTCTTTCTCAATTTGAATTTGTGTCCCCTTATGTGTGTAATTAGAGCAAGAGGAAAAATGCCATCACCTTGTCCTCGCTCATAAGGACACTCTCTTTGTTCCTTTCACTAATCTTGTTGTCCTTCTCTGCACCCATTCCAGCCGATCTACATCCTAAAATGAGGCCTCCAGAGCTATATGCTGTATTTAGGATGCGCATTAACGATTGCTTTGTACGATGGAATAAGCACCTCCTTATCCATGCTCACACTCCTCCATATCATTGACAAAATCATGAGCTGTCTTTGCAAGCTGTTTGCTCTGACTGTCAGTGAACTTCATATGTGACTGCACAATCACCCCAGTTCTATTACAATGTCCACTGCATTGACTGTGGTTCCAACCCAGTTAGCACATTCGTCTGCGATTACAGCTGATGAAGTACCTTTCAGTTGTTAACATCAAAAGTTCAATTGCCACTTCTCAGCCCATCTGCCTAGATTTTGTTTCAGTTATATTCCCAAATTACTATGATTAACTACCCTGTCAACCTTCATATCTGAAAATTAAGCCTATGCCTTCATCAATATCATTAATAAATATAGAAAACAATGGGCCAGCACTGAACCCTGGCGATTCCACTAAAATCATTAGCCCATGAAGAGCCACATCCATTAATAACCAGTCTGCCTTCTCCCACTAAACCATCCGTATATTCATTGTGGCCTTAGCTGCCCTTGTGCCCTTAAACACCAATACCAATATTCATAGCAGTAAGTTACCGTTAATGTCACATTCCTCCACTTCGTATAGCAGTCTTTTATTATTATTATTATTATTATTGCTCTTATATTATTTCTCCCTGATTGGAGGTTCCACTCGTGACGGGTATCGCTACCAAGTACACAGGGTGGTTGGTTGTTGTTATGTCTGCTGTTACTGTTGGTCGAGCAACTCTCTGACTGTCCTACAGGTGTTCGGGATTGCGACTTTCTGGAGTTCCTTGTAGGTGTTCACTGGGAGACCTATTGCTGCTAGGCTGTTCTGAAGGGCCTTTGGCACCATACCTGTGGTCGACACGATAATCGGGATGGGCGTTACTTGTTGCATATGCCACATCTCTTTGATCTCCTGTCTTAGGTTCGTGTACGTCCTGATTTTTTCCCCATGGGTTTTCTGCAGGTTGCCAGTGTTGGGTATCGCTGTGTCAATCAGATAGGTAGCTTTTTCCGTCTTGTCTAAAAGGGTTATGTCCGGTCTGCTGTGCGGGTTTGTTCTATCCATTATTATGGCGCAGTCCCAGTACAGCTTGTGGGTTGAGGTGTCTGGTACTGCCTGGGGTTCATACTTGTAATACGGTACACTTTCTTCGATCAATTAGTATTTCCTGGCTAGCTTCTGATGTATTATCCTGGCTACCTGGTCGTGTCTATGAGTGTACTCAGTCTGGGTGATCACCTTGCATCCCGCAATGATGTGTTGGATTGTTTCTGAGGCAGGTGGCATCATCGACATGTTTCATCAAACACTCCAGGCTCCTTGGTGATGTATTTTCTATAGTTTCTCGTGTTGATTACTTGGTCTTGGATGGCGAGCATGAATCCTTCAGTCTCGGAAAAAAAGCATCCCGCTCGTGAGCCATGCATTGGAAACAATTTTATCTATATGATCTTGATGTAGATCATTGTAGTGTCAGCCATGGAGTGTCTTCTCTGCCCATCTTTCTAGCTTCGTTTGTACCTGCTGGTTGTGGGGGAAGACACCTCGCTTAGGTTGAGTGGGGTACACTGCTTGCCTATCTACCTTATGGCCTGGTGGAGTGCTGCTGTGTTGCTGGAAGTAATCCTTCAGGTTAAATATTGCTGCCTTCTGTTGCTCAATAAGGGCTATCAGGCCCCTTCCTCCTTCCCGGGTAATTGTCAGTCTCTCTGCGGCAGATTTCGGATGGTGTTAGCGGCTCTTGGTCATCATTGTCCTTCTCATGATATCCTCCAGCTCAGTGTTAGTCCAATCTATGACCCCGAAGGAGTATGCTAACACTGGGACTGCATAAGTGTTTATGGCTTTAACTGTGTTCCCTCCGTTCAGGTTTGCTTTCAGCAGGCTTCTGAGTTTCTGATGGTATTTTTTCGGTCGGGCAGTCCTTAATTTCCTTGTGCTGTAACTGCTGAGCCTGCATCATCCCTGAGTAGGCCTCTCCCTATGTCATGGCTTTGATCTCTTTACCAGTCTGCAGCTGGTAGTTTTGGTTGACCAATTTTCACTGGTGCAATCCGTGAATTTTGCATTTGTCTAGACCAAATTCCATCCTAATATCATTGTTGAATTCTTTGGTGATCTGGAGTAGTTGCTGGAGGTGCTTCTCGGTTCCCCCATAGAGTTTGATGTCATCCATGTAGATTAGGTGGGCGAGGGTGTACAGGTTCTTCCTTCTTTGAGGTTATATCTGTACTTGATACTGTTGAGCATGGTGGATAGTGGGTTAAGTGCTAGACACAACCACAATGGGCTCAGAGCATCTCCCTGAAAGATTCCTCTCCTGATGAGGATTGGCCTGGTTGTGATGTTTTTGTCCTTAATGGTGGTACTCCATTTCGCCATCGTTTCTCCTAGGAAGTTTGTCACTATTGGATTGACTTTGTAGATGTTCAGCACCTCTATTAGCCAGCTAGGATGCCTCGAGTCAAAGGCCTTGTGGTAATCGATGTACGATGTGTACATGTTGCAGCACTTCTTGTAGGCTCGCTCCAAAACTGCGGCATCTATGGTTAATTGCTCCTTGCATCCTTTCTGCTGTTTGGCCATTATGTTCTGGCTCTCCAAGTGGTCTGATATCTTCCTGGTTATGCAGCCAGTCAGGACCTTGTACATTGTTGGGAGGCAGGTGATTGGCCTATATTTCACCGGGTTTCTTGTATCTTCATGTTTAGGCTTCAGATATGCGATTCCTTGAGTGAGAAACTTCGGGCTTTACGGTGGGTGCCTAATCATTTGTGCGAACTGCTCTGCCAGGTTCAAGTGTGCACAAGTGAGCTTCTTGTACCAGTAGCTGTGGACTTTATCTATTCCTGAAGTTCGCCAGCTGTGAGAGTTCTTGATCATTTGTTTCACTTCTTCCCAAATCTCCCGCCTTCTCATTTCTTGTACATCTTTGGTTTTCTTGAGTACTAGTTCTATCCAGGTAGCTTGGCTGTTATGTCTTACTTCCCTGCTCCATATATTTCCACAGAATGTCTTATAATGAAGGATTTTAACTTTCCCGATATTGACTGGAACTTGTGGGTTTGGTCACTCACACACTAACAAGGCTTTTGTGGATTTACTGGATGACTGTGTTCTACAGCAACATGTTCGAGAGGCAACCGGAGGGAATAATACTCTTGATATGATTATTCATGCATTAAGAATTTGCAGATAAAGAAACCACTGGGTGACAGTGATTACAATGTACTGGTGTCAGAATTAGTTAAAGATGTAACTACCATCAAGGCTAAAGGGAATGGCTTTTGCTTTCATAAAGGTGACTACAGGGGTCTCAGATAGTTTTTAAATTCTGAACTGTGGGATCAACTGATGTTGCTAACATTGAATTATAAATGGGAAGCCTTCAGGGACTTAATTTTGGAGGCTACTAGGCCTTTCATTCCAACTAAGAAATATTGTTCAAGGTTCAGGCCTAAGTGGAGGTCATATGAATTAATGAGGCTCGGAGAAGAGAAGAATGTATGGGATGCATATAAAGTATCAAGTGACACAAGCCTATCGCAGATATAAGCTAGTCTGTAATCAAGTCACAAAGGTTAGGCAGGCGAAGGCAGATTATGAGAAATCTTTGGCAAAGGATGCATAGAAAAACAGCAAAGAGTTCTTTACTTATGTAAACTATAGAAGGAAAGGAATGAATCAGTTTGGACCACTTAACATAGATGGATTGACTATTGATGATCATGCTCAGGTAGCTGATAAACTGAATCAATATTTTGCATCTACATTCACACATGAGAAGTTATTCAATGAGGGGAGTGCCAGACGTTTATAAAACTGTAACAGGGAGCTAAGTGATTTTGTAATAATTGAGGAAAGTGGAGGAGAAATTGTTGAAGTTAAACATAAAAAAGGCAGTGGGGATGGACAGAATCTATCCACTTATATTCAAGGATGCAGCAAAGAAAGTAAGCAAATTCTTAGCCATAATTATAAAAGCTTCCTTGGACTTGGGGGGGGGGGAGTCCCAATGGACTGGAGGTGTACAAATGTGTCACCAATTCACAAAGAGGGTTCAAAAGGTGACACGAGTAACTATAGACCTGTTAGTTTAACTTGTGTTCCAGGGAAAATAATGGAATCACTGGTTAAAAAATCATTGCAGGATAATCTAGACAAGAATGCAGCAATAATTAAGACACAGCATGGGTTTGTTAAATGGAGATCTTGTCTGACCAATCTGATTGGATACTGTGATGTGGTCACAAAGGAACTGAATGCCAAAAATAATTTTGATATCATATACTTTGATTTCAGGAAAGCTTTTGATACTGTTGCACATGCAAGACTGCTGTACAAATTGGAGAGCTATGGCATTAAGGGTAAGTTGCTATAATGGATAAAGGGATGGTTGAGTGGGAGACGACAGAGAGTGGTAATAAATGGACATTGCTCTTCAGGGACAAATGTTATTAGTGGAGTTCTCCAGGGTTTGGTGTTGGGCCCATTTTTGTTTTGTATATTTATCAGTTATATTGGTGAAGGTATATCAGTCTTAATGTCCAAGTTTGCAGATGATACAAAGGTTGGCAGGGTTGTTAATGACAGTATGCTACTCCAACTGGATCTAGATAAGATGGGAAAATGAGCTGAGAAGTGGCAATTGAAGTTTAACATTGACAAATGCAAAGTACTGCATATGGGTAACAATAACCCAAGAGAAACGTACCAACTGTAAGGTACTACACTCAAGGAAGGGAAAGTGAAAAATACTGGGGATAATTGCGCAGTCAAATATGAAGTTCGCTGAGCAGTGCAGATGAGCTACCAGGCCAGGTCATGGAGTCTTGTCAATGATATATAGGAATTTTGCTAGCAGGGACAGGGAGGTGATTATCCCATTATACAAGGCAATGGTCAGGGCACAGAGTACTGTGTACAAGTCTGGAAGCCTCATTTTAGGAAGGATGTAGAGTTGCTAGAAGGGCAACAAGATTGGTGAGGGGAACAAAGGGTTTCTCTTACCAAGAAAGGCTTAAGTTCTGCAGATTGCAGCACCTGGAGCGTAGGCACATGCAAAGTGATCTGATTGAGGCGTATAGGGCCTTGAATGGGTTGAGCAAGCTGAATGCTGATTGAATTCTTCCTCTTGCTTAGACTAAGAACCTGAGGGGGCACAAATTCAAATTGAAGAAAGACAGTTGCAGAATAGATGTGCAGAATTTTGCCTTTAGCCAGCAGGTAGTTGATTGGTGGAACAGACTTCCATCTTTTTGTTGTGGAAGTTGATAGCCTAAATAAATTTAAAGCTGAGTTGGACAGGCATTTGGAAAAAATGGAGTGGTAGAATGGGAGGGTTTTTTTTTTTTTTTTTTCTTTTTGCCTGCATAAGCTTGCTTTCTTGCATTGTACGTCTCTACTAATGCTAATGTTAATTTCACCTATTCAAAATCGAATTTTCACACATCTATTCTGCAACCATCCTTCCTTGATTCAAATTTGTGCCCCCTCGTGTGCATGATGTGAGCAAGAGAAAGAATACCATTAGCACTGAACTTGCTTAATCCATTGTAAGCCTTAATGGATGCTGCAGAAATTAAAATATCTATCTAATAAAAACAAAATATTAAGTATCAATGATCCTTGAGTGGTTTTAGATGTATCTACCACACTACAAACATTTCCAAAAAATTTGATAATGCAAACTGTATGCAGATTATGTTTTTGGTGCAATGTAATTCAAATATGTTAAAGAAAATCTGCAATACTAGAATAAATATGAAGTGATGCTGCACATGGCAGAGATTATCCAAGTATCTTTCAGCTTCAGAGATTGTCCTTTGGCCAGAGGGTGGCTGATTGTTAGAACAAAGTTCCATCATTGTGTAAGTGGGCAGTCTGAATAAATTCAAAACTAGACAAATTACACTAGCCAACAAAAAATATTTTTTGTCATATGTCCGCAATGAAAATATGCGATTCTGGATGAAATAAACAGGATAATTCCACAAATATCCATAAAAAGTCTCTTATCACATCTACAACAAAATATGTACCATTTAATGTTAAAATAAAGGAATATATACATATCATATAATTCATGTTTGTAATAAAAGCATAAAAAATATGTTTTCTATAATAATTTATAGTCACGATCAGTTAATACTTGGAAAACCTTGGCACAGCCTACAAAAATCCTCACCAAAAACACTAAGTGTGTTCTCTTGAAATTGTTACATCCAACCTAAGAACCATAGGTAAAAGTCTGATTGCGTTTATCACAAGAAAACCGAGGTCAGAATCGACTGCTAAAATTAATAGAATTAGCTTATATCTCTTAAAATAAATCGGTATGTCATACATTACTGGCTAGATTATGCAAAACTGGCATATTTTGGTAAAACATTACTCCCTCTATATTTAATAACTGTGACATGATGTGAAACTATCATGGTGATTTTCAAAATCTATGCATAAAAATTGATTAAAAACAGCATTTAATTTCTTGGAGGTAAAAATCGTGTTGGCTAGTGTTATTGGAGGGGATGGACAGGTGATGTGGGGCAATATTTTTTTTTTTGCTGACGCTTTATAAGCTTGCTTTCTTGCATCATATGCAACCTACTCCTATTAATAATAATAATAATATAAAAAACGTAGGGTCAAAAATGATGTGAAAATGAAAGTTTTGAATTTCAATTTTGAGTTAAAATATGTTTGTATGAAATGGTTTACTACACAAAGTGAAAGAATGCATTCAAAATTTCCTGAGAGGTGGGGGAATGGCTCACCCACTGGGCAAAATAAAAAGAGTTAGGGAACAGTGATCATATTCCACTTCATCTATACCATTGTACTTGATGTAGGTGCATTATTTAAATCTTCAGACTATCTGATTTTGAAAATGCTTTGTTATAAATGAGTACAAGCAAGTTTTGCATTTGAAGTCCAAGGATATGGACCTTTCCCCCCAACTCAGAGAACCAAGAATTAAGACTCCTTAGGAGTCATAATTCTTCTACTACCCATTAGTAGGCTTGGCAATCTCTTCAAAATCTAGCTGCCACTGCCAAAAGCTACTAACAGTAGAAGGTGGCGGCGAAGGTACTAAAAAAATTCTTCTGAACCATTATGAAGCAACTTGAGTCATGTGATAAGATAAGAAAATACCAATGTTTACCTTATTCATTCAGTATTAAATCCATACAGTGCCAATTTCTAATATAGCTGACACCAACTGACTTCAATGGACAGTCTGTTGGAACTTAAAATCCTTTTAAATTCCTTTATCTATATGTTAAATTAATTATAAATGATATATTAACTACTATCAGCATACTAGAGGAACGCAAACTGAAAAAGCACATATGTTAAATTGCTGATCCCCTCACTCCTAAGTTAAAAACATTTTGCCTAATAAAAGGTGCATGTAAAGAAAGCTCTGTAAGACAAACAGTATAATGTTCTCACAAAAAAAAAAAAAAAAAAATTTCAATCTCAAAATTAAAGTTGGGCACAGGCAGTGCCCAACTTTACAAGTTAATTGATTCCTAGCATGCACTAGTAAAGTGAAAACTCGTAAAGCAGGAATGTATTTCCCATAGACCTAACGTTAAAAACAGGGATTATGTTCTCAATAATGAAATTTGACCATAATAATGTTGTTGTTGTTTGGTTTTTAGGAGCATTAGCAACTAAGGCCATATTGCTCCAGGATATGCGGCGGTCATTCCTTAACCTTTCCGCATCCTCCGTATTTGGTGGTGACGGGCTCGAACCCCGGTCTAATCAAGAAGCGTGTGCTACGCACTGCTGCTCCTTCCCACCTGGCTACGGAGGCGCCGACCATAATAATGTTAAGTAAAGGTCAACAAAACAATAGTTTAAACATAAACAATGATTTATTTACCCAGAAATGAAACACAGGCTTTAAAATCAAGCAAATTATAATAATAAATAAATTATTTATGTCATACATATGTTAAAGAATGATTATTCTTCATCATCAACTAAATGCACACTCATTGATGGTTCATCATTCATTGTTGGAAGCACGAGGAGTTGTCTTCTTTGGAAATGATTCAAGAGTCATTTACTTCCAAGACAGTCTTTTCTTTATAAATTTCATGATAGCGTGCACAAGTATTTTTTAAATCTGTAGCAACTTTTCTAGTGTACTCAAAATTTGAATCTTGTGACTTGAATTGAAAAGCTTTGTCAAGCACCTTAAGAGTGAAAAAATTAACAGGAGTTTTAGCTGTTAAACCTTCTTCTTCCTCAGCATCTTCACATTTTGCCATTTCAATGAGGTCTTCATTGGTGAGTTCTCCATTGTGTACTTGAAGCAGATTAGTGACGTCGGTTGCACAAATCTTAAGCTGCAATTAGTTAACAACATTACGATCGCTTCTGTTAATTTTGTATGATCTCTGCTGGTTCTTGAAATCCTTCATGTTCTATGTAATTTTGTCCCACTCGTTTTGTTATTTTGATTGCATCTAAAATATGGACTTTCCAAATTTCTTTAAGAGTTCGACCTTCCTCCTTATCTCTGCCTGCCTGAAAAAACAAATGCGTGCACAGTAGTATTGTATTATATAGCTAGACGCTATGTATTACATTCATAAATATGGAATTTCAAATGTTTAACATTTATTTATTGAAATTAATATTTATATTTCCAATTTTGTTGATATTTGAAAAAATTAACTTGTAAACCCAGGAACTGCCTGTATTTTTTTTTTTTTTGTGTCAACACTGAATGAGAAACTAATTACAGAATTCTCTCCCGGTAACTTTAATTTTCATACTGTCCGAACAAAAGCCAGATATCATTGATTGGGCTATTATTCTCTGTCATATTCCTTCAATCAATAAGATTCCATCTGTAAAATAATGCTATTCACAGTTTAGTATCTGAGAATTTACTAAGAATCCATAATACTGTACCTTTATCGAAAGTCATACCAATTCTTGCAAGATAGACTTCGGCAATCGTACAACAAAGAACTGACAATTCATCTCCAGTCACTGGAATGATCTGTAAAATATTAGTTGCCAAATGAGATTTCTTAGTTGTTATTCTGACCATTGTGACAGTGTTTGTAAAGCCCTGCCCTTGAAGTTGAATATACTTTTTTTGAACATCATCTTGGAAATAACATACAGTGTACCATATTTTACACTAGCATTTCCCAAACTGTGTACAACGGAACACTAGTGTTCCATAAAAAAATCATAATTAATAATTGAAAAAAAAAAAAACTAAAATAAATAAATTTTGTATATTTGTAGCATACACCACTTTTATATCATTATAATTTTTAACTTTATTTTTTTTGGTTATTAATATACCGACAGACTAACAATCAAATAGACCAGGGAACACTATTTTGGTGGGCTTTTGCATAGAGAAGTATGCATAGAGGTAATGAATCTACAAAAAAGTAGCAATGTAGTCATCTAATATTCCATTTGTATGCAATTTAGGCTAGAGTACATGGATTGAAGGGGAAGCGAACCAACATCATAACTAAACTCACTTCCTTGTTTAAATTATTTTTGATAATTATCAGTATTTCGAAATATTATTATTAAAATAAATGACCATGGATTTGTGGTTGAAAAAGGAATTTTAAAACAAGAAGCAAGTACTTCTAGTATTGTAACTGTGGTCGATGAAAATGAACACGATATTGTCACACTTCAAAGTGAGGATGAACAATCGCAGCCTTTAGTTCCCCAAAAATCTGAAGTGAAAAAACAGGAACCAACTAATAAAAGCCCAAAACGAAAGTATGACAGTTATTTGAATTTCAGCTTTACATGTGTTGGAAATGAAGATGCTCCTGATGCACTGTGTGTCATATGTAATAAAATATTAGCAAACAGGTCTTTGGCTCCCGCTAAACTTGTGTTCCATAAATATACAGTGAGATGAAAAGTGTTCCGTGACTAAAAAAGTTTGGGAAATGCAGTTTTACATAATGGTTTCAGTTCATTTGAATGTGAATTGAGAAATGATTTTAAATATTCAATTTGTAAAAATGGCTTTCCACAATTTCATGAGTGAAGGATTTCTCCAGGGTGTGAATTAATATATTTGTCTAAGAGCACATGATTATGAAAATGGCATTTTACACATATTTCACATTTGCCCCGTTTCTCTTTAAGGTGAAGTATTAGATGTTTATAGATCAGTTGAGAAATGTCTTTCCACATAGCTTAAAAAGGAACTGTTTCCATTTACTGTGAAGTAATAAATCTAAAAATGATTTTTTCACATACCTCACAAGTGAGGATTTTATTTCTGCTTGTGAATTAATATATGTCTTTTTAGACTGCTTCGTCTTGGAAATGCCTTATGACATATTTCACAATGATACGATTTCTTTCGAGTGTGGACCAATAAGTGTGATTTTAGATAGTCTATTCGTGAAAATGACTTGCCACACACTTCACACATGAAGGACTTCTCCTGACTGTGAATCAATAAATGTTTTCTAAGAACACATGCTTGTGCAAATGCTTTCAGACATATTTGGCATTTGAAATGTTTCTCCTTAGTGTGAACTACTACATGTTTTTTTAGATCACTTGAGGATGTAAATGTCTTTCCACAAACATTACAAATAAAAGGCTTATTCTTAGCATGAACTAATAAATGTGCTTTTAGATAGTCTATTCGTGAAAATGATTTACCACATACTTCACACATGAACATTTTATCCTCAACATGAATTAACAGATGTGCTTTCAGACCTCCTGATCTTGGAAATGTCTTCCCACACTTTTCACAAGGGTATGGTTTATCCTGGTTATGAACAAATAAATGTTGAGTTAGAGAATACTTTCGTGCAAATGCCTTGCCACATACTTCACACATGAAGGATTTCCCCTGAGTGTGGATTGATAAATGCACTCTCAAATTATTTGAATATGAAAATACCATGCCACATACATTACAAATAAAAGGTTTATCCTTAGTGTGAGCTAATAAATGTGGTTTTAGATAGTCTATTCGTGAAAATGACTTGCCACATACTTCACACATGAACATTTTATCCTCGGCATGAATTAACAGATGTGCTTTCAAACCTCCTGATCTTGGAAATGTCTTCCCACACTTTTCACAAGGATACGGTTTTTTCTGTTTATGAACAATTAAATGCTGATTTAGAGCAGATTTTCGTACAAATGACTTTCCACACACTTCACATCCAAAGGATTTCTTCTCAGTGTGGATTGATAAATGTGCATTCAAATTATTTGAATGTGAAAATGCCATGCCACATATCTTACAAGCATACGGTTTCTCCAGAGTAGAAACCGGTAAATGTCTTTTCTGGAGAGTATGAACTAACAGATGTTTTTTGAAAGGACTTGTGTATGAAAACATCTTCCCACAGGTTTCACATTTCATACGCTTTTGCAGACTGCAAATTTTTTTTCTTGTTTTAATATATTTATCCTTTGAGAATAGTGTTCTGCAATTGTTTATTTCTTTTTTGATAATGGAATTTTGATTATTTTCGAAGTGTTCTACTGAATTTTGCTGTAATTCTATTTTCTGTGGTAAATCTTTTTCTTGATAAATATCTTTATCATCAGTTTCTCTGACAGACATTTTTAGACTGTTTAGCTTGATTAAATTATTGATTATTATTCCATACATATATACTTGCGAAGTAAGTCTTGGTGATGTTACCTTCTTTATATTTACTTCTTAATCATTAACTTCATTTTTCTTGTTTCATCTGAAAAACAAACAAAGACTACATGAAGTTGATGTACATAAATAAATCATACACTGAAATTACCTATAAATCTCAAAAAAAAATGGTATTTATGGAAATAATGAACTCTATAAGATAATTGTAGGATCACATTAGGATATTACATTTTTTTCAAATTTAAAAATTCACTTGCATATTTCAAAACTATGCGATGATATATATATATATATATATATACTATTTTTCTTTTCTACTATTTTTTCTTATTTATTTTTTATTATATATTTTTATTTGTTTTTATCTCTCTATTTAATTATATATATATATTATACCTATATTTGAATAACATTTAAATATAGTTGGAAACGGAAGCTTTCATAATAAAAATAAAAAGGGTACAGCATACATCAGAGGCAGCAAAAAGCATATTCCTCTACCTGAGCAAAAAGCATATTCCTCTACATGCATACAAATAAATTAGAATAAGGATTAAAATAAATATGCCAGCAGTATGGCAAGACAAGAGCAAAAAAATTAAACCTAAATTAAATCAAAACAAGCAGGGAGGGAAGAGAGGGGTAACAAGAGTAAAAATATTGCAGCAGAAACTCTCTAAAATAATTTAGAAAACCTAAATATACAAATAATAATTCATTGAGTTTTAAAAGCCAATTAAATAGAAATTTAACGGTGCCCCCTCTGATGGGCACCAGGTCCAAATTTATGTGAAATATCACCAAAAGAGATATAAACCACTATAATAAAACCAAAACGAAAATAAACCAAAAATAGACTGACCATTACGCCCCATCTCGCCTTGTGGTCCTCTGTCGAGATGATTCGTAATGGTCAGTCTATTTTTGGTTTATTTTTGTTTTGGTTTTATTGTAGTGGTTTACATCTCTTTTGGTGATATTTCACATAAATTTAGACCTGGTGCCTGTCAGAGGGGGCACCGTTAAATTTCTATTTAATCGGCTTTTAAAACTCAATGAATTATTATTTGTATATTTAGGTTTTCTAAATTATTTTAGAGAGTTTCTGCTGCAATATTTTTACTCTTGTTACCCCTCTCTTCCCTCCCTGCTTGGTTTGATTTAATTTAGGTTTAATTTTTTTGCTCTTGTCTTGCCATACTGCTGGCATATTTTTATTTTAATCCTTATTCTAATTTATTTGTATGGTTATATATATATATATATATATATATATATATATATATATAGGTAGTACACGCTCATAAAGCAGGAATTTATTTTTCATAGACGTAATGTTAAAAACAGGGGTTACGTTCTCAACAATGAAATTTGACCATAGTAATGTTAAATAAAGGTCAACAAAAGTTATAATTTAAGTTATACTTAAACGATGATTTATTTATCCAAAGAAATGAAAACTTAGCCTTTAAAATCAAGCAGATTATAATAATAAAGAAAGTATTTGTGTCTTATAAATGTAAAGATTGTTTATTCTTCATCGTCATCAACTGTACACTCATTGATGGTTCATCACTTGTTGATGGTTCGTTGCTCACTGTTGGTTCAACACTCATTGTTAGTTTACTGGAAGCACAAGGAGCCATCTTCTTCTTCAGAAATGCTTCAAGAATCATTTGTTTCCAAAACAGTTTTCTCTTTTATTTATAAATTTAACAATAGCATTTTGTTTAATAGTCATTCCAGTTGCATGTTTGCTTATGATGTCATATTTTGTTTCCAATGTTATTGCTCTTTACAGTTTCTTTTTATTACCATCACTCTAAGAAGTATTACTAAATTTTGGCATACTGTACAGTATTAATAAGAGGGATAAATTTGAAAGAACACAAGACAGCAAAAATGAACAGCAGCACAACCACTCTTTGTAACGTCAGTGTGGTAACTGCTTTATCTTGAGTCAGTGAGATACTCTCATCTACCTGAAAAAACAAATGCAGGCACAGTAGTACTGTATCGTATAGCTACACAAGTGGTGTGAAATGCCTTATTTATAAATGTTTAGCATTTGTTTATTGCAATTAATGTTTGTATTTTCGATTTTGTTAATACTTGAAAAAAAAAAAAAAAACTCGTAAACCCAAGAACTCGTAAAGTGGGAACTGCCTGCATATATATATACACACACCTCTGAATTTAAAACTGGTGTCTCTTGGAGATCTAACACAGGATCCTTGTTATATACATAATTGATGTTTCTCTATAATTTTGAGATTATAATGCATTTTTAGCTTTTAATGATGCTTTAAAATTCTTCAAAAAACAGTAAATGAAAGAGACTTCAAGATGTCACAAAATATATTAATTAGTGGGAGGTGTGGACAATGGACACTGGCTCCAGAATGCCAAAAACAAATGCTATTATTAGCCACTACCTCCCCTAAAGGTTTATACCAATATTTTTGAGAGACCCTGTATACCCTATCTCCCTTGTCCCTGGTGCAGATGGCATCCAAGGAATTCTCTCATCTTTTTGTTCAAGCCTAGCCACAACTAAAAGCATTCCTCAAATTTCAAGTCTAATTATTATTATTATTATTAGCCATATGGTGCAAGGAAGCCTGAGGCTTATTCTACACCAGCCAAAAAAAAATTCCCGAGTTAACCTGAGAGTGAGAGAGAGAGAGAGAGAAGTAGAAAGGAATCACCAAGAAAGAGAAGAATGATGAATAATGTTAACAAGTATCTTTTGTCTTCTCAGCCTTCAACCTATGCACAGTAATAAGTACTATACATTCTACTACCTTTCATCTGGAGCAATACTATAAAGATAGCACCATTTTTCATCTGTCACTATTATTTTTAGAAACCTTGAATCGCATTCACATATTTTAAACCAATTACTTTGAGAGTTCAACTCTTGGTTTCATTTAACATGCTCCTAAAAATGTGGGAACAAAGAGTTATACAATCTTTTTGTCTAAATAAAATCACATATCACTGTGAAAAGTTAGCCACCTGCTCGTGGGGAAAGGGTGGCAACACAACGCACACAAAAAAAAAAAAAAAAAATGTCTTGGGGAAACAGTCACAATTATGCAGTAAACTTGATCCATGTAACAAGACGAAAATACTAGCATTTGCCTTGCTTGCTATCATTAAATTCATGTAAAATCTACTTCCCATAGCAGTAAATATCAATCAACCTCACGTTAATAATTAACTTTGTAAAAATTAAGTTTTAAATTGATTTACATGGGTTTCATAATACATAAGAACACGTAGAGTTAACGGGCACCAGTGGCTTAAAAGGAAGAAACCGGAAGCGGAACTGGAGAAAAATGAAAACATCAGAAGCGAAAAAGAAGGACACAGGATTGAAAAAGCAGTGTTATAGGGGAGGAAAGGGTGGTCGTGTCGTCCTTTTGGTACACATCTGGTAACACTAAACATGCGAGACAACATCTACGCTATATGAATGGCTTTTATCAGTAAAATAATAATATTCCAACGTGAAAAAAAAAAATAGCTAAAGAACAAAACCAAGCTAACAAACTTACCGATTCCAAGTAGCACTCCATTTTCATACTTGGAAAACTGGAAAAAGATATGGAGAAGATAAGGATAAAAAGCTGTCTTCGAAAACGTATATTCCAAACAAAGTACAGTACAGGCAAAGAAGATACAGTAATGATGGGCACCTGTTTCGGGTCGGGCACCACCGGTGATTTTCCACATCTGCACTGTAATAACAGGCACAATCGAACGAAAACTAACGAGTGATAATGAAACAGAATGAATTCATTCGGTTTTTTTTTTAATTCAGGCAACTAACAAATACACGATATACTTCGATGCAGCTTACCAAAAGCAGTTTTTGACGTATACATAAATTTTACGTACATTTTCATTAGAAAACTTTTGAGTCTTTGGCCAGTTTGATTAATGATAACATGTTTATCCAGGTGGCGTTGGTTTAGTCCATATCCGGAAGTCGAAAAGCAGAATATCCGGTAATTCATATTATTATTATTATGGTTCTTATATTATTCTCCCTGATTGGGGATTCCACCTCGTGACGGGTATTGCTACCAAGTACACAGGGTGTCATGTCTGGTGTTACTGTTGGTCGAGAAACTCTCTGACTATCCTACAGGTGTTCAGGATTGCGACTTTCTGGAGTTCCTTGTAGGTGTTCGCTGATAAACCTAGTGCTGCTAGGCTGTTATGTAGGGTCTTTGGCACCATACCTGTGGTTGATACGATTGTTATTCTTATTATTAGCTATATGGTGGAAGGGAACCTGAGGCTTATGCTGCACCAGCCAAAAAAAAATCCCGAGTTACCCTGAGAGAGAGAGAGTGTCAAAAGGTAATTACCAAGAAAGAGAATAATGATGATATGTGTTCCAAGCCTATACTTACCAAATGTGAGCCCCTGGGGTTGATCGGGATGGTCGTTACTTGTTGTATATGCCACATATATTTTATCTTCTATCTTAGGTTTGTGTTGGCAACACTGGCAGGTTACCAGTGATGGATTTTTCACTGTTGAAAAAGGAGTCGGACGCTTCTGAAAGCTTCGATATTTTATCGCTTTTATTGATGTTTTATTGCTTTTATCCGGTGTTTTATCTATATTGTTTTATTTTATTTTAAAAGTTTATATTTTTTTTGTACAGACAGGTATCTTGTTTATTCGCTGTAATTATTCTATTTATTTCATTTCATTTTTATCATTATTATCTTAATACAACACAACTCTAATTTATTCAATAACGGTTGTTGTAGGATTGTACAATTATTGTGTACTGGGGTTGGGAATATATGAATATTGAGTTTGCTCAAACCATTCAAGGCATACAGTAGACTGTCGAAATAACGGCACCCCAAATAACGGAACATTGGAACTAACAGTACATTGAGATTGGATGTTTACAGATAGCACCGTCTTACAATGCCGAAAAAAAAAAAGAAAATGGCAAGTCACGTGATTACTGTATTTGTAAGTCAATTCTGCATTATCACGGACTATACCGCTGTTTCACATTTATTTTAAATTAAAAACCCCTCACTACGGCTCCTAAAGTTAATAAACTTCATACAGAGAAGAAAAGAAGAACAATATTAAAGCTTAGTGACAAACTTGATAAAATCCAAACTATTACATTTGGCTCACCCGAAAAGTTAATTCATATACCCCTGTTTATGTCTGTAAATTGCATGTGTTCTCTGATCGATTTGTTTGTTTTGCTATCTACTCCTGAGACCGACTAACTCGGCCTCAGAGTGAAAAAATCCCATAAAAATGACGATACCACTGTGTTTCCGTGCAAACTAAACTTCATATAATAAAGAAAATACACCGATGAGCCAAAACATTATGACCACCGAGTCGTTATGCAAATCAATAGAACTGCAGGTGAACTAAGGCACGTGCGCGGGTCTGGAAACGGTATAAAAAACACCTGATACTGTGCTCCGTTAATAAGTGTTACTCTTGTTCGTCAGATGAGAAAGGCAGCGGACTTAAGCGAGTTTGACAAAGGCCAAATTGTAATGGCCAGACGATTGTGTCGGAGCCTATCCGAAACTCATGTTTGGTGGGATGCTCAAGGTCAGCCGTGGTCAGTACCTACAGAAAGTGGTCCGAGGAAGGAAAACTCACGAACCGCCGACGAGGTAAAGTGTAAAGTGTAAAGTGTTCATTGTCTAATGGCCCAAGGGGTTTCCCCCATCTCCGTGTTGTGTACTCTGTTTATGAAACACAGAACACTGTGAAGGCCAGAGATTTTAAAAAGTGTAAGGTACATGTTTATGTTGTGTAGTGTCATGTTGTGTTGTTCCTCTGACCTTTTAGCCGTTGGGCCCCTAGTGGGACCCCCCGTTGCCCACACTTAACCCCGAGGAGGCAGGTCAGGCATAGAGGGATCGCATTAGAAGTAATTACTCTGGCAGGCCCTGCCACCTAATTTCCTAAGATTTCAGTGGCAAGGGCCTAAAAAATAAAAAAATAAAAATAATAAAAATAAAAAAAATAAAAAATAAAAAAAAAAAAAAATAAATAAATAAATAAAATAAAAAATAAAAAAATAAATAAATAAATAAAATAAAAAATAATAAAATAATAAAGAAAATATAAAATAAAATAATAAAATAAAATAAAAAAATAAATATAAAAAAAAATTAAATAAAATAAAAAAAAATAAAATAAAAAAAAATAAAATAAAATAAAAATAAATAAATAAAAAAAAATAAATAAAAAGTAATAGTAATAATAAATAAATAAATAAAAAATTATAATAAAATAAAAATAAAATAGAATAAAATGCATATTTAGTTAGAGTAGGGGTGAAGACTGAGGAAGGGGGGGGACAGATAGAAATATGGGGATGATAGGGAAGGCAACCCCAGAAAGGTCAGTGGAGACTGGCCCCACCAGGAGAAAAAAAGGGTGTAGCAGGGAGGGGGAGGAGACAGAAACCCGTCCCCTCCCTCTCCCTACCAGGGGAGGGGGGTATTAAAGTGAACCAAGTTAGGGTACATGGTTCGGAATGCTAGTTGGCCAAGAAAAGAAGTTGACATCCAATGGCATGCCGGTGGCATTGTCAGTCTTTATCTAGGAGATTGTCTTATTGGTCACATCCATGAGAGACAAGTCCAGAAGAATAAGAACCTTTTGTCTTTCTTAGATTGTCTTAATTTGTGGGTTGTCTCTATTCAAAGGTAGTTATTTGGTAGTTATCTTTGGTGGGTGACATTTTGGAGAATGTATAGTAGTTCACACCAATGATGGTAATGCTGGTTAAGTTTAGCTGCCTGGTTCCAGTACCATCAGGGTCCCTGGGTTCATTTAGTAGAGGGTTATCATGTTGTTGCAATTAGTTGTCTTCTCCTCAAGAAAAGCTGCTGTGCATAGTTGGTGAGAGCTTGATACTCTTCCTTAGTATCCAGTAAGTGGTTTTCTTTGCCTTTTGGTATATAAGTCAACTTTGTGATAAGCTGGCAGCGGAGGTCATCGTAGAGGGGGCACTCGTGCATGAGGTGATCCCAGTCCTCAATTCCTCCACAGGCGCATGTTGAGTCCTCTTCTAGGCCAAAGGTTGTTAGTTTTGCCTTTATTGAACCATGGCCAGTAAACAAATACGTGGCATACAAGCCTGGAGAAAACCATAATGGGGATTTTGGATAGATTCTGCTAACACCTGGGATGAATCTCCTGGTGATTTCCCCCTTGGTTGAATTTGTCCAGCGGTCCTGCCACACCCACTGCATGTGTGCTTGAAGTCTCCTCTTCTCAAATTTTTGGTTGTTGGTAAGATTCAGCTCGAATCCCAAGCAGGTCTGAGACACACCCTTAGACAGATGATACAACATTCCATTTCTCACCACCTCCAGGTCGAGGGGGAGGGCCCCCACCAGGACCTGGAGGGCGTGAGTACTCACAGTGCAGCAGGCACGAGAGATGGAGAGCAGGACCGTGCGTTGAGTGGAATCCAGGATTCGTCTGTTTACTGCAGTCGTAGCCTTGCCAAACCAAATTCCGGCTGCATACGTAATCACAGGGATGAAGATAGCCTTGTAGTACAATGAGAGGGTTCGCTTGCTGAGACCCCAGTCCCGACGGGATATCCTAGCAACCATGGCAGTATAGTTTCTCACTTTGGTTCTGATGTATTTGAGATGAGCTTGGAAGGAGAGTTTTCTATCTAGTACTATGCCAAGATATTTCAGTTGCTCTGACAACTTTATGGTCTTGTTTCCAATTTTAATCTGTGGTGGTCTTGTAATACAGAGAGTTCCTTTAAGAAGCAGAGAGTTTGTTTTTGATGGTGATATGGTCAAGCAGTGTGTTTTTGCCCAGTCCTGGAGGATTTGGAGTGCATGGTTTGCCAATGTCTCAAGCTGGGCCCTGGAATTTGCAGTCACCATCAGGATGAGATCATCAGCAAAGGCTTGTGAACGAACCTCCCCGAGGTCAAGGCATAGAAATTCGTCCATCACCATGTTCCATAAGGTCGGCCCCAGGACCGAGCCCTGGGGGCAGCCACGGTGTATCCGTCATGTGAGTTTCTGATAAGGTGCATTTACTGTGATTACCCTATTTGAGAGGTAGCTTTTCATGATATTGAACAAATTGTCCGGTACCTTTGCTTGCCTGAGTCTGCGGAGGACGCTCGGCCACCAAAGGGTGTCGAATGCTCCCGCGAAATCAATTGTAATCATCAGGAAGTATTTTCTGTCTGCTTGGTGGGCCTCAGTGAGCAGTGCCTGTAGAGCATCAACCGTGGAATGCCCTGGTCTGAAACCATATTGGTTTGGAGATATTAGGTTTGCTTTCTCATAGTGGCTTTGGATCCGTACATGGAGGAGACGCTCTAGGAGCTTGCTGCATACGGACAATAGGGCTATGGGCCTGTACGAACTTGGTAGATGTGGTGGTTTTGTCGGATTTTTAAGGATAAGTTTCATATTTGCAACTTTCCAGTCATCAGGGAAGGTGCTAGTGTGTAGGCAGAGATTGAATAGGTGCAGCAATAGCTCCGGGGAAAGCTCCACAACCTTCTTCACAATCTCAGGCTCGAACAAGTCAGGCCCTGGACATTTTTTCCCTTTGATAAGAGCTGCTGCGGCTAGGAGTTCTTCATGTGTGAACTGCGGTTCAACTTGTCCAGTCCAATAGGTTTCATTTTCTCTGCAGATCTCATGCTGCTCAGTTGTTGTTGGATTAATGTTTGGAGGAAAAACGTTGTTTAAGATGTTTGAGACTGAGTCCCTCCAGGTGGTGGTTAGGTTTCCCTGCGGGGTTTCTGTAGCGGTGTTCACTTCCCCCCTGGGGAGTTTGTTTGTGGTGATTTTGTACACCACCCCCCAGGTGTCAGAATTTCCCGTGTAAGAGACAAGTTGCTCCCAGGATTGCTGCTTTGATTTCTTTATTCTTTCCGTATACACGTTTCTTGCTGTTCGATATACTTGTTTAAGTTCTTCGACCTCCACATCAGGCCAAGATCTTCTCGTCCTTTGGAACGCTTTTCGTTTGGCTTGTACCTCCTTTCTCATCCTTCGAAGCTCCTCATTCCACCAGGGCACCGCTCCCGGAGAAGGTTTTTTCCTTTTAATTGTGGCATTGCAGACTTGTGTTAATAGGGTGGTAATCTCTTTTTGAAGAAGGTTTGGATTTTGAGTTTGCCTGAGTTTCTGCTGCTGTTTTCCCACCATTTCCAGCAGGGCACCCCTGAACGTGTCCCAGTTTGTTTTTTCTATTGCATATCTATGTTGCATTACTCTGGAAATTGGTTGTCTATTACAGTTTTTTGTGATCCTGAATGTAATGGCTCGGTGGTCCGAGGTCGTCCAATCATCTTGGACCTTCCAGTCGGAGATATAGCTGGCTGTGTTTCTTGTAGCAAGAGAAATGTCAATGGTGGCTTCCCAAAGGGTGCTGCTGAAAGTGGGGAGGTTGTTTGGCTGATTGAGGATTCCGAAAGGGGAGTTACCCAGGTAGTTCTCCAGTCTTTGGCCGTTTGTTGCTCCTCGATGGTCTGGTGTTGTGCTGTACCACGCGGGAGACCTGCAGTTTACATCTGCCCCAACGATAATTCTCCCTCCAGGAAGAGTATTTAGTACACTTTGAAGGTATCTTATAGCCCTGATAATATCTTCTCCTGGACGGCAGTATAGGGCAACGACGTAAAAGTTTCCAAGCGCTGTAATAATGTGGGCACATACGGCCCAGGCTGTGCAAAGTTGTGTTATCTTTGTGGCTGTGATGTCAGGGTTTCTTACAGCTATTGCTGCCCAGGGGGTTTCTCCTTCCACCTGGATGACTTTGTAGGTCAAGGGATAGCCTCTGACCTGGTTCTTATGGGTGTACGGCTCTTGCAGGATAATTACATCCGTGTTGTCCTCTTCTGCCCGAATCCTGATTTGGCCGACCACAGCCCGGGCCCGCTGCGCGTTAATTTGCATTATTTTTACCTCTTCGAAGTTAAATTTTTTAAGATGTCTCCCCATAATCGATCCGTTGTTGGTGCTGACCCTTGGCTTTTATATATGTTGGACATATTCTGTCTCTGATGGAATGTGCTGAGTCGATTTTGAAACTTTTACAGTTCACACAAATAGGACCTTTGGTTTTGTTAGGACAGCTGCTAAATTCGTGGCCTTTTTCAGCACAATGGCCGCACGTTGACACTGTCTGGATACAAGTGTGTGAGGTGTGGCCGAACCTACAACACTTGTAGCATTTAGGCACAGCCACATGTTCGCGAAAGCGGTGGCTGCCCCAGTTTATGTAGACCCTTGCTTGATTGTTAAGGACCTTCCAGGCGATTGGGTTGATTTGAACAATCCAGTTTTTGCCTCCTCCTCCTCCTTTGACTTTTTTTGAGTATTTAGGTGTGATTAAGGCATCTGCCTCTAAGTCTGGGAAGTACTCCTGCAAGTTCCTACAGTATAGTTCCTCAGTGAGTTGCTGCGGGGTCAGGTTGTCACTGAGGTCAAAAATGATGATAGAGGGCCCCAACTTTTTTGGCGGCTCTGCCTTTAGACCCATTGTCATTATTTTTGCATTGGTCATAATTTTGTTAGCTTCTTTTTTAGTTTCCGTTTCGATCACTATGCCTGTATTAGCAGCTGTTCTGGCGGCCTGAGCCAAGCACTAGCCTGGCTCTCCTTTAATATCCCTTCCTGGCAGGAGGACGAGATGACCAGTCGCCTCGCCCCCTGCTACCCCACCTTTCCTTCTGGTAAGGCATGGGCATGCCTCACTGACCACCTGGGGGAATCTCTTCTGTGTCTCCCATACTTCTGCCTTTCCCCCCCAACCTTCTTCCTCCCCTCCCCCACTCTATCTATACACAACTCGAGCGCCCTACACACTAAATTTAATCTAGCAAAAAAATAATCTTCGCCCAGTCTCGGCCTAATTATCCTACGCAATGCCCTACTCCTGCCATATGAATGCATGCACACGTGCTGTATGCAAACATCCAAAGTAATTACGATTGCATGGATGCGTATATATTATGTATCACTGTTGTGTATATGTGCATATATGTGTATGTGTACATAAGTTTTTTTTTTTTTTTTTTAGGTCCTAGCTGCCGAAATCTCAGGAAATTAAGCGGCAGGACCTGCCAGAGTAAATCTTAGTCTACTGGTGTTTCCTGGTCTGCCTCCATGGGGCGAAGGTGGGGCAACGCTGGGCTCCAGCAGGGGTCCAGCGGCTAAATGACCAGATGAACAACGGTACACGACATTACACAGGTACAATACCCACACACTTTTAAACCTCTGGCATTCCCAGGAAACTGGTACACCCACAAAGAAAGCAACGCGGAGATGGGGGAACCCCTGGGGCCGCATGACAACAATATACCTTACACCTTACACCTTATGCCTGTATTTCTAGTTTTTCTTATTGCTTTTATTTTCGTAGTTTTGAGATCATCTTTCAACTCTGTCATTATTTTGGTCTTGATTTGTTCACTTGTATGTGATTCTTTGGAGTTAATGGGTCTGATAACGACCAGATTCTGCTGTTTTATCAGGGTTCTCTTTCTTATATGCTGGGGGTTTTGTTGACTGGTCTCTGGTGGATGCCCTTGGATGGAGGCACCCAGTTTAGAGGTTGGAAGGTTCTTAAATACAGCACCAGCATAAGAGGGCACTGTAGTTGATTCAGGTTCTGTGGTTAGGCCCAGTTCCCGCTCGGGTGAAGACTGCGGAAGCTTAGCGCAGATGTCTAAGGCCTTTTCCAGTATTGTAGACCTTGTCTTGATTTCTTCATTGACAGCTTTTAGCTTCTCATTCTCGATTAGAAGAGCTGTTGTGATTGTTTCTAGGCTTGTCCAAAGCTCCTGGACATAGTTTCCAGTGGCTTTGGTGAATCTTATGGAGTCTTGGTTGAGGAGTGCCACCAAGTTCCTGTGCAAGACTGAGATGATCTGATGGAAGGAGGTGGTGTCTCCCTCATTAAAGAGGCCAGCCAGAACAGGTGGTGCAGGAATGGTAAGCATACTGGATGGTGGGATCCCAGATGAGACCACTTGGTCCAGAGTAGACGGTAGTTGTGTAGCCAAGAAATCTGCTGGGGCAGTTTGAAGTGGCAGAGCTGATGGAGTTTGGTGAGCACCTGAGGAGTTTTGCGTCTCAGAAGCAGCAGCTACAGGAGTGTTTGGAGCTGCAGGTAAGGCTGCGGTTGAGGTGGAGTTTGCCATCGATTCGAGGATGGAGGCAGCTACTGGTGTAGAGATTCTTTGGTCCAAGGTGGAAGCTGAGTAATTATGGTCTATGTAAGGTGATATACAAATATTATTCATCTGTGCAGGAAGTGGAGAGCAAGAGGAGCGCAGAGGACAAGCTCTGGACCTTCCCTTGGACTTCTTTCTCTTGGAGGAGGATTTGCCAGATACTCTAAGAAGCAGTGAATTAGAAGTCTCCGATTCGTCTCTCTCAGACGTGCTAACCTCATCCTGTGAACTTTCAGTATTTTCATTATTTTCAACCATCTTGCTCTGCTGGGATGAAATATTTAAATTCAGGGGGTGAATGGTTCTACTGAATTTTAGTCAAAAATCCAGAAATGGCTAGTGAAGAATTTAAATAATTAACTGAAAAGAAGAGTTTCCAACTCTTGTCGGTAGGGGACGCTGAAAGAGATGGGAAAAAATTTGCATATTGTTTTCTTGGGCGACAGAGGATTGCTGACGTCACCCGAGGAGCAGTATTCAGATGTATCAATGCACAATAAAAGAGAGTCCCCTTCAAAAGCTATGTAAATAGTATGTTCCAAAATGAATAACCACATTAATTAACTAAACAGACAATCAGTATTAATTACTACTGACATCATAATTAATAAATAAATGTTCCTAATTAGAAGTTCTAACTTAAGTTCCTGGCTTCAGGAGAACCAATAGCCGATCGCCCTGGAGGTCTCGTGATTTGTTATTTCAAACAAAGTGGCCGAAGAAGAAAGGACGAAATTATTCGCGCCAAAACAATATATTCCTGAAATCACAGCAATCAACACAATTTCACTCAAATCAGTAGCAGCTGATATGAAATTAATTAGGGTATCCATAACTCTCTAAAAGATAAGTGGTCTAAAACTATGGCAAAGAATGATAGTTAAAAACAACGGCCGGACCTATAGGGCGTAGCCATTATGAACGAGCCGTGAACCGTGAATGAACGATAAGGGTGAAGATTTAAAGTCGTTCATAACTGGAGAACGCCTTAGAAGTTAGGCATAAAATAAACATCAGTCGACTCACCGAACCAAATAGATCCACTTCGACTTGAATTTAATCCAAAATGATAAATTGGCACCACTTTAAAAAACACACTTTGAAGAGCACTAATTAACACAACCCGCATCGAACAAAGCCTCGTACATTGAGCCGCCGAGGAGGTGTTGGACAACCACGGCTCACCGATGCTCGAAGTGAACGCTCTCCGGATGGTACGTGGCAACAGAAGGGCGACTGTGGCGCAACTCGCCGGTAATTGGAATGCTGGTGATGGGAGTAATGTGTCACAACACACAGTACATCGAACCCTGCCAAAAATGGGGCTGCATAGTCGCAGGCCACTCTGAGTGCCAATGCTAACCTTGGTTCACCGCTGACAGCGCATACAATGGGAAAAAAAAATTATGATATTAGGGGCCCCTGTAAATGATTATATCTACCCATATTTATTTTGTCTGTAAATTGCATGTGTTCTCTGGTCGATTTGCCTGTTTGCTGGACGAAACACCCCCGGTCTGGGCAGAAAACCTTGCTATCTACGCTAAGACCGACTAACTCAGCCACTGAGTGAAAAAAGCCCACTAAAGTTCCTTGCGTCATCGATGGGATTCGAACCTGGGCATTTTCCACCCGGTATGAGGAGGATGGTGACGATACCACTGTGCTACCCGTGCAGATGCCTACAATGGGTATTTCATTTCATTATTTATTTAAACATACAATTTTATACATTCTCAAGATATAAGAAATATGAAAGATATTAAATATGTTGATATTAAATATATATATATATATATATATATTAAATATTAAATAGATATGCAGTACATAGGAACTGGCATACATATTGGGGGTAAACAAGATCATATTTGCCTTATGCTGTTCAGATACATAAATATTTATATAGATAGAAATTAGATGTTTAGCTTATTTTTTTTAATATATATTGACATTATTAATTTGGTGATTAGGCTTTGGTGGGCGTCAACAGTGGAGTGACCTTGTCGGAATCCATATTGATTGAGTGAAGCTAGGTTCACTACTTGGTAGTAGTATTGGATTCTTGCTAGTAGTCATCTTTCAAAACGTTTACTGCAGACGGTGAGAAGCGCGACTGGTCTGTATGAAGATGGTTGTTCAGCTGGTCTGTTCGGATTTTTGATTATAAGTTTTACATTAGCTGTCTTCCAGTCGAGTGGGAAGGATTCGTCTAGAATGCATCGGTTGAACAGTTGGAGCAATAGATCAAGGTCAATTTCAGTGATCTTCTTAAAGATCTCCGGCTCCAGGAGGTCTGGGCCCGGGCATTTACTAGCAGTTATATGTGATGCAGCCTGGAAGAGCTCCTCTTTAGAAAATTGTGGCTCCACATCGTAAATTTGATAAGCGTCATTTTCCCGACATGTCCTAATCTGTTCCTCTGTTTGTGGGTCCACATGAGTGTAGAAGGCAGTATCCAGGATGTTGTTTGTTGATGCGTCCCAGGAACATATTGCAACACCTTCTGGTGTGATCGTGGTTGTTATTACCTCCCTCCTAGGGAGTTTGTTCACGACGATTTTATAAATGGGGCCTCAGGGGTCAGCATCTCCATGTTAGTCACAAGACGTTCCCATGATTCTTGTTTGTTTTTCTGTATGAGAAGTGTATGAGTTCTGTACCTCTGTATAGAGTTCCTTGAGCGTCTCCACTTCCTGAGCGGGCCAAGTCTTTCTCACTCTATGGAAGTTTTCCCCTCCTCTTCTGGACTTCTTTCCATAGTCGTTGCAACTCATGGGTCGACCATGGCATAGCGTCAGGTGTAGGTCGTTTTCTTTTTATTGCAGTGTTGGCAGCATCAGTGATGATATCTGTGATTGTCCTTTGCAATTCGTCTGAGCTTCTGGCGTTTTCTAGGTCCGTTGGTGTTCTGTTTTTGTTAGCAGTTAGGGTCTCCTTAAATAAATCCCAGTTTGCAGTATGGAGCGCGTAGCGGTGGAGCATTCGTCCTGCTGTTGGCTGCCTGCGGAGGTTCCTCTTCAGTTGGAAGGTGAGGACCCTGTGGTCAGACATGATCCAGGCAACTTGCACCGTCCAATCAGAAATGTTACACGCTATATTTCGAGTGGCGAGGGAGACATCGATGGTCGCTTCCCATCTCAGATTACAATGTGTGTTGGCATCTGGTTTGGCCTGTTTAGTACAGCAATGGAAGCGCTCACTCTGAATTCCTCCAGTCACTGTCCATTACTGGTGCCTGCTTGTCAGATGTGTGGCTGTGTCAGGCCGGGGATCTGCAATTAGCATCAGCTCCGATGATAATGTTTTCTCTTTGGAGCGTGTTGGTGACATGGTCCAGGTATCTGGTGGCTGTAGTAATGTCGTTTCCAGGCCTGCAGTACTGGAAGATTATGTAGAAGCTGCCAATTGTGGTTATAACTTGGGCGCAGGCCGACCAGGCTGTGATAGATGGGAGACTTTGATGACTGTTATATTCGGGTTCTTATGATAATTGCACCCATGGAGTTGTTTCCTCTGTCTGTATTATTTTGTATTTTAGGGGATATCCCCTGACCAGTTTGGAGTAGATATATATGTTCCTGTAGGATGATGATATCAGCATCTACTTCGTCGGCTTTGAGCCTGATTTGGTCTGTTACGGCCTTGCTCTTTGTGCGTTGTGTTGGAAGAATTTAACAATCGTGGTCTTGTGTTGCTTAGGGCGTGCTGCCATAGTCGATTCTGGATTGCTACATCTCCTGATTTTTATGTAGAGAGGACATTTGTTATCTCTTACTGAGTGCACTGCATTGAGTTTTTGGCCTTTGCAGTTGGCGCATATTGGTTGTTCATCATTCTAGGGGCAGTCCATGTAGTTGTGGCTTCTTCGGCACAGTGGCCACATGTCTCGATTGTTTGACTGCAAGTATGGTTGCGGGATTTGTGCATAAGGCACTAAAGGTGATTGTAGACCGAGGCTCAGCTCCGTGTGCCTGAGGGCAGGCAGTGGCTGCCTAGGTGTTGGCCGTTCCCTGGTGGCGAGGTGGATTGACACAAGTGACACACCATCTACTAATACATAAAGCTTTGAATTTCTGCACCAACACAGACATACAAGGTGATGGGCTTAGGTCTAGGAGCCACCCACGATACAGGTAAAACACACACACAGGTGTTCATATAAAATTTGTATATATATCTTTTTCGTAAGTTTCGTATATGATTTGTAAATAATTGTGTGTACAAATAAATGGAATGGAATATTATTATTATTATTATTATTATTATTATTAATATGATGCAAGGAAACCTGAGGCTTATGCTGCACCAGGAAAAAAAGAATTTCCCGAGTAACCCTGAGAGAGAGAGAGAGTCAAAAGTAGAAGGGAATCACCAAGAAAGAGAAGAATGATGACATCCAAGCTCAGGACCCTGGGTGTGCCAAGCCCATACTCACCAGATGTGAGCCCCCGGGGTTAAATGCAAGTATGGGTGGTGTGGCCAATCTTGCAGCACCTAAAACAAATAAAATTCAAATTATTATTATATTAGGGACACCCATTATTTCTAATATATACCCATATATGTAATTTGTCCGTAAATTGCGTGTTCTCTGGCTGATTTGCCTGTTTCCTGGACGAAAAAACCCGTTTCTGGGGGGAAACCTTGCTATCTACGCCTGAGATGGACTAACTCAGCCACGGAGTGAAAAAAGTCCACTAAAGTTCCTCGCATCATCGACGAGATTAGAACCCGAGCCTTTTCCACCCGGTGTCGGGAGGACGGTGATGATACCACTGTGCTACGTGCACAGACAGCGCCTATAACATTTGGAGACCACAATGTGTTTGTGATATCTGTCGCTGTTCCAGTTTACAGAGATCCTTGTTTGCTTGGCAAGGACTTGCCATGCCGTGGGGCTAAGTTCCATGACCCAGTTCTTGAAGTTTTTGTCATGGGTTTAATCGCATATCTCAGCGTGACCAGTTCTTTCATGTTGGTATTTTGGAGGTACCTGTGCAGGTTTCGGAAGTATATCTCAGAGGTCAGTTCTGGCATAATGTTGCTATTCAGATCATAGAACTTTGATGGAGGGTCCTTTTTTCTTCCGTCATTCCGCCTTCAATCCTATAGTTGTTATTTTGTGGGTAATCATAATCTGGCTGGCTTCCAATGGTTTCCTTCTTTATGACGATTCACGGACTCCTCGTTTTTCTGATTGTTTTTATTCTTATCGATTTCAGATCATCGGATAGTTCTTGTATAAAGTGGGTCTTTATACATTCACTGGTGGCGGTGTCATCAGGGGGTGAGTGGTCTCAGCACAATAATATTGGGAGTTGGCAGAAGTTTTTCTTTTGGCAGGTTGGTTTTTGGTTTGTACATAGTGGGTACGTTGGAGCAATTCCTCAGAGTTTCTGCATATGTGGATGCACGCTGTTGCATTTGTTCCGCCGCACATTCAATATATGCCTATAGCTTGGCTTTTGCTCTCAATGTACATTTCGGTTAAGAGTGTGTCTAGCTTGTTCCAGAGGTTGACAATTTGCCCTCTGAGAGCTGTAGTTACCCTGTTGGTCTCTTATTATTATTATTAGCCATAAGGTGCAAGAAAGCCTGAGGCTTATGCTGCACCAGGCAAAAAAAAAAAAAAAAATTCTCGAGTTCCCCTGAGAGAAAGAAAGAGAGAGAAGTAGAAAGGAATCACCAAAAGAGAAGAATGATATCCAGCTCAGGACCCTGGGTCTTCCTTGAACGGGGTTTCAAGGGCAGCCTTGAAGAACATCATCTTCTTGGGAACAGTGCCCTCTGGCAGGGAGGGGGTCCAGATGGGGTTCCAGTTATTTTCATCCCTGGCATCTCTCTGGCTTGGCTGGTTATCTTGGATTTCTGCTTCTTTCAGTTCAATTTGCTAGCACATCTCCTGCTCCCACTTGAGCACTGTTGGCTTTCTATATTTCCTCTTGCCAGTCTGTGAGGCTCCAGTGCAGGGGTCTGCCACTTCATCCTGGTTTTCTATAATGATGGGGTTATCGTTGGGATTTATATACATAATGTCCTGAGTGTTTTCAGGCATTCCCTCCACGTTGAGTAAAATCAAAATTTTCGAGACTATCTGGTTTAGCAAGGTTTTGTGGGGTTCCTGTTATGGAGCCTGTAGGTCAGCGGAGATTGACACCTGTATTTCTAAGTGAAATAGGGGCTGAGCAGTCCATCAGCAAAGATCTGGGCTGATCCCCACTGTGTTCAGATGGGGGGGGGAAACAGCCAACAGTTAAAATTCACCTAGAGCAGTGGGCCTAATTCACTGTGACATTTCAGGGGGCGGAAAGAAACGATGGTGACAACCAATATGCTGTATTGTACACTGGGAAAAAGTTTGCACAACACTATGGAAAGTTTATGATGGAGGGGGGAAAGCACAAATATCGTCACTACTTGGCAGTTTTGCACTTAAATCGGAGAAAAATGGGGCTCTGACTTGGTCCACAGTTACTCACAGTTCGGAAGCACCCCAGTCAAGATCCAAACTTCAGCACAGCAGCCGCATTATATCGGTGCACATCCCTGTCCTCATTGTGAGCCTCATGGCAACCATGCAGTCTCACAAAGGAAATAGAGAAAAATGATGAAATCTGGTAAATACCCCAGGAATTTCACAAAACTATGCTCACTACAATGTTCTACATGTTGATAACTTGCTGCATGCAGAAAACTTTAGCTGCAGACTGGAAAAATTACAGTTTAGACCTAAAAATCAGGACCGTAAAATAACATGTCCACACACGTAACGGCAGCCATATTCCTTCAATGATGTTTAGTAAGGTAGTAGACATCAGTGTGTCTGGCACATGGATGACTGGTCCCAGGGTATCCCAGCAGAACATCGCCCAAAGCATGACACCGCTGCTACAAGCTTTTTTTCTTTCTATGGTGCATCCAGGTGCCATCACTTCCCCAGGCAAATGACGTACACGTACCCAGCCATCCACATGGTGAAACAGGAAACGTGATTCATCGGACCAGACAGTCTTCCAATCACTCAAGGTCCAGTTTTGATGCTCGCATGCCCGTTGCAGTTGCTGTCGCCGGTGAACCATAGTGAGAATGGGCACTCAGAGCGATCTGAAGTAATGCAGCCTATAATGGTTCCCTGTTGGAAGTTGCTAAGTTCAACACTCCAGCCCACCTACTGTATTTGATTTATCATAGTTCTAGCAGACATCCTTGGGATTTCAGAAAACTGATCCACCATCCATGTATCAGAAACAGGTATAAAAGCAACTTCAGTCAAGCTGGAGTTTGGAGCTGCAAGTAACTATTGACAAACCAGGGTTTCCACAATCTATAGAGCTGCATGGCATGAAGCTTCACAGTGTAAAGCTGCAGCTCACAAGCCTTCGCAAAGCAAAACAAATACCCACCGAATAATTGTGGACCAATAGAAAAGTCCTATGGAGTGATGTCACACTTTGTGTTCTTCCCATCTGATGCCTGGAGAATGCTTACTACCTGAGCAGGCCATCGAAACTGTGAAGTTGGAAAGAGGTGTCGTAATTTTGGGGGATGGTATTCTCATAGTATGGTCCACTAGTGTTGAACTGCACAGAAACATGAATGACATCCTAGAATAATGTTCTAGACAATTCTGTATACTCTTCCTGCTTCACACTAAATTTAAAATAAATATTGAAAAAATTTGAAAATGAAGTGAATAAATAGTATCTAATATATATATATATATATATATACACATTTTGTTTTTAAATTTCAGCCTATTTATTCATATAAGTAGAAAAATATGTGCATGCAGATGTTTTTAATTCACCTGTTTAGTGGTCTTCTCTTTTTTTTTAACTGGAAAATGAAACAGGCCGATAACAGTTTCATGCTTATAAGAATTAATTTTTGTTCCCAAAATAAAAGGTGTAAAAACAGAATATTTTAAAAATTTAATCTCTCTGTACATTAAAATAATTTTCCTCCTAGTGATATTTATTCAGCCAATGGGAGAAGAGAGATGTGGGTTACATGGTAATACGTAACAGAAGCTTGTTTTACTGTAGTAAAACAAGCTTCTGTTTAAGCGTGGTCACGTGCTATGTTTATCTAACATGACCACAAGTTACTATTCTTGATTTCCATATGTAACGTATTTATGTATTCATAGCAGAGAAAGAGGCACACAGCGTCGAAAGTTTTTATATTTTATTTTACTTTAACAAAAGAAGCAAGCACAGTGAGCAGGGGCAAAGCCCTCTAGTTTTTTATTAAAAACTAAAAATTACATACATAATCATCTAATGCAATCCATTAAAATAAAAGAAAGAAAATAACAGCATATTGCTAGCAAAATAAAAAAACAAAACTTTCAGAAATTAAAAGGAAAGTTTGTTTCCGCCAAGGACAACACCACCATGTTTGTAAAACATAGGGTGCTACTACTACAGAGTTAATGACACCAAACTTGTGGAGCAGTGCTGCATTGGAGGCAAATTGCTGCACTGGATAAAGGGCTGGTTGAGGGGGAGAAGACAGAGACTGGTAATCAATGGACACCGCTCATTGTGGACTAATGTTATTAGTGGAGTCCCTCAGGGTTCAGTATTGGGACCATTATTGTTTTCTGTATTTATAAATAGTATTGATGATGGTATATCAATCTTAATGTCCAAGTTTGCAGACGATACAAAGGTTGACAGGGTTGTTAAGGACACTACTGACGCTATGCTGCTGCAACAGGATCTGGAAAGGTTGAGCAGATGGGCTGAGAGGTGGCAAATGAAGTTTAACATTGACAAATGTAAAGTACTGCATATGGGAAACAGCAACCCCAGAGCAACATATCAACTCTGTGGTACTACACTGACAGTGGTAGAGAATGAAAAGGATGTGCAGGCAGATATGAAGTTCTATGAGCAGTGCAGATGGGCTACAAGAGTAGCTACACATGTCTTATCAATGATATACAGGAATTTTTCTATCAAGATAAGGAGGTGATTATTCCCTTGTATAAGGCACACCTTGAGTACTGTATACAGGTCTGGAGGCCTCATTTCAAGAAGGATGTAGAGCTGCTGGAACGAGTACAGAGAAGGGCAACAAGATTAATGAATAGAACAAAGGGTTGCTTTTAGAAGAAAGGCTTAAGTTTTACAAATTACAGTGTCTGGAGACTAGGTGCCAGCGAGGTGATCTGATAGAGGTGTACAAAGCCTTGAATGGTTTGAGCATGCTCAATGCTGATGGGATTCTGCCTCTTTCTCAGAATAATCACCTGAGAGAGCATAAATTCAAATTGAGGAAAGACAGATGTAGGATAGATGTGCGGAAATTTGCCTTTAGCCAGCGGGTAGTTGGCTGGTGTAACAGACTTTTTTTTTTTGGCTGATGCTGCATAAGCTTGCTTTCTTGCATCATATGCCTCTACTAATGCTAACCTGGCATAGCTATGCATGCCAAAAGGTAGCCAAGTGGTCAGGAATGAGAGTGAAGTAGAACACACACACTTTGATTGGACCGTGATTCAAGCCTGCATAACTGATAAATATGACTAATAATTGTATTCATGTTTTATTGTAAACTATAAACAAGAGTATAAACAAGAATATCAAATATAAGCATTCAGAATCGTTGCATCTTTTCTTGATGACACTGTATATTGTTAATGAACCTTGTGACATTCATCTGGTGATGTTCAATTTTATGTATGCAGAGAGACTGGCCATAAGATTTATCGGGGAAACCCCGGTGGGCAGACGTCAGTGTGATTTTCAATATTACACTCTGACCTCCAATACATTCTATTTGTTTTCCCCAGTAAGAATTTTTGACCCAGTCCACCTCTGCATACACATAAATTTAAATGTAGGTTTATTCAAAAAAAAAATTGAATTGCAAAAGTATGCAAGTCTCGAATACAAAATGAAAATCATGCACACTTGTTAACATTCATCAATGATTGCTTCTTGCAGGACTTAAGGATTGTAAAGGATAGAAAATTGCTATCTGAGAGAGAGAGAGAGAGACAAATGGAGAAAAGGACTTCAAGTGGTCAACAGAAATAGACAGCTTCTAAGCACAAATACTCAGTGTTTTTTACTCTTTAAATGAAAATCAAGGAATAACATGCATTATTTATGGCAAAGAGTTCGAGTTCAAATTAAACTGTAGGTGGACTGCGATGTACAAACATCAGTACTGATATGGTAATGAGAAGCTTTTTGGATCAAAGTTGGTAAAGAAGCACCAACGCTGGTCTTCAAAGTTGATAAAAGACACTGCTCCTTTTGTTGAAAGGAAAAGAAAGAATGTAAAAATAAAGAATTAGGTGAACTGCAAGGCTTAGATGATTTTCAACAAGCAGTGTTTCAATTAGATGTGTCTAGTCAAATAAGTCACACTAATATTGAACAAGTTATCCAGAAAATTTGCCTATTCAAGATAACTTAGTATTAGTTTTGTCTGAAAAAAAAACTATTTATTGGATTTGTTAAAAGAAATAACCTCTATGAAGAATGAATTACAAGAAATTAAGCAATCAATTTCTGTTATATCTGATAACTTTGATGGCATGCACAAGAATATAACTTTAGTACAGGACACAATTTTTTCGATAGATAAAAAATTAACTACCATTGATTTTTGGTGCAAGATCATGAAAACAGAATTGGTGACAACAGCAAAAAGTTGGAATATATTAAACAGTTACTACTTATTAACAACATTGAAATTTCTGGCTTAAATATAAACAGTAACGTTAACCGTCAGAATGCTATAAACAACTTTGCTAACGGTTTCCAATCTAAAATTGAGAGTAATGACCTTATAAGAACTCTTCACAAGAAGATGAGTGCTCACTGCAATGGAGTGCAACTGAATCCTACACACGACAACCAGGAATGACAACTGAACACGCCTAACAAATGACAAGAACTGCATAATGGAAGAAATACCAGCTAACAGCACAAACTGAGTAAGGGACTGGACTGTAACTGGAACCAGAAAATTCCACTGGAACTGACCATAGATCAGCAAAACTGACAATGACCGGCAACCCTCTGTGACAAAGGAACAAAGAATAAGGAACAGACAA
Organism: Mastigoproctus giganteus; assembly: GCF_048544385.1. Classification (NCBI taxonomy): domain Eukaryota; kingdom Metazoa; phylum Arthropoda; class Arachnida; order Uropygi; family Thelyphonidae; genus Mastigoproctus; species Mastigoproctus giganteus. The sequence goes on from NC_143588.1 coordinate 115,703,236, forward strand.
CAGTGTTTTTTTTTTTCTCTCCTCACTCCTTAAATCTTAGCAGACACTGTCATTCCCGGATGCAACTTGTCCCTGAAGGAACCTGATCACGGCACTTGATATGAAACCTGGAATTGACACCTCTACTGCCTGGGCTGAACTTGACCAACAGTGACAAACTACTGGACTTGACATTTATCAACACAGGACTTCATTGACTTGGCTGAACTGGATGGGACCTGGTCCCATGAATGATATCCCAAATAGGAACTCTAATGAGACTGAAGACCAACTGCAGCTTCCTGCTAGCCATCTTGGCTCTCAAACCATGGTTCTATCTTTTCCCCTCTCCCCGGCAGGGGGATAGGGGATGGTCCTTCCATCCTCTTCCCGCTGCTCCTCTCTTTGCCTGGTGGGGCATGGGCCTGCCTCACTGATTATCTGGGGTCACCTTCTCTATCGCCCCCCACATGTCTTTCCCACAGCCTTCTGTCTGCTCCCCCACTCTACCTAATATGCTAGTGTATATCCCATATAAGTTGCAAAATTTAATAATAACTAAATCAGGAAATTAGGTGGCAGGAGTAAAACTTTAAACTGATGGGTACCTGATCTGGTTCCACAGGGCCAAGTGTGGGCAACATTGGGCCTCAGCAGGGATCCAGTGGCTAAATGGCTAGATGAACAATGATACACAACACAACACTACACATATACAACATCCATACACTTTTAAACCTCTGGCCTTTGCAGTGAACTGTACTACACCCACAATGAAAGCAACGCGGAGATGGGGAAACCCCTAGTGCCATTTGACATGAACACACTTTACACGTTACTATACAATGATAAATAAGAAAAATCCCAGTAATGCAACTTTAATAATAAAGTTTTTGAATTATTTGCATGATGTATTGTAGAATACCATTAATCAACTAGTTTACTCAAATGATCAGTTAACAGCATATTTTAAACAGTTACTTTGCATCTGTCTTTACTGAACAAAGGCCCTTCGTGCTGGGAAGAGACTGTGCAAGGGAGGCTTGAGTCACACAAAATTAGTAATTTTGAAATTACAGATGACTATTTATTAGAAAATATTTTGAGCATAAAGGTAAGTAAGACTCTTGGAGTTGATGATATATACCCAGCAACTCTGAGGGAGGCTGCCAGGGAGTATACTATACCATTCAAGTTAATTATGAAGGCATCTTTGGATTCAGGAGAGATTCCTTTAGATGGAGAAGTGCAAATATATCACCAATACATAAAGCAAGTTCTAAGAGCAAAATTGGTAACTACAGACCAGTAAGCTGATGTTAGCGGTAGGGAAAATCTTAGAAACAATGATTAATGGTGCAATCCATTGACATTTAAATAGATCTGGAATTCAAAATAACACACAATATGGAATTGTTAAGGGAAAATCGTCTTTAACTAACTTAGTTGGCAATTTTGACACAGTTACACATAAGCTGGATGCAGGGAAGAATTTCAACATAGGTTACCTGGATTTGAGCAAGGCATTTGACCATTCCCTCATGAGAAGTTATTGTATAAGTTGGAACATGTTGGGATTACTGGAAAAATTCTAAGATGGTTTGCTGGGTGGTTGCAGAGCAGAAGGCAGAGGGTTGTGATTAATGGATATTCTTCAGACTAGTGTAAAGTCAGAAGTGGGGTTCCCAGGGATCAGTTTTTGAACTACAGTTGTTTCTGATTTTCATAAATGATTTTCACCCATGAGGAGTTATTCAGAGAGGGGAATGCCAGAGGTCAGTTAAACTCTGGCATTCCCCTCTCTGGCATTCCCAAAGCTGGACAATTTTGTAATAACTGAGAGGAAAGTGGAAAACAAATTGTTGAAGACAAAAATAAAAAAGGCACCCGTGGTGGACGGGATCTATCCAGTTATATTAAAGGAGGCAGCACAGGAAGTAAGCAAACCCTTAGCCATAATTATGAGAGCTTCTTTGGACTTCTCTGCTTCTCTGCTCTTCAGCTGTCACAGTCCATTTGCCATAAAATTCACACGAAAAAGATTTCTCCTAGTGAACCAATGTTGTTTCAAACCATGCGATCAGTAAAATGACTTGCCACATATTTCACAAGGGGAATATTTCTCCTGAGTATGAATTAATATTTTTTTACACTTTCTAAGCATAAAAATGCCTTACTACTTATTTTACAAGGAAACGTTTTCTTCTGAGTATGAGTCAACACACAACTTCTCTAGACAAGATTTTGTTAATTTTTTGCTGCATGCTACACAATTGAAAGTTTTGTTCCCTTATGACTTATATGTTTCTTGAGAACTCAAGTGCGGAATGAGTTCCCACATATTTCACAATTGTATCATTTATTGTGTGCGAATTAAAGAATGCATTTTCAGTTTATATGATGCATTAAATACTTTGCCACATGTTTCACAAAAGATTTCTCTCCAGTATTGGACTTTGAAACTGCCTTGACACTCATTTCAGAAAAAAAAAACTTGTGAATGAACTATTAAATGTGTTTTGAGAATACATGAAATATAGGCTTCTTTCTAAAATTTCTTACTTCAGCAATCCTCTTGGGTATAACAGATTCCTGCTTATTGCTAAGCTGTAAAACAGGGTTGTTATCCAATTGTCTCCACTCTTTTATATATTGGTGGTATTCATTTTAATAAATATTTTATAGGAATAATATATTTTATGCTAATGGTTTCTGACAAATTTACATATTTATAACATTATCAATATTTATACATATCACAGAAAAATTTAGATTTTGATAATCACTTGATTTTTATTGTTTCTGGCTCAAACAATAACAATCTTTTTCCTTGTAATTTCTGAAAAACAAAGACAAAAACAGAATTAAATTAATAAACAAATGTAAATGTACCAAACTGCATTCAAAGAACCCTTTTTTGTAGCAATAATAAAATAAAAACTCCATACAAACCTATGATCTCTCTCGTTTTGATCCTGACATAAACAGGTGCACATGTTTGACAAAGGTTCTCGTTGGATTATACACACAGCCAATTCCACAGGTGGCATACCAGATAGTAATTTAAAAAAGAGACACCACACATTTGTCTCTTTCTACTGCCAGGTTTACAGCCTACGGTAGTCAACAAGTTGCTTGTGTATAGTTGCATTACTTTTCTTGATTAATTTATTTTCCAACTTCAGACCTGTACTGTATACAGGTCTGAAGGCCTCACGTTAGGAAGGATATAGCCTTGATGGAACAGGTGCAGAGAAGGGCAACCAGGTTGAAGGGAACAAAATGGTGCCCTTACCAAGTAAATCTTTGGTTTTGCAAATTGCAGCATGTGGAGACTAGGCACCTGCAAGGAGTTCTGATTGAGGTGTTTAAGGCCTTGAATGTATTGCGTAAGCTAAATGTTGATGGCATTGTTTGTTGTTGTTATTGTCGTTATTTGGTTTTTAGGAGCATTAGCAACTAAGGTCAATATGACCTTAGCTCTGGGGATATGCAGTAGTCATTCCCTGACCTTTCTGCATCCTCCGTATTTGGTGGCCATGGGCTCAAACCCCGGTCTAATCAAGAAGCATGTGCTACGCGCTGCTGCTCCTGCCCACCTGGCTACGGAGGCGCCATGGCATTGTTTGTCTTGCTGAGCCAACACACATGAAGGGATACAAATTCAAGTTGAGGAAGGTTGGTTGCTGGATAGACAGATGGTCCTCGATAAACTGTATAGAAGACTAGTGCCAAGATGAGTCAGAATCTGTTGTCAGATCTTTAGATCCTCGAAACAGAATCCCAAACTGGGTAAGAAACGGCCTTAACCAATCAAATCATGCTGGAATATCTAAAGTGAATTGAATTATATCAACTATATCATTAGAAAATGGATTCTTTATTTAATATCATTCAATAACAAGAGATATATTCCACTGTAAATAGACTGTAATAGAAACTTGTGCTGATAAGTACATCAAAGCAAGTATTAATAATGAGAAAAATAAGTTATATATGGATAGTTTGGGCTGACAGCATAGAGGAATTCAAAGGTCAGCTGGATTAGTACCCCTGAGGAGAGAAACATTGTTTTATTTGATATGGAAAAAGCACATGTGTCATGTGCTTTTTTCCATATAAAAAAAACAAAAAAAACAATCAGCACCAGGTGCTCGCATTTCAGGAAATGCATCTCGAATACATGTTTCCAATCTTATTAAATGGTCGAGTGCTAACGTGTTCTTTCTGAAGCCACACTGTAGAAAGGAGATCATTTTCTTCTAACTGCCACATGAGGTGGGCATTGACCATCCTTTCCAGGATCTTGAACAAGCAGCTTGTCAGGGAAATTGGACGACAACCATTCGAAATTTTTGAATCCTTTCCTGGGCTTGGGAAGGCAAGCACAATTGCCTTATGCCAGGAGTCTGGAAACTGGTCCTCAAGATAGATTCTGTTGTACAAACATAATGGTCAACCCACAAATTCAGATGAAAGATGTTTAATCATCTCATAATGGAAGTCATCTGCCCCAATGGCAATTGTCTGGGATAGAGCCACTTTCATATACCATTCTGTAACAGGCTGATTGTATGAATCACAGTTATTTGATTTTCTGTTTTTTTTAATTCTTGCTAATGTGGCAAAAAGCTTGAATAAATTACTGATAGCAATAAAGGTAGTTGTAAGAAGCTGACTATTGCTCACCATTCAAGGATCAGCAGTTAGAACACGATGCAAAAGCAATACAATATACTTATGGTACAGTCACTGCTGTCCAGTCGAGTTCTGTGATTGGGTAAATACTGTGAATACATAATTTGGCTTTCTGATTGTTTGATTCAATGCAAATTCGCTTCTGATTTTAGCAGTAAATGCAAAATTATCATTTGCTTTGTTTCATTGTGTTTAATCATTACTGTGTTTGGTTATTGTTTAGTTATCGCCATCATGCTGCTCAAATTTTTTATTTTTTTTATTTGTTATTCCGTGTTCAACCCCAATGGAGCGAGTGACCGCAAATATGTTGTATGGCATTTGCAAAGTGTATCGGCCAGCATGCCAGGACTGATGAGGTGAGTTTTCTGTTTATTTGAATAGTTTTTTGACCATCTGATTGCATTTTGCAGTTATTGTATTAGTTGTTAGTATAAGATTCTCTTGATATAGTTCTGTTGATAGTAGTGGAGCGTGGGGACAGCAGCCCACAAAAACACGGGGGTCTGGAGATGACAGCCATCAGAAAAAAAAAATTTGTTTAATTGCTGAGCAATTATTGTTAATGCACATGAAATTGTCTAGTACTGTGGGGATTTGGGGGTAGCAGCCTCCATTAAAAAAAAGATTTTTGTAGACTTGCATGAGCAGTTCTCATTGTCAATACACTCGAAATCGTCTAGTAATGTACAGGCGAGAAGTACCACTGGTTGCATCTGGTGTTAAATTTTTGCTACTTATTTTTAAAAATTCGCATTTATATTCACTTTTTTTTGCTCCCTATTGCCATTTCTTTTTCATTTTTTTCAGATCCAACATATTGTGATGTCATGTGACTTTAACCTGTAACATGCAGGCAAGAAAAGGGGAAAATTGTGATGTCACATGGCATCCACCTGTAACGTGCAGGAAAGAAGGAAAGCAGTGAGTGGGAGGTACCTTCACCTGCCGATCACTGCCTTCTTCCTCTCTTTCTCACCGAAGTATGTAGGTGTACCCATAATCTGGAATCTAATTTTACCGATAATTTTTTTTCCCTTAGAATTGAAATGAATCACAAAAAGGGGTTCATTTGAATCTTCATTCGTTTATTCTTCTCAAAATGTAGTTATAGTGTGTAATAGAAACTTAGGCTGATAAGTACATCAAAGCAAGTACAATATTAATAATGAGAAAAATAAGTTATCTATGGGCAGTTCGGGCTTTACAAAAGAGGCCAACTTAACTTGACCTCTATAGTAGTAGTAGTGGCATTTGATGCAAGAAAGCAAGTGTAAGAGCTTATGCAGCATCAGCCAAAAAAAAAAAAAAAAAAAAAATCACACCATTCCCTCCAAATGCCTGTCCAGTTCCTCCTTAAATTTATTCAACCTATCAACTTCCACAACGACAGATGGAAGTTTGTTCCAGCAATTAACCACCCGCTGGCTAAAGGCAAATTTCCGCACATCTATTCTACATCTGTCTTTTCTTAATTTGAATTTATGCCCCCTTAGGTTCGTAATCTGAACAAGTGGAAGGATCCCATCAGAATTCAGCGTGCTCAACCCATTCAAGGCCTTATAGACCTCGATCAGATCACCGCGCAGGTGCCTAGTCTCCAGCCACTGCAATTTGCAGAACTTAAGCCTCTCTTGGTAAGAGGATCCCTTCATTCCCCTCACCAATCTTGTTGCTCTTTTCTGTACATGCTCAAGTAAATCTACATCCTTCCTAAAATGAGGCCTCCAGACCTGTACGCAGTACTCAAGGCGTGGCCTGACCATTGCCTTATACAGAGGGATAATCAACTCCTTTTCCCTGCTAGCAAAATTATTACTCTTTTGAATTATTATTACTCTTTTGAATTATTAATTATTACTCTTTTGAATTATTAATTATTACTCTTTTGAATTATTAATTATTACTCTTTTGAATTATTACTTAGAACCAATAAACAAATAATTTTATTCAATATTTACATTGTGGGAAGTATTCAATTTTAACTTTAATTTATACTAACTTATCTTAATGAAACTATTAATTTCAGTAAGGTTAGGAAAATGAGGATATTGATAAAAAATTTTATTAATAACTTGCAGCTAAAAAAATAATTCACTCACTCAGCAATGTACTGTAACATTTCATGAAACTACAAAATCCATGAATCACAGTGACATTCCTACACTGTGGTACTGATGGAGACTGCATAAAAATGGTGGTGAATAATGCACACGCATCATTATATCTGAGCACAGAACTCAGAAAAACCATTAATATATACAAAAAGAACTGCATATTATGCCATACTAGTCAATGAGTCTTTCTTGAGATTTCTTGCATTTTGGAATGATTTTTCCAATATTTCAATAATTACAAGATTTATTGTGTAGAACAGCATTACTAGTACTGTATTCCCTTGCTGAAATATATTAGTTAGGGCCCACTTGAGTTTCCAATATATAAACTATTAAAATGACAATCAAGTTTTTTAGCTGTCATAATTCCCTGCCACACATTTCTTTAAATGTTTTTTTAGAGTTCTTGATTTCAAAAATAACCTGCCACACATTCCACAACTTAGAGGCTTCTCCTGACTGTGCAATAATCGACACTTATGTCGTTTTAGATATCCCGAAGTCAGAAATGACTTTTTACATATTTCACAGGAGAAGAGTTTTTCCCCACAGTGAATCAAAGAATGCCTTTTCAGATGGCTTGAGTGCAAAAATGCTTTTCCACAGATTTCACAAGTGAATGACCTCTCCTGGGTGTGAACCAATGTATGCCTTTTCAGTTCTCCAGACGTTGCAAACTGTCTGCCACATATTTCACAACAGAATGACAATCCCTGAGTGTGCAGTAATAAATGTTTTTTCAAATAATGTGATGTTGAAAATGGCTTTTCACATATTTCACAACAGAACGGTTTCTGCTGAGTGTGAAGAAAAGAATGTTTTTTCAGATTAGAGGACTGGGAAAATGCTTTCCCACACACTTCACAAGTGAATGATTTCTCCTGCGTGTGAACCAGCCTATGTATTTTCTGTTCTCCAGCTGTTGCAGTTCGTTTGCCACATAATTCACAACAGAAAGATTTCTCCCGGTGAACCAATAAATGTTTTCTCAAACTATCAGATCGATAAAATGACTTGCCACATATTTCACAAGGGAAATGTTTCTCCTTAGTGTGAATTAGGAAATGTTTTCTTAGATTTTCTGAGTGCAAAAATGCCTTGCCACACATTTCGCAAGAAAGGGCTTTAACTCCACTATGAGCTAATAAGTGTTTTTTGAGAGAATCCGAAGTTTTACATACTTTGCCACATATTTCACATATTTTCCATTTCTCCTGATTGTGAACTAATAAATGTGTTTGCAAATTTCGTAATTGTGAAAATGCATTGCCACATATTTTACAAAAAAAGTTTCTCTCTCTGGTATGAATTAACATGTGCTGTTTTAGCCTACTTGGTAGTAAAAATGACATACCACATATTTCACAAGGAAAAGATTTCTCCTGGCTATGAATCAATAGATGCTTCTTTAGACAAGATTTTGTTGCAAATCCTTTGTTACATTTTAAACAAGTGAACAGCTTCACCCCGGTATGAATTAATATATGTTTCTTGAGATTACTTGAGTTTTGGAATGATTTTCCACATATTTCACAATTGTATGGTTTATTCTGCGTATGAATTAATGAATGTTTTTTCAGTTCATGTGAAGCATTAAATACATTACCACATGTTTTACAAGAGAAAGACGTCATGCCAGCATGAACTAATAAACATTTATTGAGATTAACCGTATTTGAAACTGTCTCAGCACACATTTCAAAAGAGGTTTTCTCATGTGAATGAACTAATAAATGCATTTTGAGAATACATGAATATGAAAATGTCTTGGGACATACTGGACATGAAAAGTGTTTCTTCTGATTCTGGGCCAATAAATATCTCCTGGGATAACTGCAGTAAAAGAAATTGTTGCTCAATTTCAGTCTTTTGAAGCAATTCTGATTATTATAAACTTTTATTCTTGTTTTAATATACTCATGATGTGGAGGGTTCTTTCTATAATTTCTTATTTCTACAATTCTTTTGGGTGCAACAGAAGCCTGCTTATTATTAAACTGGAACGGTGGGATATTCAATTTTCTCTGTTCCTTTCTGTTTTTGGGTGTATTCATTTTGAAAAATATTTTCTGGGAAAAACATTTTTTATGCTGATGTTTTTTTATGAATTATCATGCTGTTAATACTGTATTTGCATATACAGAATGAAACTTCAGATTATGATAATCACTTGACTTGCTCTTTTTGCTTTTGCTGGCCGGAACAGTAACACAATCTTCTGTCCTTGTAATTTCTGAAATAGCAAAACCAAAAACACAACCAATTTAAAATAAAAGCGGTACCAGCATTACTGGTTCAGTATATAAATACGGAAAACTTTTGACATCATTTGATAGTTACATTATTTTCACAGAGTAGGGTTTATTTTTGCTTAACCAGCGCCACCTAGTGGATCAACTAACATGGGCCATTTAATCTAGCATTGCAGTTGATTGAAGTCGCCACAAAGACACGTCAAATCTGCACAACTGTATTCCATAAATTCCGAATGTTTTTTGGTCAATTTGTCTGTTTTACTGGCCCAAAAAGTCCATAAAAGTTCCTCGCATCAAGAAGTGCTGAGCAGCTCTACGAAGATGACTGAGTCCAATGCATCAACTCACATCTGGTGAGTATGGGCTTGGCACATCCAGGGTCAGAGCTGGATATCATCATTCTTCTCTTTCTTGGTGATTCCCTTCTACTTCTGACTCTTGTTTTCTCTCTCGGGGATAACTTAATAATTTTGTGGCTTGTGCAGCAAAAGCCTCAAGCTTCCTTACACCGTATGGCTAATTATAATAATAAAATAATAAAACTCATGGTCCAGGTAGTATGCAGACAAATACGAAGTCAAAGAAAATGGGCTATTTTAGAGACGCCATAATGGTGTGTACGGATTGTATACTGCTTGGAGCAGAGCAAACGAAAAAGAAGACTCTAGTATTGCCACACACTTCCTCTGAATCTATGGTCCAAACTGTCATTAGGGCCACACGAGAATGCTCTCCTCTGCCCAGCTGTATTATGTCCACAAATTGAGTATGTTCTATGGTCGATTTTCCTATTTTGCTGGACCAAAATGCCAATAAAAGTTCCTTGCATTATTCACGAGATTCGAATCAAGAATTTTTCCACCCGCTGCATAAGGCACAGAGATTATGAAAAACATCAGGAAGAGCATATAAGAGAAAATCTTGACAAATGTCCACCAATTTTCGCCACAGCCTATAATCGGCCGATTTTGCGAGCAAGTGTGGTTGAATGAATTCTAATTTATTTCTGACATTTTAAAATATCATAAAAAATCATTTATGATATTTATCACAAACGATTATGAATATTTATGATATTCATAATCATTTATGAAATATCATTTTGAAATATCATAAAATTGACATTTTGAAATAACACCCTTATGGTGGGGAATTTCTGCACGGCTAGCACAGAGTATTGATACCATCCTTCCCACACTGAGTGGAAAAGGCCCGGGTTCGAATCAAGTCGATGACTAGAGGAACTTTAATGGGCTTTTTTTCACTCCGTGGCGAGTTAGTCGGCCTCAGGCGTAGATAGCAAGGTTTTTCATCCAGCAAAGCAGGCAAGCCAATCAGCGAACGCTCGCAATTTACAGATAGTGCACATGGGTAGTTGAAGTGACTTTCTAGGTGACCCTAATATAATAGTTGATAGTTTTATGTGCGATATGGCAAATCATCATCATCATCATCATCAGCCGTTTTCAATCCAATGCAGGATGAAGGCCTCACTAGCAGCTTTCCAGTTTCTTCTGTTTTATGCAATGGCCATTCGCGAACTCGTGAATTTCATCTGTCCATCTTCGTTGTTGTCTTACACGTTTTCTTTTAGCTCCTCTTGGGTACCATTCTGTTATTTTCTTAGTCCGTCTGATATCATGTCTTGGAGCTATGTGTCTTGCCCAAGTCCATTTCAGTTCTTTAGTTTCGATAACAATGGCCTTTATTCGTGTTTGCTGCCTAATCCATTTGTTTCTCTTCTTAGCTAACAGTGATTCCTCATATAATTCGTTCCATTCTTCTCTGTGTAGTTTTCATCTTCTCTTCCATTCTTTTGATGAGTGCCCAAGTTTCACTTCCATAAGTCATGGTGGGGAAAATATATTAGTTTCTATTTTATATTTCAAAAATATTGGGATACTGCTCCTCAGTAGGCGACTATATTTCCTGAACGCTATCCATCCGAAATTTTTTGCTTCTCTTGACTTCCAGCCATTTATCATTATTACAGTTAGACTTGTCCAAGATAAGTATATGAATCCAACATTTTAATTTCTGCTCCTTCAATGATAATATCTCATTCTGTGGCATACTTGTTCATTAGCTACTCTTGCAGTGAGCTACTCTTGCAGACGAGCTGCAAGAGTAGCTCATGGTGTCTTGTCAATGATATACAGGAATTTTTCTAGCAGGGACAGGGATGTGATTATTCCCTTGTATAAGGCATTGGTCAGGCCACACCTTGAGTACTGTATACAGGTCTGGAGGCCTCATTTCAAGAAGGATGTAGAGCTGCTGGAACGAGTACAGAGAAGGGCAACAAGATCAGTGAATGGAACAAAGGGTTGCTCTTACGAAGAAAGGCTTAAGTTTTGCAAATTACAGAGCCTGGAGACTAGGCATCGGCGAGGTGATCTGATAGAGGTGTATAAGGCTTTGAATGGCTTGAGCATGCTCAATGCCGATGGGATTTTTCCTCTTGCTCAGAATAATCACCTGAGAGGGCATAAATTCAAATTGAGGAAGGACGGATGTCGGATAGATGTGCGGAAATTTGCCTTTAGCCAGCGGGCAGTTGGTTTGTGGAATAGACTCCCATCGCTTGTTGTTGAAGTTGATAGCCTAAACAAATTTAAGGCTGAGCTGGACAGGTATTTCGAACGAACGGAGGGGTGAAATGGGAGTAGTGGTTGGTTTTTTTTTTTTTTTTTTTGGCTGATGCTGAATAAGCTTGCTTTCTTGCATCATATGCCTCTACTAATGTCACCCTAATCGTAAATGATTCAGATACTCTCCTGTCACATTGACTCCTTTCTGCAACCAGTCTAATATTCTGAAAGCTTCCTCTAGGACAGCAATTAACAACTTCGGAGATATTGTGTCTCCTTTTCGAACTCCTTTCTCGATTTTAAATTTGCTACTGTCTTTGTCTAGTCTAATAAAGGAGATAGCGTTCTTGTATTTTTTCTTCAAAATCATAATGTATGGGATGTCTGTGCCTGTTTTTTTTCCGATGCCCGACACATTGTCTTATGCTGTATGGAGTCAAATGCCTTTTCATAATCCACAAATGCCAGGCATAATGGTGTTTAATATTCATTTTCTTTCTCCATTAGCTGTGATATTACAAACACTCAACCTTAAATGATACCTATTGTTGGCTTCTAGTTTGAAGCTTTTTTACAATCAGTTGGAGTTTTACTTTTTCCAGGAGAACTTCAGTGACAAACGTCAGGTATGGTTTGAGGAGTCAACCTTGAAACAAAAAGTTGTTCACATGAAGAACGAGGGTGCCTATAACACGATGAGCAAATACAAGGTAAGAGTTTATAATTTATTGTTCTTACCCGTGCCCTATGTCTCTTCGGTCGGTCTTTACTCAGGACTAGTCCAGTTGCCACATGACTTTTTATAGGGTCTGAGAAGTCTTGGCTCCAGGCCGATGTTTTATCGAATTAAATAAGAAATAAACATTCAAACTGCACCGTGAACATTTTCTTTGGAGTAACCAAATCACATCACAAACGATTTCTAGAATCTACTACATTAAGGCCATTCGAAAACCAACCCATATGCCCAGGTGTAATATGTTGATAAATTCGTGTTCTCTGGTCGATTTACCTGTTTAGCTGCACGAATAACCAGATTCTAGAGGAAAAGACCTTGATAATCACTCTCCATATCGACTACGTTTTGACAGGAAGGGAGGAGGGCTTATGCTGTTAGTCAAGAAACACATAAAATCTAAGCAAGTGCTTCCGGTTGACATAGATGGCCAGTGCAATGTTGACTCGGTTTGGTGTGACTTGGAAAGAAAAATGAGGGATTTAGTTTGTTATAGGTCTAATTAGTCTGATGAGTACAATAAACAACTATACAGATAAACAGAGTGACCCAGTAAATCAGAATGTCTTATAATGGGGGATTATTACTTCCCAGATATTAACTGAAACTTGTGGATTGGTCACTTGCACACTAGCAACACTTTTGTGGATTTATTGGATGATTGTTTTCTACAGCAGCATGTACGACAGGCAACCAGAGGGTGAAATACTCTTCATTTGATTTTCAGCAGTGATATTCATTCATTAAGAATTTACAGATAAAGGAAACACTAGGTGGTACTGATCACAGTATACTGATGTTGATCTACTTCAAGATTTAACTACCATCAGGGTTCAAGGGAATGGTTTTTGCATTCGTAAAGGTGACTACCGTGGTCTTAGAGATTTTTTATATTCTGTACACTGGGACCAACTGATGATGTTACCAATGTTTATTTGTTTACAATGTGATGATGTTACCTATCCAACAGCAAATTCTAAATGAGAAGCATTCAATGAATTAATCTTGGAAGCTACTAGGCGTATCATACCAACTAAAAACTACTGTTCAAGGTTTAGGACCAAATTGATGTGGGATGAACTAATGAGAATTGTGGTAACGAAGAATTATGCATGTGATGCATATAAATTATCAGGCGACACAGAAGCATATGGCAGATATAAGCTAGTCACAAAGGCGGTTAGGCAAGGGAAGAGAGATTATGAGAAATCTTTGGATAAGGATGCAAAGAAAAATAGCAAAGACGTCTTTACTTATATAAACTCTAAGGGGAGGACGACAAATTAGGTTGGTCAGCTTGATATCGATGGTTTGACTGTAGATGATCTTGTGCAGATAGCTGTCAAACTGAATGAGTATTTTTCATCTACATTCACACATGAGGAATAATATAGAGAAGTGGAGAACAGAAGTTTATTAAACTCTAACAGGGATAACATTGAGCTACATGATTTTGTAATAACTGAGAGTTGAGTGGAAAAGAGATTGTTGAAATTAAACATAAGAAAGGCACCTGGGGAGAATGGGATCTATCCAGTTATATATATTAACGGAGGCGGCAAAAGAAGCAAACATACCGTTAGCAATAATTATCAGAGCTTCCTTTGACTCAGGGGTCCTGACGGACTGAAGATGTGCAAATTTATATCCAATTCACAAAGCGAGATCAAAGGGCAACACGTTAACCCCGGGGGATCACATCTGGTTAGTATGGGCTTGGCAAACCCAGGGTCCTGAGCTGGATATCATCATTCTTCTCTTTCTTGGTGATTCCTTTCTACTTCTCTCTCTCTCTCAGGGTAACTCGGGAATTTTTTTTTTTTTTTTTTTTTTTTTTTGGCTGGTGCAGCATAAGCCTCAGGCTTCCTTGTACCATGTGGCTAATAATAATAATAATAATAATAATAATAATAACGAGTAATTATAGACCTGTTAGTTTAAAGTTCTATTCGGAGGAAAATAATGGAGTTACTAGTTGAAGAAGCATAGCAGGATCATTTAGACGAGACTGCAGTTATAGTTCATACGCATCACGGGTTTGTTAAGGGGAAGTCTTGTCTGACCAATTTGATTGGATACTATGATGTGGTCACAAAGGAATTGGATGCAAAACACAATTTTAATATCATTTACTTGAATTTCAGGAAAGCTTTTCATACTGTTGCACATGGCAGCCTACTGTAAAAATTGGAGCAGTATGGCATGCATGGCATTAAGGGCTAGTCGCTACAATGGATACACGGGTTTGTTAAAGGGTAGTTGAGTGGGAGAAGACAGAGAGTGGTAATCAATGGACACTGCTCTTCGTGGACTGTTATTAGTAGAGTCCCCAGAGCTCGGTGTTAGGCACATTGTTATTTTGTATCTTTATCAATGATATTGATGAAGTCAATAATATCAATGATATATCAAGCTTAATGCCGAAATTTGCAGATGATACAAAGGTTGGCATGGTTGTTAATGACAGTATGCTACTGCAACAGGATCTAGAAAAGTTGGGCAGATGGGCTGAGAAGTGGCAACTGAAGTTTAAGGTTGAGAAATGCAAAGTACCTCATATGGGTAGCAATAACCCCAGAGAAATGTACTGTGTGGTGGTACACTCAGAGTAGTGCAGAATGAAAGACCTGGGGTTATTCTGAAGTCAGATATAGTTTTCTGAGCAGTGCAGATAGGTTCCAGAGCAGGTCATGTGGTCTTGTCAATGATATAGAGGAATTTTGCCAGCAGGGATAAGGAGGAGATTATCCCCTTGTATATGGCAATGGTCATTCATTCAAAGTGCCATTAAGTACCACTGCCCAAGGCTAATGTGGCATACTGCTTAACGTTACTTAAACTTGGCCGTTAAAACTCTAAAATTGGCGCCTCCGTAGCCAGGTGAGCAGGAGCAGCAGTATGTAGCACACGCTTCTTGATTAGACCAGGGTTCGAGCCCGTGACCACCAAATATGGATTATGCGGAAAGGTCAAGGAATGACCACCGCATATCCCCGGAGCAATATGGCCTTAGTTGCTAAGGCTCCTAAAAACCAAATAACAAAACTCTAAACTTTCAATTTAACAATTCAACACAATAAAATAACTCAAAATATAAACTACGAGAGCTCTTGGCCCAAGCCAAGTGCGATAGACATTAGGTTCATTGCTAACCTCGCCTATCCCAGTGCATCTGATTTTCATCCCAGGCACTGGGAGGCGGGCTCTACTGTCCAGCTTTAATACGCTCTCTTCTTTTAAATACAGCATGTATAAACTCGTTAAAATAACAAAATCTGTACTTCTCCACAAACTTTGTCCATAACATACTCTGCTCAAGGCCACCCAATAATAATTCTGTAGATCAACATACTGGCTGCAATAAAACAGAATATGTTCTGATGTTTCCTGCACTCCACAAGTGTAGTTCTGATCTCTCAGCAGACCTAACTCATATAGTATTTTTGCGAGGCCATGCCCAGTAAGAAGGAAGGCCACATATACTCCAAACTGTTGCCAGACTTTCTTTCTGGCGCCTCCGTAGCCAGGTGGGCAGGAGCAGCAGTGCGTAGCACATGCTTCTTGATTAGACCGGGGTTCGAGCCCGTGAGCCACCAAATACGGAGGATGCGGAAAGGTCAGGGAATGACCACCGTATATCCCCGGAGCAATATGGCCTTAGTTGCTAATGCTCCTAAAAACCAAACAACAACAACTTTCTTTCTTACTTCTATAATATTCACTTTAGGTAGAAACATATAAGTGACTCTGCCCTTTTCAGACGTTTCCCACCGCATCTGCCATACATGCATCAGTTCTGACAATATTCTTTTTTTTTTTCTCGACTTTAACATTCTGTCTGGTATACAGCCTCCCCCCTCCGGACATGAACTCACACCCAAGACAATCTTCCTTACATTATGCCTTGTATAATACATCAATGCAGAAAAAACTATCTGCAGATTAGCAGTTAATCTACCTGAAATCACCTGGAGAGCATCTGTAGACAGTCCTGCACACTCTAGTAATAGATAGGAGGGCGAATCTTTGGGCCTGCAATATATGATTTTTATCAACGAACTAATCATCCTATGTAGCCAAGCTGATGACGCAAAGGTGATTATAGGTACAAATAAACAGTCTGCGTGGGTAGCACAGTGGTATCGTCACCATCCTTCCCACACCGGGTGGAAAAGGCGAGGATGCGAATCCCGTCGCTGACGCGAGGAACTTTAATGGGCTTTTTTCATTCCATGGCTGAGTTAGTCGGTCTCAGGCGTAGATAGCAAGATTTTCCCCCAGACTCTGGGTTTTTCGTCCAGCAAACAGATCAACCATAGAACACACGCAATTAATAGACATAAGACACAGCACGGTAGATGAATTTAATTATTCAGATGGCCTAAATATAATCCCAGGGGCTCACATCTGGTGAGTATGGGCTTGGCACACGCAGGGTCCTGAGCTGGATATCACCATTCTTCTTTCTTGGTGATTCCCTTCTACTTTTGACTCTCTCTCTCTCTCTCTCTCTCTCTCTCTCTCAGGGTTACTCGGGAACTTTTTTTTTTCCTGGTGCAGAATAAGCCTCAGGCTTCCTTGCATCATATGGATATTAATGATACTTTGGTTTTTTGGTACGAATAAACAATCATATAGTAAGTTTAATGCACGACCTTTGATATCCCAATCAAGTCTAATAACCCTCTTTAACTTGGCATATATTTTAATTTTCTCTTTTAAATATTTAGCATAAGGGACAAAATTCATTCACTCTCCTATCACCACCCCAATGTACTTAACAGATGTTGCATATCGTACAGACACTCCTTGAGTCCTCACATGAGGGTGTCTACTCATACTGAGTTGATCTTTCAATAGTGACTGCACTGTCTTCTTTTCTGAGATTTGCAGGACATCTTAGACCATTCCATCACATCCCACATAATTCTCGCAGCCTGTTCTTCTAGGTGTGACCGAGCATTACCGTATATCAAGAAGAAAAGGTAATCAGCATAGGCCAAAACACCAATCCCAACATAATTCCGCATCAAACACTCATCAATGGTTATGCATCAGGGTTGAGGACCAATCACAGAGCCCTGAGGACATCCTCTTACCTCTTTCTATCTCTGCATATACAGTTGTTACAATTACTTTTTTCTCAAAATACTGTTTAAAGACGGAAAACATTTTTGTTGTGCATTCTGTAACTCTTAGCCTAGATAGGATCCCCTCCCACCAAAGTCTATCGAACACACTGTGAAAATTGACAAACACACCCAATACATATCGCTCATTGTACCCTTGTACATACCTCACCATCTGGCATCTTCTGTTCATTTCCCTTTCCTGTAAACAAATTGGTTACAAGAAGACAACATTATTTGCTCTTATGTAATCATCATCCTACTTATACATAGGCCTTCATATGTTTTAGCCAATACCGATAGCAAGGCAATCGAACGGTATGCACCGGGCTCTTCTGGTGTCTTATTTGGACTTTTAACTATCAATCACAATAGTGCGGTTCTCCAGGCCAGGGGAAAGGAACCCCCATCCAGTCATTAATTATACATTTCTACAAACAGCACTGGTTTCATTTGAAATGCTCTTTTCATAACTTTTATTTCAATGAGGTCAAGGCCCGTCAATCGATCATCCTTTGCCTGTGCAATCGCTGGCGAGACTTCCTACCGCGTAAACATTTCCTCCTCATGCCGAGACCAATACTCAGCATTGCCTCTGGCCATCTCTCGTTGAATCTCAGTATATTCCATCTCCAATACCGGAAATGCATCATCCAAAACAATGTTTGTGGATCCATACCAATCTATAGTGTTAATACCAAATTAGTATCCACTTGTAGCAGGTGCTTAATGATTTTGTAATAACTGAGAGCAAAGTGGAGGAAAAATTGTTGAAGTTAAATATAATAAAGACATCTGGGGTGGATTGGATCTGTCCAGTTATATTAGAGGCCACAATGGAACTAAGCAAACCCTTAGCCATAATTATAAGAGCATCCTTGGAGAGGTCCTAGGAGAGGTCCCCATGGACTGGAGATTTGCAAATGTATCCCCAATTCACAAAGGGGGATCGAAGGATGAAACGAGTAATTACATACCCGTTAGTGTAACTTCTGTTCTGTGTAAAATAATGGAGTCACTGGTTAAAGATGCATTGCAGGATCATCTAAACGAGACTGCAGCAATAATTCAGACAGCGTGGGTTTGTTAAGGGAAAGTTTTGTCTGACAAATTTGATTGGATATTATGATGTGGTTACAAAGAACTGGATGCAAAAAATAATTTGGATATCATATGCTTGGATTTCAAGAAGGCTTTTGAAACTGTTGCGCAGGAAAGACTACTATACAAATTGGAGCAGAATGGTATTACGGGTAAGTTGCTACTAGGGATAAAAAGATGGTTGAGTGGGAGAAGACAAGAGGATGGTAATCAATGGGCGCTGCTCTGCGTGGACTAATGTTATTAGTGGAGTCCCACAGGGTTCGGTGTTGGGACCACTGTTGTTTTGTATATTTTATTATTATTATTATAAGCCATATGGTATAAGGAAGCTAGATCGTAAGTATAGCTTAGCTTAATTTTCAGCACTCACCTCAAGTGAGTGCTGAAAATTAAGCTAAGCTATACATACGATCTAGTTATTACATTACAGCACATAAGGACTCCTTAAAAAATCAAGGTATAAGGAAGCTTATGTTGAACCAGCCAAAAACAAAAACTTCGAGTTACCCTGAGAGAGAGAGAGAGAGTAGAAAGGAATCACCAAGAAAGAGAAGGATGATGATATCGAGCTCAGTACTCTGGGTGTGCCAAGCCCATTCTCACCAAATGTGAGCCCTTGGGGTGATCAATGATATTGATGAAGGTATATCAGGTTTAGTGTCAAAATTTGCAGATGATACAAAGGTTGACAGGATTGTTAATGACAGTAATGGCAGTGTGCTACTGCAACAGGATCAAGAAAATTTGGGAAGATGGGCTGAGAAGTGGCACTGAAGTTTAACATTGACAAATGCAAAGTACTGCATATGAGTAGAAGTAACCCCAGAGGAACATACCAACTGTGTGATACTACACTTAGGGTGCTAGAAAATGAAAAAGACCTGGGAGTAATTGTGCAGTTAGATATATGAAGTTTTCTGAGCAATTCAGACAGGCTGCAAGAGCAGGTCATGGGGTTTTGTCAATGATATACAGGAATTCTGCTAGCAGGGAAAAGGATGTGATTGTTCCTCTGTATAAGGCAATGGTCAGGCCACACCTTGGGTACTGCATACAGGTCTGGAGACCTAATTTTAGGAAGGATGTAATTTGCTTGAACATGTACAGAGAAGGGCAATAAGATTGGTGAGGGAAATGAAGGGATCCCTCTTACCAAGAGAGGCTTAAATTCTGCAAATTGCAGCGGCTAGAGACAGCACCTGCAAGGTGATCTGATTGATATGGCCTTGAATGGGTTGAGCACGCTGAATTCTGACGGGATTCTTCCACTTGTTCAGATTATGAACCTAAGGGAACATAAATTCAAATTGAGGAAAGACAGCCGTAGAACAGATGTGCGGAAATTTGCCTTTAGCCAGCGGGTGGTTAATTGCTCAAACAAACTTCCATCTGTTATTGTGGAAGTTGATAGGTTAAATAAATTTAAGGAGAAACCGGACAAACGTTTAGAAGTAATGGTTGTGGGAATTTTTTTTTTTTTTTGACTGATGTTGCATAAGCTCATACGCTTGCTTTCTTGCATCACATGCAACGATTACTATTACCATCTCTACTTATTGTATAACTTACTTCATTAAAACATACTTTTTCTGTAACTATCTTAAAAACAGAACCCCATGGGTCTCTAGATCCCTTTGTGGTCATGGTTTGTACATAATGTCCTAAATATACATTATGCTATCCTTGAAAATTAATCTTCAAGCACTTGAAACTAAAGCAGGACTAGCATAACCTTCCTGGTTATCCCTGTAGCTTTTGATGATTTCCATTCAAAGTTTACTTCACCTATTACAGCACTACTACAATATAAAAACTTTGAGGTGTCCCTCCGGGAGGAATTGTCTTATTCACGGAAATAACAATAGCTACTGATCTCTGCCGAAGATAATGTACCAGCTATGCAGACAAACTGAAGCTCATAGCAAAGATCACCCCTAAAGATACATATCTATTAAAAAATAAAAAAATTGTCATATTAGGATTACCCAAGAACTTTGCCCAGCCATGTATATTATTTACACAAATTGAATTTTCTCTGGTGCTAGTGGGTTGCACATTTGGTAGTATTGCCGTCCTCCCAACACAAGGTGGAAAAGACATGAATTAAGAGTCCTGTCAATATCATGAGGAATATTTATTGATTTTTTTCACAATATGGCTGAGTCAGTTGGTCTCAGGCAAGATTTTTTTTATTCCAGAAACTCGGGCTTTTCAACCAGCTGACAGAAAATCAATCACAGAACACGTGCAATTTACAGATAATATACATGGAGAAAATTGGCCTCCATGTATATGTATTTGTATTTGTACGGTGATACAAATTCAATTTTACTTCCTCCCTCTTTCCCCAAATGGTGAAAGGAGTTTCCCATAAGAATTTTAAATTATATTTCAGCAGAAAGGTCCAAAAAGGACTCTACTTTTCAATGGCTCAAGCAATGCAACATATAGTACTAAGAGTAAAGTCCTACAGAAAAAAGGAGTTGGGGAAAAACAATAATTATGCCAATAAAATATATGGGAAATGTACAGTAAATTTGATTTTCCATTTGTACAACATAAAGACAATGGAAATGGTAACAATACAATACAATAGGGAAAAGAAATACAATACAATAGGGAAAAATGTTCTTTTCCCTATTGTATTGTATATATACATACACATACATGAACCATATATACATACACATGCACTGGAGCAACTCACCTTCAACTTTTACTGAACTTATTTTCAGCACTTGATAAACAGGTCTAAATTACACACAGGAAAAATAAATTTCTGTCAGAAACAGGAAAATAGAGACAATTCACAAGCAATGCTATATATAATCAGAAGTCACCAACTGACAGACCACATCTAGACTGCAAGCAATTTCAACCTGTCAATAATTTTTATTTCAGTTTTGCATTTTTAAAAGTTTCCTTGTAGCATTTCAAAAACTGATCGTGCATCATAGTGAATATGCCCTCTTTGTGTTCCATAAGAAGAAATAAAAATATGTTGTTATAATATTTACTAGCCATTTTATTAATTTTATGTTTAAAGTTCTGGACTGCTTTGCAGTCTGTATTAGGAACATTTTTTCTAAATAGATTGCAAAGAAAATTATACATATATATGATGCAGAGAAGTACATTAAGATGACTGAGCATAAACAAATCCAATTTTTCTGTGCCATGCAGCAGAAAGGTAGATTTATCAAGGGTGCAGTACTGCAGGTGCTCCAGTCTCCAAAACTGCAGGAGATCCCAAAAGCAGAGCCCATGCAATCTTATTTATAAGGCCTCTAAAAGTACGTGTAGCAGTGCCAGATTACTTAAAGTGGGCATTGTCCCTAGACCCCCCCCCCTCCCCGTGTGATCCACAGGAGGAAGGACAAATTAACTGTTCGGTTATTTTGTTTTTAAGGAAACTGGACTAAACTGCTTATATGTTTAAAAAAAAAAAAAAAAAAGCACACTTGTAAACTTTTCTTATACAAATATAAAAGTGCACTGACTCAAATCCTGTATAATAGTAAATTACAAAAGTCTAAATATATGTGAATTACATCTTCTTTGATGTTGAACAACTGGAGCCAAAATTATCAGTTTTCAGTAGAAAGATCAATAATTTTTTTTAAAAAAGTGCCCTGTATTTTTTTTTAAAAATACTTTTGAATTTTATATACCCACATATGTTGCTGAGAAATGCAACTTTTTTTGTCAGTCTCCCTTAACAAGTTCTTTAAAGTAATGCATTTGTCAATTGAAATTTTTTCTTCTTTATTTATCTCTTCATCAATATCATCATTTTGGCATAACCATATTTCACTGTGTAAAAAAATTTCGAACCGCTATATGACTAATTTTGATCTGAGGTTGCTTTTATAAACAAAAGTTAGAAGTGTTTTGTCCTGCTATCAGATGAGTTTTACAAGAAATTTTTGCAGTCCACTGCAATAAATAACAGTTAAATAAATAACTGCAATAAATAAATAAACATGAGCAAAATGCTCATGTTTATACTCTGGCATAACCTCTAAGTCAGAGGAGCTTACAATTAATTATTTTGAAAATGAATAAAATGATTAACCATATTTAGAAGTCACATGGGCTTGAAGTATGGTCCACTCATTTGCGTGTGCACTGCTGCACTCTGTCCTTGACCATTCAGCTACAAAGTGAACCTGATCAACTTTTGGTACAAAAATATACCTAACTTCTGTTCATCTATGTGGGGTATTCTCCCTTGGACTTTTTAAAAATATATCCAAGAAATATGCAACTTGCTAATTTCTATCAGAACTCTTTTACATGCAAAAGTCAGGAGTGATACATACCTACCATTAGAGTTGTCTCCTTCAGCACATGTAAGGGCTGTATTTCATGGTAAATCTTTATTCCACCATGTTTATTGGCAATGGCAATGCAGCGATAATTACGCCACTATGGCGTAATTATCGCTGCATTGGCCACTAAGCAAAAGGGAGCCCACTGTCCCCTTGCCCGGAACAGAAAAAAATTTGAGTAAAAATGTTTTTTTAGTTATTTATGATAAAATTTACTATGTCTATGTATAATTTACAATAATTTTTTTCACACAAAGCATGTTTAACATTAGCTAGCTGCACAGCACAAGCAAAACCGCAGTGTATAGAAGTGAAATGGTATTAGCATAGCTGCTGCTTCCAGGGCAATTTTTAAGGACTCGTGACTGTGGGGGCCAAAGTCAAATAAGGGCCCACTTATTGGGGTGGGGCCCATTTATTGAGGGTAATTATTATTGAGTAAGCATTACTCAATATTTTGGGAGGGCCCCACACTAAACTTTGCATTGGGGCCCACTTTTTTAGTTACAACACCGCACTGAAAACTGTCAAATGTTAATCAAATGTATAAGAGGGACTTTGGACTTTGTTTATCTATTTAAAGTGTCCCCTTGAGCCATCTTTAAAAATTTTCAACACAGCAACGTGGCATTCTAATTCCAATCAGAGCTATTTTATGTGCAGAAGTCAGAAATGCTTACTGTTGGGCTATATAACTAGGCTGTCACCACATCACGTGGCAACTTCTAATTATCAATGGCATAAGAAGATATCTAGCTTTTAACTTTTGTTCCTTTGTTTGAAAGTGTGTCTGGGCCTTTGGACAAAAATTTGCAAAAGTGAGACCATAATTCTAAAAGAAGCTGCTTCGCATTCACAAGTCAGTCCATTTCTCAGTGATTTATATAAAAACAGTGTCACAATGAGCAACTGCACATACAGCTTAATAAATTTTGCCATTTTCACACAAAACTGATTTTTATTTCTAAATGAAAATTGCCCAAAAAACTGAAAATAAGAATTTCTTTGCCACTAAAATTTCATGATGAGTGAAAACAAAACTCTGACTCTAAAAGTGATGGCCAAACATATTACCACAAAAGTGACTCTCTCTCCAGAGAGCACATAGTAGGAAAGTAAGTGCAATACCATCTAGCAGCATGCCATTTAAGAATTTACTATCAACCGTACAGGTTTTAGAGATTCCCAAATTCTGAGATGTGAATAACAGTACCGTGCTATTTTCTAGTATCATGCAGTCCTTGTTGATACAAGTTAATATACCCAGTAAAGTAAGGAAACAGTGTGATTTGTGAAAATTCTATCGTACTGATCCAGCCATATCTATTACAATCATCCACACACCCAAGTGGGATAGACGCTTGAATCTTCTTCATATGACTAGTTTATAGCCATTAGCTGAAAAATGTTAGGTTTAATGCAGTAAAGCAGGTTTACTAGTTACACGAAGTTAATTAATACATTAATTGATAGGAAAAAAACTCAGAACATTATTTAAGGCTAAACTCTGCCTGTATTCTAGAAGATTTGGTGTTCTGACAGGTGATGCATCTAATCTTTGTAGTATGTTTGGTGTTTTGCTTCAATGTATGTGTGCATAACACTATAATATGCTGGGTGGGAAACAAGTCTTTATTTGACAAGGCTACTCATCCATTTCAGCTCTCCCTTGATACTTTATCTTTAACAAAACTAAACGAGCAGAAAATAACACGACAAACTTACTATAATCACGATTTTGGCTAGTGGAGAAAGAATAAAGAAACAATTAACTACATTTTCCATAAACAAGCTTAATTATTATCGGTGCAAGACAACAACACAATCATCAACAGACACTTCGGAAAAAAAAAAACATATGTAGCACCCTCTCATGTTCACGAACTACAGAGGATATTTATTTAAAAATTTTAATGCTGTATAATCTTGCTTTATTTTTATTATAATTATCTATCTATACATTAAAGAAGTTTTTCTCCTAGTGATCTCAATCCTATTGAACATCTTTGGGATGTTCAATAGGATTGAGATCGGTGGACTGAGTCAATGCAACATGCCATCACAGTTGTAAAGTTATTTCCACAATGAGATATTGTGGAAATAACTTTGCAACTGTGATGGCATGTTGCATTACCAGGGTACCTGCGCACTCACTGATCACAAAGTCAACTAGTTTCGAAACGATCGTCTAGGTGTGGTATCCACTGAAAATAAATAACAGTAGTCTTCTCTACTAGAGAAGTGTTATTTATTTGAAGTAGTTCAATACCAGCTATCTCATTGTGAAGGCACCCACAATATGAGATACAATTAAAACAATGCCTGTTACACTACATACATAGTTCAAATTTATGGTTCAAATTTATTTATAGGTTTAGGTAATTAATCATATAATATCGGTGTATCTACACCGATATTATATGGTTAATTTTCTAAACCCATAAGAAATTATGCCTTGTGAATTTCATCTTCTAATTGAAATTATGAATGAATGAAAGAAATAGAGTATGAATGAAAAAACAGAATGCATTAGTGCATAAATCCAGGTCCAAATTTAGATAGGCACATAAGGGTTCCCCAGGAAATTATTTGCATAGATGTTCTTTGGAAAGATACCCACAGGTAAGCTCACTTAAAGGTATCTTTCTACTTCACTTTGGGCCTCGGGCCCTTGACATCCTAAATTCGTTCCTGGCTATAATCCAATAAGTTTAAGACCCACTCATGGCTATAGATAAAAATCAATTTACTACAAAATCATTAATTACAGCAATTCATTTCATATAAATATGAAAACACTCCATGTTTATAACAAAAAGAATTGCAACAAATTTCTGCCTAGAATCTAAAGAAATTTCAGTCCAATATTTTGTAAACCAGATACAGATGAACATGAACAAAGCAGCTTAATTGATATAAGATGACAATTTTTAATAAAAAGGAAACATTGTAGCTATTATTTTTTTTCCTCTTTACATCTTGAGCAGATAAATTGCAAGAGTGACTTCATTTTTCAAATATGGTGGTGTTCTTGTATTCTCTTTATCTTGTAAATTCTTCTAAAGCTATTTGGCCAACGTAGAGTATAAACAGAAAATTTATTTATTTGAATATTCAGTTACATCATGATCCCACCACTGCAGAGAATGTAAAATGAGTTGAAGATCTTTTGGAGGGATTAAATGAATGAGATGGACATAAAGAGATTAATTAAATGAATAAGAGATTAACTATTTTTAAAAACTACTATACGTTTCAAAACGAGCACTAAAATTTGTCTTACAACAGTCTATACTGTATGAGAAATCATGCTAAAAAAATATTATGTTGCAACAGAAGAACAATTCTGTTCAGAATGAATTAATAAATGCCTATTCAGACAACCAGATCTTGCAAATGCCTTGCCACATATTTCACAACAGAAAGTTTTCTCTTTAGAATGAACCAATAAATGTGTTTTCAGATGACCCGACTGTGAAAACGTCTTGTCACACATCTCACAAGGAAATGGCTTCTCTTGAGTATGAACTAATAAATGCCTATTTAAAGTTGATGAACTGGAAAATCTTTTACTACATACTTCACAAATGAAGGGTTTTTCTTTTGTATGGACTAAAACATGTTTTTTCAGACTTCCTGCATGTGAAAATGCTTTGCCACATATTTCACAAGAAAATGGCTTCTCCCCACTATGAACTAATAAATGTTCTTTTAGATAATCTGGGCGCCGAAATGATTTCTTACATATTTCACAACTGAAGGGTTTCTCCTGCATGTGAACCAATAAATGTGCTCTTAGGTTTCCTGACTGGGTAAATTCCTTGCCACATACTTCACAAGGGAAGAGTTTCTCATTTGTATGAATCAACAAATGCGTCTTCAGACTATTTGATTGTGTGAATTCTTTGCCACATATTTCACAAGAGAAAGGTTTCTCCCGAGTATGAACTAATGAATGTCTTGTCAGGTTTCCTGACTGAGTAAATGTCTTTCCGCATATTTCACATGAAAAATTTTTCTCACCAGTATGAACTGCTGTATGTGTTTTCAGGTGACTTATACTTGAAAATGCTCTGCCACATGTTCCACATGGGAATGGATTCTTTCCAGTATGAAGTAATAAATGTGTTTTAAGATATGATGAAGTCGTAAATCTTTTATTGCATACATCACAAGGGAAAGGTTTCTCTTTTGTATGAAATAATAAATGTTTTTTTAAATCTCTTGGATGTGAAAATGCCTTGTTACACATGTTGCAAGGATGAGGTTTCTCCTGAGCATGAACTAATGCATGTCTCTTGAGATAAGTTTTTGATGAAAATCTCTTGTTGCATGTTAGACAACAGAAGGGTAGATCCTTGTTATGATGTAATAAATGTTCTTTGAGATTTCCTGTGTTTCTGAATGCTTTCCCACATATTTCACAAAGGAACGGCTTTTCTTGAGTATGAATCAATAAATGACTCCTTAGATTTCCTGCTTGTGCAAATGCCAAACCACATGTTTCACAAGGAAAGGGCTTCTCCCCAGTATGAATTAAGAAATGTTTTTTGAGATCAGGGGAGCGTCCAAATGTCTTACCACACTTTTCACAAACATACGACTTACCCTGTTTTTGAATGAATATATCTGTTCTTGTACTTCCTGAATCTGGAAACACTTTTTTGGATATTTCAGAAGAAATGGTTTTTTCCGTGACATGAACTAATACATTTTCTTTTATGTTATCTTCCCTTTGAAATGCATTGTTCATTTCACAAGAGGATGGATAGTCCTGAGTGTGAACGAATAAATGTTTCTGTTGTTCTGAAGGCAAATATTCTGTGCCAAGTAATTCATAATAGAAGGGGTTCTCATCTGTATGATGACACAGATCTGCATTTAGATATCCACCTTGTGAAAACATTTGGTCAGATTCTTCACAAGAGGGCTTTTCCCCACTGTGAAGTAAAAAATGTTCTTTGAGATTATCTGATTTTGAAAACATCTTACCACATATACCACAAGAAAATGATTTCTCCTTTTTATGAAGTAATAAATGTCCTTTGAAGATAAGTGAATATGAAAATGTTTTGGCACACACTGAACATGTAAAGCATTTCTTATGATTTTGAAACAAGAATTGTCTTCTGAAATAACTTGAGAATGAAAGCTTTTTGCCCCATTTTCTACTCCTGAACCATTTGTAATTATCACAAACATTTCTTTTGATTTTAATATATTCATGACACAGAAATGTACTTCGATAATTTCTCGCTAACATAATTATTTTCAGTTCACTAGGTTCCTGTTTATTCAACTATAATGTAGGACTAACCTCTTTGTGTGTTCTTTGTGCCTTCAGTCTTCATTTTGAAGAATGTTTTACTCAGTTGTTTTCAACAATAGGCAACCATTTTATGCTGACAGTTTTCACTATGGGAAATATTTATGCCACATTTCTGAAAATTCTCCAAAATTATTCTGTTCACCTAATTTTGGTACTTTGAGGATGCTGACTGGAATAATAATTTAATCCATCTTGCATTTTCTGAAAAAAAAAAAAAAAAAGTACCAAAATAAGTTAAACAAAAATCAAAAATATATAAACACAGAAATCATATTATCTCAAATTTTACATAAATATAATTTAATATACTACCCTACAAGAATTTAAACACCAATTTTTTTTTTTTTAGAAAAACAATTTTTAATGAGAAAATTAATAAGGTAGCATTGATTTGTCATGGAACATTTTTCACCAGTTCCTTGTATGTTGTTGGGTTTTATTGGTGCATTAGCAACTAAGGCTATAATGCGCCCAGTTCCTTGTAACAAGCAACACAAATCTGTGTCCATCCTTTTTCATTGCTGCGAACTACTCAGCTAAGAATAGGAGGTGCACTTGCTGTATACTGTTCTAGCATTCTAGTTCAACCAAAAAGTTTGAAGTGAGAGCCAGCCAGGAGAGTTGTTAATTTATTTTCCCCTAAACAAAATTTTACTGCTTCCTGTATGAGATTATTGTGCTGGAACATGGAGGACCCATTTCCATATAACGAATACATTACAAGACACAATTTTGTGAGCATTGTACTCACCTCTGGCCTTTAGGCAATTAGAAAGTGTGAATTAAGAGTTAAAGGGATTATCGTTCTGCAGTGTAAGAGGTGCCCATAAAACATGTGCAGCTACCCACATACTAAGAAGTTGCGCTAGTCGACTGCTTTCTACAGCCAGTCAGAAGATTAAGATGTATTCCCGACACAGATAATAGCCTCTGATCAACCTGTGTTCTTTGTTTTTAATAAAAATAATTTTATTAAAAGAAAATACTGCATTATCTTTGTATGTGCTTCATCTGATTCCAGAAATTTGTGATTTTGTGAGAGTGAAAAAAACTATAAATTCGGGATTTATAATCACTTATGGAAAAAAATATCATGGAGGAACAGCATTTTACAAATTTTGAAAATAACAAAGAAACTCCAATTAAAAATTCTATAAAGTAGGGCCCGTTTTGTGGCATCACACTTCTGAGTTTTTTGGTTTGTCCTTCAGTGCTATTTAAACCTCCAGTGTTAGCCAGTTGGCAAACACTGGAGGTTTAAATATTTCGTTTGAATCGAATAAGTGCCAAAGTGTGGTTGTAGGTTAAGATAAACTAGTGTTAATTCAAATTTTGTTCAGTTGTTGCATCTCCACCTTAAAAAAGTAAGCTTAAATAAATTGTTATAAGCAAATCTTTCTTTTATGTACCTTAATTTCCTTTAGTTGAACTGTAACCAGTGTAGTACCCAAGTTTTTCCTTGACGAGGAGCAAAGGTGACAAAATAGGTGCTTTTACTGTCTTTGTAATATAATCTATTTCACAGTCAAGAAATTGTGCACCCTTCCATAGGTGCCATTTAAAGCAAAAATGTTGTAGGGGGAGCAAATGTTCCCCCTTCACCCCCCCTAGGTACGCTGACTGTAACAATATATTTTATTTTTATAAATTATAAAATTATATGTAATTATGAGTTATTTAAAATATATGTTTTAGAATTCGATTTTTTTTCTCATTTCCAAATGAGTTTTTGACAGACACAGTAATCAAATTCGGAGGGTACAGTTCTCCTTGTTAAATTTTTTTAAGTAAAGGGTTCTGTGTTAATTTTTGGAGCAGAATATTTTTTCCTTGTTAAAACACTTTTTTTTATACTACAGAAATGCAGATTGTAAACAAACTCGTGTTTAAAATAATGTAATCATACATGGCAGTTGTATAGCTCGATAATGAACAATCAACTACAAAGAAGTGGGTTTTTGAATGCCACATATACAGTTTTTATCAGACAAAAAAAAAAAAAAAAAAAGTGACCATTTACTCTTTTTTTATTTTTTAATTTGTACCTGTAAATTGCAATTATTTTCTAAAATATAATGATACTGTATGTGTTATAAAACGTGTAATATACTAACTTACTAAAAAAAAATTTAGCATTCCCCTTGTTAAATTTTTAACAAAAATACAGGCAATGTGCCTTCAACAGTCATTTCAAAGAAAGGCTTTTCCTATTGAAAACACTTATATCGATGTATTCCAAATCACAAAAATTTGTTAGAACCAGTAAACACTTTCTAAAATGGAAATATTAGAAAGTGTTCACGTTTATTTATTTAGAAAATGTTCACGAAATTTAATCAATGGAAAACAGTTTAAAAAATTATGGGCATATTGATGGTGCTCTACAAAAAGCAATTAAAACAGAAAAGTAAAAAATAATCTTGCATTAACAGGTTCAAATGAGATTACTGAGAATCTGAAAGCTGAAATATTGCTCAATATTATTGAACCCCCAGGAGCTCACATCTAGTGAGTATGGGCTTGGCACACCCAGGGTCCTGAGCTGGATATCATCATCATTCTCTTTCTTGGTGATTCCTTTCTACTTCTCTCTCTCTCTCAGGGTAACTCGGGAATCTTTTTTTTTTTTTTTCCTCAGGCTTCCTTGTACCATATGACTAATAATAATAATAATAAATTGTTCAATAACGTCAAATACAATTTTCTTGGATATGTACAGATCAGCCCCTTTTCTCTTTGATACAGATGCCGATTCAACCATTTATATATTTTTAAAATACCGATCACCTGTGTATTATCCCAGGGACTCACATCTGGTGAGCATGGGCTTGGCACACTCAGGGTCCTGAGCTGGATATCATCATTATTTTTCTTGGTGATTCCCTTCTCTCTCTCTCTCTGTGTCGGGGTAATTCAGAAAAAAATTTTTTGGCTGGTGCAGTATAAGCCTCAGGCTTCCTTGCACCATATGGCTACTACTAATAATAATAATAATATAACTAAGCAAGCACAGTAACGCATTGTCCATGAGGTTAAATCTCGTGCTGTGCCTCCTATTTCACATATAACATAATCCAGGCACATTGCCAGCTAAGTCACTAACAAAGTAAAAACTCAGTAAATGCGTTTCCTGTTGTGTATACTTTTCTGAAATAAGATAAAATAAAGTGGTACACAGTAACTTTAAATGATGACAGAATCATATAAACTTTGAGAGCAGCTGACGATTTGCAGCCAATCAAACTGATGAAGGCAACACCACACTCCCAATCATTTGTCCACCCGTATTTTTTGAGGGTGCAATACAAGCAAACTTACCAATTTCATGCTGACAATAATTGGAAAATTAAAAATTTATAAAACAATCTTATATTTCACCGCAACAGTTAATCAATAAATGTCTTCGTTGACGATAGCACCAATCACTCCAAATGAAGCGTAAGATATTTAGCGCCCTCACATTTCTTTGATTTGGTAATAATATTAAATTTTACGCAAAAAAATTTTTAAATTGCTATGTACATCCTCCGTGACAGTATAGTGATTTCCCCACTTATCACGCTTTTCGAAAGGTCTGGGTTTGACTCCTGTCAATAACTGCAAGAATTTATAACGATCTATTCAGGCTGCTGGTCGATCTCAGGTGGAACGGAGTAACCCCCCACCCCCACACACACACACATGAGCTATTCCGGATTTTTCAGGCCGCACAACATTCAAAAGTTTGCGTTCCACAGTTTGTCGCGTACCTTCCATTTACCGTCCACACGGCATAGCAGGAAACATGATTAATCGGAAATGCAACTTTTATCCAGTCGTCAATGACGCAGTCCAGATGCCAACTTTAGGCGTCGTCGGGGATGGATGGCCATAAGCATGGCTACTTTGACTATCCGCCTACTCCAGAGACATTGCCCATACGGAGAAGGATTCGTTGGATAATCGTGGTCTTGGAAGCATTGCTGCTCTTCTCCTGATTAAAATCCGTGGTCTTTTATTTTATTATTATTATTTATTGAACTAGAGTGCACAGTTTATGGTCATCCGTTCCACCATTTTCCTACTATCGGCTCGCATAATGAAAGACAGCCTAAGTTCACTACGACTTTCAATAAGGCGTGGGAATCCACTACTGGCCGGCAACTGCTGTTCTGTCCACTATTGGTCCACTTTTTTGAACACTTTAACCGCACACTGCAAAAAGTCCACACAATTCGCAGTTTCCGGAAAACTGCCACCCTTCAATTGGTACCAGGCAATCATCCTTGCTTCGAAAATCACTT
The DNA here is from genome assembly GCF_048544385.1 of Mastigoproctus giganteus. NCBI lineage: Eukaryota > Metazoa > Arthropoda > Arachnida > Uropygi > Thelyphonidae > Mastigoproctus > Mastigoproctus giganteus. The sequence goes on from NC_143588.1 coordinate 115,735,788, forward strand.
TGCTTGCCCATGACAATCAAGTACTTCATATGAACCGCATACCATGAAAGCGCAATATCACATTTACCGGTTCTCTCCGCGAAACGTGTGCCACCAGAGTAACGGCGGATTGTTAAAACATGAGGTTGGTCCTAATGTTTTGACAGAACAATCTAATTGTCATAGAAAATGCCATCATATTTGGTGCTGGTGTAATATGTGTGGACATAATTTTCCCATTGTGAGATCGAGCTCGAAGCCTGCCACAAAAGAGCACAGCACATTATTAATCGCTGCAATTAAATAAATACGTATGTCCAGTAAACAAAAATAATAATAATACAGATTTAATTACGAATGGTTTGTAGCTTTCGAGGCTAAACAGGCCTCTTCGTCAGCAAATACTAACAGAATGGAGACGTTAGAGACAAAATTTCAAAGGATACAGTTGTGAGCGCAATGAGGCGTCCGTGGGCACGGGGTTGACCATTAAACCACTAGATTGGTGTTCATTGTTGCTGCATGGACGTAGTAGCAGTAGTAGTAGTAGCGGTATGTGATGCAAGAAAGCAACTGTATGAGCTTATGCAGCATTAGCCAAAAAAAAAAAAAAAAAATACAAAACAATTCCCTCTAAAAGTTTGTCCAGTTCCTCATTAAATTTATTTCACCTATCAACTTCCACAACGACAAATGGAAGTTTGTACAAGCAATTAACCACCCGCTGGCTGAAGGCAAATTTCTGCACATCTATTCTACATCTGTCTTTCCTTAATTTGAATTTATGACCCCTTTAGTTTCGTAATCTAAACAAGTGGAAGAATCCCATCAGAATTCAGCGTGCTCAACCCATTCAAGGCCTCATACAGCTCAATCAAATCACCTCGCAGGTGCCTAGTCTCCAGCCACTGCAATTTGCAGAACTTAAGCCTCTCTTGGTAAGTGGATCCCTTCATTCCCCACAGAAATCTTTGCCCTTCTTTGTACATGCTCAAGCAAATCTACATCCTTCCTAAAATGCGACCTCCAGACCTGTACGCAGTACTCAAGGCGTGGCCTGACCATTGCCTTATACAGAGGGACAATCACCTCCTTTTCGCTGCTAGCAAAATTCCTATATGTCATTGACAAAACCCCATGACTTGCCTTGGCAGCCTGTCTGCATTGTTCAGAAAACTTCGTATCTGATTGCACAATTACTCTCAAGTCTTTTTCACTTTCTACCACCTTAAGTGTAGTACCACACAGTTGGAACGTTTCTCTGGGGTTACTTCTACCCATATGCAGTACTTTGAATTTGTCATGATTAAAATTCTGTTGCCACTTTTCAGCCCATCTGCCCAAATTTGCTAGATCCTGTTGCAGTAGCACACTGCCATTACTGTCATTAACAACCCTGCCAACCTTTGTATCATCTGCTAACTTCGACACTAAGCCTGATATACCTTCATCAATATCACGATAAATATACAAAACAATAGTGGACCCAATACCGAACCCTGCGGGACTCCACTAATAACATTAGTCCATGAAGAACAGCACCAATTGATTACCACCCTCTTTCTTCTCCCACTCAACCATCTTTTCATCCATTGTAGCAATTTACACTTAATACCATTCTGCTCCAATTTGTACAGTAGTCTTCCATATGCAACAGTGTCAAAAGCTTCCCTGAAATCCAAGTATATGATATCAAAATTATTTTTTGCATCCAGTTCCTGTGTAACCACATCATAATAACCAACAATCAAATTTGTCAAACAACACTTTCCCTTAACAAACCCATGCTGTGTCAGAATTATTGGTGCATTCTTGTTTAGATGATCCTGCAATGCATCTTTAACCAGTGACTCCATTATTTTACCCGGAATAGACGTTAAACTAACTGATGTGTAATTACTCTTGTCACCCTTCGATCCCCCTTTGTGAATTCAGGATACATTTGCACATCTCCAATCCGTGGGAACCTCTCCTGAGTCCAAGGATGCTCTCATAAATATGGCTAAGTGTTTGCTTACTTCCTTTGCCGCCTCCTTTAATATAACTGGATAGATCCCATTCACCCTTTTCATCTTTCCTATATCATCTTTTAAGGGCACAAAAGGTGATATAGTTGTACACCTTGGCACTAATGATATTAGGAGTAGGAGACCGGCAGAATTACTTAACATGTACAGTTCACTGTTGAACAAAAGCCGTGAATTAGGGTTGAATTTGAAAGTGTCTGCAATTCTGCCCAGACACGATAGAAGGGAGTATATGACGAGAGCCTTGTCGATCAATTCGGCCCTGGAAAGATTGTGCAAGGCTCCATAGGTACAATTTTTTTCAGCCTGGACTGTACTTGTTAACAGGAGAGACTGCTTCTATAGGGATGGGATACACCTAAATAGAAAGGGTCCAAGAATATTTGCTGATGCTATCGAGGCAGTGTTAGGTGGGTCGGAAAACTGCTAGCTTGGGGGGATACAAGGACTAATAGTTTAACAGTAGCCGTAGGCAGAGGTGAAGGTGATTCTTGCACAACTTCTATTAGAATAAGTAGCGACCTGGAGCGTGGGGTGTTGAGGGTTTCAGGGACGGATGGCAGTCATCTTGAAATAGGTGGGTATAGGGGATGTGTTAGGGTAACTAAGAATTGGAGTAGGAGCATGTATGCTTGCATGTATACCAATGCTAGAAGTATAGTAAATAAATTTGATGAATTTGAAGTGTTGGTCAAGACATCAAAGGCGGATATTGTTGGGACAGCAGAGACGTGGTGTCACACAGATATAAGGAATGCCGAACTGGAATTTGGGGAGTACAATGTGTACAGAAAGGATACACAGGTTAGAAAAGGAGGAGGTGTTATGCTGTTAATTAAGAAAAACATAAAATCAAAAGAAGTGCATCCAGTTGATATAGATGAACAGTGCACTGTTGAGTCAGTTTTGTGTGACATAAGAACTGCGAAAGCAAAAATAAGAGTAGGAGTGTGTTATAGGCCTAAGTGGGAAGCATTCAAGGAATTAATCGTGGAAGCCACTAAAAGTTTCATACCTATTAAGAAATATTGGTCAAGGTTTAGGCCTAAATGATTATCTAATGAACTAATGAGACTCGTAATAGAGAAGAAAAATGCATGGGATGCATATAAATTATCAAGCGACTCAGAAGCCTATGGCAGATATAAGCTAGTCTGTAATCAGGTGACAAAGGAGGTTAGGCAGGCGAAGGCAGATTACGAGAAATGCTTGGCAAAAGATGCTAAGAAAAACAGCAAGGATTTCTTTACTTATATAAACTCTAAAAGGAAGGGGATGAATCTGATTGGTCCACTTGACATCGATGGTTCGACTGTTGATGATCCTGCTCAGATAGCAAACAAACTGAATGAGTATTTTGCATCTATATTCACACATGAGGAATTATTAAGGTTTGAAAATGGCAGAAGGTTATCAAATTGTAGCAGGATACTTAATGATTTTGTAATAACTGAAAGCAAAGTGGAGGAGAAATTGTTGAAGTTAAACATATGAAAAGCACCTGGGGTGGATGGGATCTATCCAGTTATATTAAAGGAGGCGGCAAAGCAACTAAGCAAACCCTTAGCCATATTTATGAGAGCATCCTTGGACTCAGGAGAGGTTCCCACGGATTGGAGATGTGCAAATGTATCCCCAATTCACAAAGGGGGATCGAAGGGTGACAAGAGTAATTACACACCAGTTAGTTTAACTTCTATTCCGGGTAAAATAATGGAGTCACTGGTTAAAGATGCATTGCAGGATCATCTAAACAAGAATGCACCAATAATTCTGACACAGCATGGGTTTGTTAAGGGAAAGTGCTGTTTGACAAATTTGATTGTTGGTTATTATGATGTGGTTACAAAGGAACTGGATGCAAAAAATAATTTTGATATCATATATATGGATTTCAGGAAAGCTTTTGACACTGTTGCGCATGGAAGACTATTGTACAAATTGTAGCAGAATGATTTTTAAGGGTAAGTTGCTACAATGGATGAAAAGATGGTTGAGTGGGAGAAGACAGAGGATGGTAATCAATGGGTGCTGCTCTTCTTGGACTAATGTTATTAATGGAGTCCCACAGGGTTCGGTGTTAGGTCCACTGTAGTTTTGTATATTTACCAATGATATTGATGAAGGTATATCAGGCTTAATGTCGAAGTTTACAGATGATACAAAGGTAGGCAGGGTTGTTAATGATAGTAATGGCATTGTGCTACTGCAGCAGGATCTAGATAATTTGGCCGTATGGGCTAAGAAGTGGCAACTGAAGTTTAACTTTGACAAATGCAAAGTACTGCATATGGGTAGAAGTAACCGCAGAGAAACGTACCAACTGTGTGGTACTACACTTAAGGTGGTAGAAAATGAAAAAGACCTGGAGTAATTGTGCAGTCAGATATGAAGTTTTCTGAGCAATGCAGACAGGCTGCTAGGGCAGGTCATGGGGTTTTGTCAATGATATATAGGAATTTTGCTAGCAGGGAGAAGGAGGTGATTGTCCCTCTGTATAAGGCAATGGTCACACCACGCCTTAAGTACTGCGTACAGGTCTGGAGGCCTCATTTTAGGAAGGATGTAGATTTACTTGAGCGTGTACAGAGAAGGGCAACAAGATTGGTGAGGGGAATGAAGGGATCCTCTTACCAAGAGAGGCTTAAGTTCTGCAAATTGCAGTGGCTGGAGACTAGGCACCTGCGCGGTGATCTGATTGAGGTGTATAAGGCCTTGAATGGGTTGAGCACGCTGAATTCTGATGGGATCCTTCCACTTGTTCAGATTGCGAACCTAAGGGGGCATAAATTCAAATGAAGAAAAGACAGATGTAGATTAGATGTGCGAAATTTTGCCTTTAGCCAGCGTGTGGCTAATTGCTGGAACTAACTTCCATCTGTCGTTGTGGAAGTTGATAGGTTGAATAAATTTAAGAAGGAACTGGACAGGCATTTGGAGGGAATGGTGTGATTTTTTTTTTTTTTTTTTTTTTTTTTTGGCTGATGCTGCATAAGCTCATACACTTGCTTTCTTGCATCAAATGCCACTGCTACTACTACTACTACTACTATTACTACCCCAGGTGCCTTTCTTATGTTTAACTTCAACAATTTCTCCTCCACTTTGCTCTCAGTTATTACAAAATCATTAAGCACCCTGATACAATTTGATAATCTTCTGGCATTTTCAAACCTTAATAACTCCTCATGTGTGAATGTAGTTGCAAAATACCACCTTAAGTGTAATATGCTGGAAGGATAACCACGTATATGCTTATGCTTCCAGCGTTTATCTAGTCTCAAATCTATTGGCCTCTCATCGGTGGGCTTTGAAACGGTGCCGTCTGGGTGGTGGTACTCACTGAGAATAAGTAACAACAGTCTTCTCTATTAGTGAAGCGTTACTTATTCGAGGTAGTGCAACTCGTTGTGAGGGAAGAGCACAATATGATATAAAGCAAATGATGCCTACCACACTACCATCGTAGTTTCTTAAGAGTTATCTATGGTGTATCTACACCGACATTATATAGATAATATGTCTGTAAATTGCGTGTTTTTTGTGCTGATTTGATATTTACTGAACGGAAAAACCAAGTTTCCGGGAGAAAAATTATACTATTCTCGCCTGAGACAGAACTCAGCCACGTTATTAAAAAGGTCCATAAAAATACCTCGCGTCATCGACGGGATTCGAACTCAGGTCTTTTCCATCCGGTGTGGATTATATCGACTGTGCTACACACGAGGGTGAACCGTTGCTATACCCCATGGATAGTCTATGCTGGTAGCATAGTGGTATCGTAACCGTCTTCCCCACACCGGGTGGAAAAGGCCTGGGTTCAAATCCCGTCTATGACGCGAGGGACTTTAGTGGGCTTTTTTCACTCCGTGGCTGAATTAATCGGTCTCAGGCTAGGTTTTTCCCCAAAAACGGGTTTTTTCTTTCAGCAAACACAAAAATAGACCAAAGAACACACGCAATTTTCAGACAAAATAAATCTATGGGTAGATGTAATCATTTACAGGGGACCCTAACATTATAATTTTTTTTTATCCCACATGTATAGATTAGGTTTCTCACATTTCCCACAAATAAATTTAACAAGAAGCAAAAACAGTTTCATTCTTGTACCACTAGCGGGAACCTGATTGGTTGCCACTGTTAGTACAAGATGGTATCATAGATAATAGTGATATTGCGCGTTAAGGTAAAACAAGTAGCAGTGATATTAAGCGTAGAGGTTGTTGTTTTTGGGTTTCAAGCACATCAGCAAATTAAGACATATTGCGCCCTATATAAGCTGTCTGTAAATTGCGTGTGTTCTGTGGTCCATTAGCTATTTACTGGACAAAAAATCAGAGCTTCCAAGACTAAAAAAAAAACATGCTGCCCTTTCTTGAGACCAAACTTTGCGAAAACGACCCATAAAAATTCATCGCGTTATTGATTGGATTCGAGCTCAGGTCTTTTCTGCCCAGTGTAGTGAGGACGCTGATTATATAAACTGTGCTACAAACTGCGCTGATCGTGTAAGGATAGAAAACGTTGTAGCGATATAAAGTGCAAAGGTAGGACAAAAGTGATGCCATGGAACCTTTCGAATGAACCGATATGACCAAAAAAGATTAAAGAAGAACCAAGGCTAGCTTAAGGCACGATCGAGGGGTTTCCCCGAACAGGGCGCCAATATTTAGAGGGCTCAAAATTCCTCAAAAATTCACTGATTTGCTGTAAATTTCAAGTCGGAGAGGGAGCACCAAAAAATCTCGCATAGAGCAGTAATAGAATTGGTGCCGCTTCTGAGAAGAACTGAACAATTATTACAATAAAAAGTTGAGCATTATTTATTTTAAAAATTACACAGATGACTTTTCTTTATTCTTTTTATATGGGGTGCTTATGTGTCGATATCCTTATTATTATTATTATCGTTGTTATTATTATTATTATTATTATTAGCCATATGGTACAAGGAAACCTGAGGCTTATGCTGCACCAGCCAAAAAAATTTTTTTCTGAATTACCCCAAGAGAGAGAGAGAGAGAGAGAAGGGAATCACCAAGAAAAAGAAGAATGATATCTAGCTCAAGACCCTGGGTGTGCCAAGCCCATACTCACCAGATGTTAGCCCCTGGGGTTGTACCTTGCCTCCAACAAATGCCAAAATTCAGTAAGAGTGGCCAACATTATCAATGCTGGTACCAGTGCGGTACATTGACTTCTGTAGGTCCCGGGCAGATTATTCATCTTGGATCCCCTAACAAAAATTACAGGTGGAATTCGTAAAATTGAGAAGAAGAAAAATAAGGAGACACCCAATAATTATTGAAATCATAATTATTTATTTAAACTTTAACGATTAGTACATTATTTATATAAACTTAAAAGTTTTCCCATCATTACCTTACGATATTTACTTGATATAAATTTGTCTACAATGTCTGATGTTTGTATATCTTTTAATACATCTTGTTCTATTGACATAATGGCCAATCCGTTAATTTTTTCTTGGCCAATTGTTGCTCGTGAATACTTTTTGAGGCTTGAAAAATTCCGCTCTCCAGACGCAACCGTAACTGGGAATATCCGAAGAGAAATGGTGATGCTGTGGTATAGTTCAACTAATAAATTAATAAATAAATAATAAATAATTCACTAATAAATAAATAATGAATAATTCACTAATAAATAAATAATGAATAATTCACTAATAAATAAATGTCAAGAATTCTAAGCAATCAATTTTTTTTCCCTTTTAAAACATGTTGCAAAGATTGAATTTCTTGACTTAACCTTTCAGCACTGATGTCGCTGCTCTCTCTTTCTCTCTCGGGGTAACTGGGGAATTTTTTTGACTGGTGCAGCATAAGCCTCAGGCTTCCTTGCAGGTGTTAAAGGGATACAGCGTACTGGCCGTCGGGCAAACAGTCCACCTTTGTGGAGTCGCCTGGCCACAACAAACCGCGATATCCTGCGACCTGCTCTCCTGTGCAGCTGGTTTGTAATGGAACCCGCTGTCTGGTGTAGGTCCCTCTTGGCTTGTAGGAGTATATAGAGGGACCTACACCAGACAGCGGGTTCCATTACAAACCGCTGTCTGGTGTAGGTCCCTCTTGGCTTGTAGGAGTATATAGAGGTCATAATTGGGCGTTGTTTTGCGTGGAGGACCACCACTGTAGCTATTTGGAAATACAAATATAATTCCAATATGAATAAAGTTACTATTTCAACCTCCTGATAAGGACAAAAAAGACCAAAAACTAACTGAAGTAAATAATAAAGCATTATCAGCGCCACAGAGTAGCAAGATATGTTACTACTCTGTAGTCGGCACTGCTCTACTAAGTGGTAGCATATTTATTTCATTGGTTGGCTGTTCTCGCGTGAAAAAATCGACTGAATTCAGTCGACTTTTTCTAAAAAATAATCGAACTATCGAATAATCGATAGTTTTCAGTGTATTTTGCTAAGTTTGTGGGTTGTGGTTGCTTTTGCATCAAAGAAAGCTGCCGATTAATACTCATTTCATTTATAATGCAACGTAGTTCAATTAATTCTGGGCATATTCACCCAAGGCCCTGAAAACACGTAATTTCTTAAATCTGGTAAGTTTGCATTTTCTTTTTCAGTTAGTATAGTTAAGCTGACAGAACACTGATAGAAATAAATAAGAACATTAAAAAGTGGAGGCCACAAGTGGGGTTAAGATTGGACCCCCTATTTTTGTTTAAAAAAATTATGAATAATACCGAAAAAATATATCAAGCTAAGTTTAAATTTCCATGTAATAAAAGATTGATATGGTTGTTAATTACAATAATAAAAAAGTTAGTTACTATTGCAACAAACCTAGAAAAATTTGGCAGATAGGCTGAGAAGTGGTAATTGAGGTTTAACCTTGATGAATATAAGGTATACCGCTTATGTGCAGCTGTAATTACAGAATAACATACCATTTGGGTGGTACTACGTTTAGGTGGTACAGAATGAAACAGACAGGGTTAATTGTACATCTGACATTTAGTTCTCTGATTTGTGCAGAGAGGGGCTGCTAGGACCACTGATGAGTTTCTGATGTATGGGAATTTTGACAGCCGGGATAAGGAGGTGATTTATCCTGTTGTATAAAGCAGTGGTTAAGCTGCATTTTAAGTACTGCATGTGTGTAATGCTCATTTTAAGAAGGATGTGGAGGTACTCTTACCACAAAAGACTTCAGTTCTGCAAGGTGCAGCATTTAGAGACTAGGCACCTGTGAAATTAAGGCTTTAAATGACTTGAGTAAACTAAATGCTGTGTTTCTTGGACAATATATATATATAAGGGAGACAAGCTTAAACTGAAAAGGGATGGCTGCAGGATAGATGTATGAAAATTCTTTCAGTCAATGACTAACTGATTGTCGGAATAAACTTGCAACTTTTGTGGAAGTGGGTAGTTTGAATAAATTTAAGGAAGAATTAGACAAATTTTTAGCAAGGATGTACAAATGAGATGGTTTTATATATATATTATACAAAAGGCCTTGGGATTCAGGATTAGACATGATATTACTATATTGTTTCCACTGACTCAAATGTTTATTAAAACGGCAATCTAATTATTTGGATGTTAAAATGGTAAATTACAATTTAGTAATTTAATTAAAACTGAAATTAAAACTGAAAATGTGCAATTAAAGGCAATAAACATAAGTTGGTAAACTCAATTAAAAGCAATAAAACAAATTACAGCATACACGACAAGAAGCTTACAAGACAATGAGCCTTTTTCTCAATTTAGATGAGAACGGAAACAGTGAACATAATATACTACAGAGAAAAATCCACGCATGCATAAATAACTGAGAACTGTGAATCTGTTACTTTGAATGGGATTGGGCTTTCCTTGAAAATAGCCTCCTTTTCACTGAATGCACTGATTCCAATACCTCTGCGACTTCCTGAAACATTTCTGATAAGCTTCTTTTGGAATTGCTAATAGTTATGTTTCATTCTGAATAATATCCTCAGTTAGAGCGGGAAAAAAAATCACAGTTCAGACATTTTGAATATTATCCAGTTTATTTTTGTAATGAAAAACTAGAGGCGAACATTGCGAACAAATGTAAATTCAAGAACAGTTTTGATAACATATAGCAGATTTTTTAAATTCATTAGTGTTACTGGTTCTTGAACATTCGGCAAAAATTTCAGATGATCGTGATGCATTTGCCAAACATCATATGAGCATTTGTGCTTCATTCCATGGAATGAATGACTGAAAATTCTGAAAGAAATGATGAAACATATTATTAGTATTATTAGTTTCTCTCACATATTTTTAGTTGAGTTTAGCAGATCATGATTAATAGATTGCTGTTTTCAATTCAGTAAAAAACTAAAAATTTATTTTTTATACTTAAAACAAAAAGGGTGTCTTACAGATGCCATGTAAGTATCTTTGTTAAATTGAGGTGGTGCAAGTGATGGAAAGTTAAAAGCTTGGAAGAAGGCAAGTAAAAGCCATAAAGCCATTGATTTTATTGTTTACCAGTTTTATTCTGTAAAATTCTACTTTAATTTCTTTCTTGTTTGAGTGTACCTTACAGTTGTTGTCAATTGTTATTATGGTGCAAGGAAGCCTGATGCTTATGCTGCACCAACCAAAAAATTTTCTGAATTACCCTGAGAGAAAAAGAGCTGGTTAAATGTTTTCTCTAAGGAAATTGAAGATAGATGTATCGTATAATTTTGTGCCTTGTCTAAGCAATCTGATTAGCTACTATGATGCATTAAGAAAGCAGCTAGATGCAAAAATTAATTTTTGACATCTTATACTTAGATTTCAGAGGCCTCAGTAGCCGAGTGTTCAGGAGAGGGAGTGCAGTAGCACACGCTATTTGAGTAGACTGGGGTTCAAACTCCTGACTGCTAAATATGGTCTATCTGCCAACCTGCACTGGACCAGCCTGGCAGAGTATGGTCCTTTGTTTCCCCCAACATAATTGTTGAGGAGGCTTCCTTCCTGCAGTTGATTGATAATGGCTGCAGTTTTTATACTTAGATTTCAGTTAAAGTTTTTAAGTCTCTCAGTGTTCAGTGCTGGGCCCATTATTGTTCTCAATATTTATTAATGATATTGATGAAATCAAAGTTTAATATCTAAGTTTACTGATGATACAATAGTTGGCAGGGCAGTTCATGACAGCAATCACATACCGCAACATAGCAGCCATAATCCTAGGATGGCTCATTGGGTTCCATCAGTGATATAGAAATTTTTCCAGTAGAGACAAGGAGTTGCTTTTCCTATTGTATAAGGCAGTGGTTAGGCTGCCTTGAATACTGTATACAGATTTTAAAGCCCCATATTAGGAGAGATGTAGGTCTGTTAGAATAGGTTCAGAGAATAGCAGCAAGATTAGTCTGGGGCACAAAAAAGGGTTTCCTTACCAGGAAAGGCTTCAGTTCTACAAATTTCAGCATCGGAAACTTAATGATGGGCATAATTGAATGATTCATAATTAGTTTCATAATTTCCATGATTGATCATTTTGATTATTAAATCCAAAATCAATCTCTCTCTCTCTCTCACACACACTAACTACTGGAATTAGGCACTTGCAAGGAGACTTGATTAAATTGTTTAAGGCCTTAAATGGATTGAATAAATTAAGTTGTGATGCTGTTCTATCTCTCTATCTGACAACACATACACACAAACAAGAGGACATAAACTGTTAACTGAAAAAGAATGACTGCAGAATAGATGTGTAAAAATTGCTTTCAGCCAGAGAGTAAATATCTGGTGTTGAAGTGGGTAGTTTGATAAATTTAAGCAAGAGTTAGACAAATTAGAGGGGATGGACAGATGAGTTGGGTAATACTTAGATTTGGATTTTTTTAAATTTGTTTCTTTGCATCATTGTCCATTACTAATACCAATGTAATTATTAAAAAAGGATTTAATTAATAAGAGTTTCGTTCAAGGCAACAATTTTTTTTGAAATCTGAAATATTTACGGGATTTGTGTGCTGCTGCTGCTGGTGTGTGTGTGGGGGGGGAAGTAAATAACCTGTAACTCAGAGTGGCACAAAGCCTTAATTGGGCGTGGCCATATGCCATGCAAATTAAATCCTGTACTGAAGATTACTTATGTGCATGGTTGGAGGTACCTTGGGTTCCTCCAACTGTGGGGATTACTGTGCCCTGTAAATCCAGCCTTCATCATGCCCAATTTTTTTTTTTTTTTTTTACTTGCCACATTTAATGCAAAAAATGGTAGACACTGGCTAAAATTCTAAATTCTGACTTGCTTATTATGCCATAGTTTGTTCTGTAATGGTATTAATCCTCATTGTAGTTGGCTTTGGCTGGCCTAGTGCTTGTTTGGTTTCCATCTCTGGATGTCACTACACCTGTTCATCACTACACCAGTATTTTGATTTTAGATTTTATTTTTATAAACCTTAATTATTTTATTCTGTTTGTAGTATTTATCCTAATTTTAAAAAATTTAATGCGCTTTGAAGTTTTATATAGAATATGAATACTTTTACTCTCATTTCTCTTTTATTCTGTACTTGTGTATTAGTCATCTGTACTTTAACAATTAATCATTTTAAATGTTTGTAGTTTTATATGTAATTATTTTTGTGCTTTGAACATTCTTTTAATCTCTTGTACATTCACTATATATTTGCTCCTTAAGCTTTATACTTCTCTTTTTTAGAGGTGTACCCTTATGGAATTGGTCCTACATCAATATAAGAAGGAAAATGTATCTTCTGACATTAGGTTGTAATCTTTGATAAACTTGTACAATTACTATGGATGTACCAATTAGAGTATACTTCAATTCTCTTCAGTCTTGTAGAACTTATTGTAAAGGGTTCTTCCCTTTACAATAAATTTTAATTAATTCTACAAAACTGAAGAATTGAAGTATACTCTAATTGGTACATCCATAGTACTTGTGTGTGTGTATATATATATATATATATATATATGATTTGTTTCATGAAAACAGTGACAGAAATCTGGCAATGAAAGTTTAAATGATCAAATAAGAAATTGAGAGAAAGAAAAAAATATGTATAATTAGGGGAGCCCAGCTGTTGGAAAACATACTATTCTGTGAAATGTGTCTATTGTGTCAGAGAACTACAAGGAAAATTTTCATGTCAGTCATCTACTTGGAAAATGACTGTTGAAGAAGTGACATTATCTGACATTTATTGTATATCAGAGTACAGATACATAATTCAAATATTCTCTTAATTATGAAATTAGTATTTTGCTTTGAGTGATCAATGCATATATATGATTGCTTATCAAATTAATTTTGTCTGTCTTTATTTATTTTCAGAAAATACAAGTGTCACTCCAGTCACCAACTTATACAACTGAATCATGACCAGACTTGGCTTTCCAATTTGAGATAGAAGTGATAAATGTTGAGTGTACTTGTAATACTTGTGATAAATGTTGATTTATCCTGCAGTTTCTTTAAAAATTATGCACACCAAATGTTATAGCTGAAAACAGTCACAAAACAATATTTCAAAAAGGATACTAAATAAAGAGAGTAGTGCTATGTCTCAATTTCTGGAGATGCAGGCATCCATTCCTCACAAAAGGGAGACCAAAAATAATAGCAGTTATGGAGAGCCATCTCCCTTGGGTGGAAATCTTAAACTACAAGGAAGAGGTTATAATAAACGTAATCAATTCAGAAGTGTAATTTGGGCAAAGTACTTCTCATATCCAAGTTATCACAGAAGATATATACAGAGGAAACAGTTATCATGTACAATATGTGCTAAAAAATTTTCACATTCATACGTTCTAAAAGAACATTTATCACTTCATGCAAAAGAAACGGCCTCTTACAAAGCAGATGACAAGCCATTTTTTGAATCATTTAATCTGAAAACACATGTATTAGTTCATTCTGAAGTGAAATTATTGTTTTGTGAAGCATGTGGAAAAACATTTTCAAAATTAAGTAATCTAAAAAGACATTTATTGGTTCATACTAAAGAGAAGCCTTTTTGTTGTGAAATATGTGGCAAAGCATTTTCACAGTCAGACCATCTGAAAACACATTCATTAGTTCATACTCAAGAGAAATTGTTTTCATGTGAAATATGTGGGAAGACATTTTCATACTCACATCATTTAAAAAGACATTTATTACTTCATACCCAGAAACCATATACTTGTGACTTATGTGGCAAAGGCTTTTCAGAATCTGGTCCATTGAAAATACATTTAGCAATTCATACACAGGATAAACCCTTTGGTTGTGAAATATGTGGCAAAGCTTTTGCAAAATCAAAAATTCTAAAAAAGCACTTTTTAGTTCACACAAAGGAGAAACTTTTCTGTTGTGAAATATGTGGCAAGTCATTTTCACAATCAGGTCATCTGAAATCACATTTATTGGTTCACACTCGGGAAAAAGCCTTTACTTGCGAAATATGTGGGAAGACATTTTCACAATCAAGTAGCCTAAGAAGACATTCATTAATTCATGCTCAGAAGAAATAATATTCTCATAAAATTGTAGCAATGCATATTCAGTATCATTTATTTTGAAAATACATTTCTTTGTTCAAACTCAGCAGAACCCCCTTTTCTTGTAGAATATATTGCAAGTAGATTTCACAGTAAAATACTTTAAAAATATAAATTAGTAGTTTATACTGAAACTCATTTTGACTGAGAAAACATTAATTAGTTCACACTCATGAACCTTCCTTGAAAATATTTGAGAATCATCTCCCCCCCCCCACCATCTGACACGTTTTAATCATAATTATTGCTTCGTACAAGGTCTGTTAAAAATATCAAGATTATACTTGTTTTTCAAGGTTGACAACAGAGTTCACTCTGACAAAGCTTAGCATGTTTAGACATGTTTTATCCTTATTCTCATGCAGTAAGCAATTTACTTGCTTATGGCGGTCTCTTTCTGTTGACCAGTAACAAAGATGTGTTTTTACATCTTATTTACTTTATCTTCATCCTTGCTGATGATATTTTTTGACTGATTTTTTTGGCTGATGCTGTATATAAGCTTTCTTGCATTATATGCGCCTTCTAATGCTAATTTTAAAATGTACTGAACAATGTGTGTGTGTGTACACTCACAATTGTATGTTAAATTTTACTTTAAAATAAAAAAAACTTGAGTGAAACATTTGATTGTCTTAGAGTAGGGAGATCGTGCAGTGGCTGGACATGAGTTTACAACTGGAACTTTCACTTCGGAGAGGGTAGGAAGTCTCTCTGTCAAAAGTGAAACCCACAATCTAGATGGTCCTCACCTTCACAAAAGGATGAAAGCATGTCACAGGTGCAAACTTTGGTATTAAATGACCAGAGATGAACTATTAGTGAAATCACTGAAGGAGCTTGTATCTTCACCAGAATATGTAATTCCATTTTATTGGAAACTTTGAACACGAAACCCATTTCTGAAAAGTTTGTGACATGTCTCTTAAGATGAATAACATGAACCTCACCGGCAAATCACTTTCGGTTTGTCTGAATGTGTGTGACTAATAATTAGATATTTTAGAGACATATAACTGGAGATGAAACATGGTTTTACAGGTACCAAACAGTGGTCATTCTAGTGGAAGACTATCCATCCTTCAATCCAAAATATTTCAGCAAAACATGTTGCTAACATTTTTTGTAACGTGACTTTGAGGGTAGTGGTCACAATGAATATATTTCAGTTAATAAAGTGTGTTCAATATCAAAGTTGTGCAATGTTGCAATGTGGTTTGAAGAAAAACACCAAAAAAGTGGAATTCTGAAGACTGGTTACTTCACTACAATATTGCATTCATCTCTTCTTTACATGGTTTTTTTAGTCAAACATAAAATTTCGGAAGTCCAGCAACTCCTGTTGGTGGACTTCGGCGATTTTATGTTTGGCTAAAATTTTTTTTTTTTTTCTGCTTTTTTTTCCCCTTTTTGTTTCTAGACAAAAAAAATCTGAAAGGATGTTGATTTGATTACATACAAACAGAGTAATGAGTAAAACTATTTTTTCTGTGTGGCAAACACCTGTTGATATTGCTATCTCTTGATCCTTTACAAAGAATTAGGTAGAAAGTTTAAAAGAATAAATTTGACTGTTGACTGCTCCTAAAAAATATGCCTATGGAACTTGCCCATATTGCCTGCCTCAGGTCACCCCAAAATACATCAAAGATATGAAGTAATCAAAGGAATAACCCATATTATATGCTGTTTACATTGTAATAGATTATGCTTGCTTACTTTGTTTACATTATCCTAAAATATACTCTAAAAGCTTACTAAGCTTGAAAATCTCAGTTACATAAGTATGCCCCTAGGCTCTGAATAGATAATTTTCCAAACACATGTGAATAACTAAAGACAACAGGAGTGACTTCTTCACTTTTAAAAGCTGTTTTTATGCTGTTACATACGTGCTCTCTCTGGATTTATGGCAGAGACTGTCTTTTTGACTTGCTTTCATCCCTTTTCCATCCTCCTGTTATGACAGTGTTTTGCTGTCTATTTTCAGAAAATAGAAAGACTAATTTCATTAAGAAGGAATTAGCTATCACGTGTAGAAGTCTGCATTGTATAAAATATGCGGAACATGCAAAAATTGTTTTGCTGCAAAACAACTTGTCTTGTTCTCTATTAGGTGTAGTAATTCCTTTTAGTGTGTGAGGCTAAACATGGTCCTTTAGTAAGATGCAAAAGAAATATGACAGTTTCAAAAACATATATGCAACATTTTCCATACATTGCAAAAGCTGAACAAGGAAAAGCAACACATTTGCTTTGTATATCATGTGTGATGTGACTTTTAAATTTCAAGTGGAATTGAAAGAAAGCACTATGTAATAAACATTTGCAAACAAATGATCATAGCAACAATTGCAGTGCATAGAAGAAATGCAAAAACAAATATAGCACTTCCAGAGAAGTTGATGTCACACAACTGAGTGTTTACTCACAGGGAATAATCTTCCTCTGAATTGTGCTAATCATGAAAGCACATTGTTCAAAAATATGTTTCTCAATAGTGAAACTGAAAATATATGAATATGGATCACAGAAACAGCAGTTATTGTCAGTGAAATTGCACAGAGAGGGAAAGAACAGTTAGTGATGACATTGAAAAGATGCCATTTTCAATTACTACAGGTGGCAGTACCCAGAGTGATTCCAAATGTCCCTTTGTGAGCTTTCCTAATAAAAAAAGTCGTGACTAAAGCAGCTTGAAATCAGTGCCAGTTGGAATTGATGTCTTCTTTTTAACATGAAAGCATGCAAGATTCCTTTTACAAACTGTTTTGCACTTAGCACTGATAATGCTTCTATATTAGAAAAGTATGATAGCAGTACTTGTATGCCTTCCTGTGAAAGTTGATTGAAATCTGGTACTATATCAGAAGTGTTAAAAGTCAGATTGAAACAGTTTCAATTAATAAATGCCACTGAAGTAAAAAAGATTTTGATGCATGTGTATATACATTGGCTGTATACACCTGCATAATAGTGTAGTAAATCACTTTCAGTTTCTGACAAGTCTATTTCAAGAAGAGATTAGAAGTGGTGTGAAAGCAACTCAGCATTTTTGTAGAAGGCAAAATCTGCAGCAGCAGCATCTTGATTGAAGTAACTGTAATCATTTAGTGTTAAAAGCTAATGTTTGAAAGAATGTTGGATGGATAAACAATCATATTGCTGTGTCTGAATATAAATTCCTTATGTTGTCAATGAAATTCAATTTCAAGTCCAACATTTTGATATTGTTGTCAAAGTCAATATGTGGCATATCTGCCACATATTGACTTTGAATTGTTTCTATGGGGAAACATTGATAAGCAGCACCTGCTGGAAGATCATGGAACAATTCACATGTAAGTTGACATGTTATTTCAAATGTCCTTCAAAATTATGTATATGTGCATACTGCAGAGAGCCCACTCATGAAAATCATATATATATACATATATAATCATTAAGGGTACCCCGTAGCCGAGTGGGCAGGAGCGGGAGTGCAGTAACACACGCTCTTTGAGTAGACCGGGGTTCAAGCCCCTGACTGCTGAATACGGTCGATCTGCCAACCCGCACTGGACCAGCGTGGCAGATTATGGTCCATTTCCCTCAGCATGAATTGTTGAGGAGGCTTCCATCCTGCAGTGGGTTGATAATGGCTGCACTTTACTTTACTTTACTTTATAATCATTAATGGGTTGAGTGCAGTTACCTTAGATAAGTACAACAGTTAAATGCACAGCCACTGCAATCTTGTAATAATAGTGTATATTTATTTTATTTTACAGTTTGATTGTTATACAGGGTTAAATTCTATACAATATTACAGATATATAAAATACTTAATCTTCAATAGATAATGCTTACACTGGTATGAAATAGCAGATGCCGGTTGCATGTTTGCAACTCCGGTGGTGTAATATAAAGTAAAATGAAGAAAAATGCTGTAATATGAAGTAAAATTTTTTAGACTGGGTAATGAACAGACCTGAAGTAAATATTTGAAGGTAGAAAAGCATCAAAAGCTATAGGTATCAACACACTCAAGCAAATTATTATTATTATTAGCCATATGGTGCAAGGAAGCCTGAGGCTTATGTTGTACCAGCCAAAAAAAAATTTCAGAGTTACCCAGAGAGAGAGATAAGTAGAAAGGCATCACCAAGAAAGAGAAGAATGATGATATCCAGCTCAGGACCCTGGGTGTGCCAAGCCCATACTCACCAGATGTGAGCCCCTGGGGGTAAATAATATTATTTATTGTTAAAATTTTGCAAATTCTTTCACATAACAGTGTAGGGTTGCATTTATCCAACCTTCGCAATTAAAGAAATATTCAGCAACTGCATTGATAAAGAATTGGTTGAATTGGTCTTAAGCATAGAATATCAAATTAGAAATAAAGTTAATTAAATCATGACAGATGAAATTTGGCATGTTAAAATCACCTCCAGTTATTTTAAAATTTTGTTTAAAAATTTTTATCCACGTAAATTTGTAACAAATTTTAACAGTGGGATCAGGTGGAATGTTGACAACAGTTTTGTATGATATGCTGGTTTGTTAGATGCATAGTTTCAATTAGCTGATGGGCAACAACTTAGTTTTTCAGAATTATTATTATTATTATTTTTTTAGCTGTATGGTGCAAGGAAGCTTATGTGCTGCACCAGCCAAAAAAAAAAAATTCCTGAGTTACCCCGCGAGAGAGAGAGAGAGAGAGAGTCAGAGTCAGAAGTAGAAGGGAATCACCAAGAAAGAGAAGAATGATGATATCCAGCTCAGGACCCTGGGTGTGCCAAGCCCATAATACTCACCAGATGTGAACCCATGGGGATGGTTGATGTATATCGCCATCTTTTTTTTTTCTTGGACTTTGAAATGGGAAACTGAATTGTAGTCAGCACAGCTGCATTAAATACAGTGCATGTTGATTAGCAGAAATAATATTTAGATTAGGAGAACAGTAGCATTTTTAAAGTATTATGTTTGTTCCATATACTGTTTAGGTTTTGTAAGATCATGTTAATTTCCATTATGGTCTATCAACCATTGGTGATGGTTGATAGACCATAATCTTCTGGATTTACTCTTTTCAGTAAAATTTGAATGATCAGGTTCATTATTAGGCTTAGGGGAGTGCTTGATTGTACTTCTCCAATTTGTTTTAAACTTTGTGAGGATAAAATATTTCTTAAATGAAGCAAAATGACTAAGAAGTTTAACTGCATCTCAGAAACTTCCTAGGAAAATCAAGTTTGCTTTACTCCTTATGCAATACTTCAGTCCTCAGTCTTCAGTCTTCTTGAATGCCAGCTCAGGTGTCTAATCTTGCTGTAATGCTTTGATTGTACCAGTCAAACACGAACAGCTGACAAAAATGCTGATGTTTTCATAATTTCTGCCAGATGCCACAGGAGTGTCTGAGTTTCAATCTGGAGGCAGTGACCTTAAATTCTAAAAGAAAAAGTGATAAAAACTATTATTATAGGCTTCTCTCTTTTTCATTTGATATTTTTTAATTGGGTTTAGCAAATCATAATTAGATCATTTTAAATAAAGTAAAAAAAGCTAAAAATAAATTTTTTGTAATTAAAACAAAAAAGAGATCAAAAGATGCCACACAAGTGCCCTTGTTGAAATTGAGGTGCAAGCAAAATTTTTTTTATATACAAGAAGGCTTTCTTCTTGTAGCAACGTAACATTATTATTTCATAGGATTAAACTCTTTTGTAAATTGAACGAGACTCAAGCAGAATCTTGCAATAATGATTAATGCACTGATTTCATCTCAACTTCCCCCCCCCTTATTGATAATGGTTTGAATTTGTCTGCCAATTTATCAATTATTTTTTGAAGATTTTTTTCAAAATGATCAAAGCTGTAAAACTGGTTACATAAGGATATATCTACATGCTTTCAACTATAGAAGAATTATATAAAACTATGTACGAAGCAAAACTGTTCAGAAAAAAAAAATAGAGGAAGATAGTGAAAGCTATAATAATGCCCTAGGGCGGATCGTGAAAATGAGTTGTGTTATTTCTGATGAATTGCTATCCTTTTATTATTAATTTTTATGATTTTTATTTGCTTATTTATTTTATTTTTTTACTAGTTCAGAAAACACCTGTGGCTTCCTTGCTCTATATGGCTTACAGTGATACTTTGTTTATAACATTTTAAGAATTCAAAAATACAAATTAAAATTACGTGTTCAGGTGGCACCTTGATACCTGTGTGGCCAGTAAAATGATGACAATGATCATACAACTTTTGATATGTGTAATTTTATAATTTTGTTTTGTTACTCTGTACATATATTCTGAATATTATAAACCAGTTTTTATGGGATGCCTAGCTTGTAAATAAAATTAAATTAAAACATTTTATTTTGCAAAAACAAGGTATACCTGAAATAATGCAGTAGATATTTATCAGACTGTCATTTTTTCACAGCTATGTTTCCTATTATAGAAAGAACTTGTCTCAGTCTTAAACATTAAGATATGTTGGTAAAATTATACTTAAATTTATGAGTATAAGTATACCCCTAGTATTTACAGTAACAGTAATCCAAACATGAGTAATATAAAAAGTGCATCAGGATGAACACTAGCTCTAATTTTATCATTTGACTGTTGTTGACGAAACAGTAAGTTGATTTGTTGCAATACTATTCAGGCAGCTATATTTTCATTATTTAATTTATCAAATACAATGAGTGCTTATGTTTTTATATGATAATATTTTTCATTCCTTTAAATGAGCAGAACTTTTAATGATGAAACTTGGACTTAGTGATGGCCAAGTCCAACACACAATTTAAATTATGAAACAGTTGATTGTGGAGAGTATCCAGGACTTCAGAACCTTTCATAGAAAAATTATTTTTCTGAAGTTAAAATGTGTTGTTTTCTTTACCTGTGATATACATTAACTTATTGCTTGATTATGAATTTTAACATTTATGCGGTATTTTTATATTTATCATTTTAAAAATAACTTTATGAATGTATTGATGTGTACCTATGTGTACAGTATATTTTTTCAATTTTGCGGTATGTACAGTACATCAAAAGTAATTGCAGCATTAAATAAAAAATATAGGGTAATAATAAAGTTGTACTTGATTTATTTTTTACCACAACTCATCAAATAATTTATCGAGTATATCAATTACTGCAAACAAGCAAAACCTGGTTCACAAACAGAAAAACTTGTGTAATAATAAGGAATTAATGAATACCTGAAATTCAGGAAACTGAATAAGCAAAATAGTGAGTTCTAAGAGATATTTATATACGAGGTGTTGGTACTGTTGTGGTCATGTTCGATGATTTTGAAGAACTGAAGAGGTATTATAGTTTAAACTTCCAACAGATGGTAATGTAGAAATTGTCCAGTAGGCTGTCATGACCGGTTGAAAGTAACTACTTATGTTAGTAGTGATAATGTACCATGTAACGATTTTGCAATGGAGCAACTAACAAATATCAAATTTTGCTTTAAATTTGGAAAATCTGCAACAGTAATGTTTGAAATGTTAGAAGGGTTAAAAACTACTGATGAAGCATTAAGGCATACCAGTATGAATAGGCTGTCATGACCAGTTAAAAGTAACTACTTATGTTAGTAGTGATAATGTACCATGTAATGATTTTGCAATGGAGCAACTAAGAAATATCAAATTTTGCTTTAAATTTGGATAATCTGTGACAGAAACATCTGAAACATTAGAAGAGTTAAAAACTACTGATGAAGCATTAAGTCATACCAGTATGAATAGTACAAGCAGTTTGAAAAATTCTTATATCGAGCATTGTTCACTGTTGTCAGGCCTGTTTAGCCGTTGGAGCGGATCATATACTGTACTGTTGACTATATTTTCTAGCATCCTGTATATGATTGCTATTCTCCCTATGCTGGGTGGAAAAGGCTTGAGTTTGAATCCTGTCAATGACAAGAGGAATAATTTTTATGGGTCTTTTCTACAATATGGCTGAGTTGGTCGGTCTCAGACAAGGGTAGCATGGTTTTTCTGCCAGAAACTTGGATTTTTTGTCCAGCAAACAGAAAACCGCCCTCAGAACACAAAATTTACAGACAATATACATGGAGCAATATGGCCTTAAGTCTCCCTATTGCTCAGTGTTCTAGCAGTGGATGTATACTGAAATTCGTCACACGATAGAACCAATTAATACTGCCCTAAGGATGTATGGTTTAGGCAACATTGGTCATATTGCGGCATATGTTATGTCCGGAAATTGCTCTTGTTCTGTGGTTGATTTGCTGAACGAATAACCTGAGTTTCCAGAAGAAACAACTATGCTACCTACCTTTGCTTGTGATTGACCAACTCAGCCACATTGTGAAAAAGACCTATAAAAATCTTCACGTTATTGGCAGGATTTGAACTCGGGTGTTTACCATCCAGTGTGGGGAGGGTGGTAATTATACCAACTGGGCTACTCATGAGGGTGTACCCTATGGACTAATTACTGCGATTAGTGTATCATGCAAAGGGAGCCTCTTGATCTTGGTTGATGATGTTTGGCTTATATGCTATTGCTCTTTGTGAATATGGAGCTCTGAAGCTCTGTAAGCAGTGTGCCCTGCAGAGCCAACCCCTATTGATGCCTTCAATACTTGCTCTTTTGCAGGGATATCTGACAAGACTCATGCTACCCTCTGGTCATGTGGAATGAAATTCTGTTGTTTTCTTGAGTTGTTGGCTAGTGGTGCTGCCATCAGACTTCCATTTCACGATAATACTAAGATCTGGACAATGGGCCATACCTGTAAAGAAAACCATTCTTCCCACCAAAAGCATACACAAAAGCGCAAGGGTGAAACTTGAGAAGTAAATGTGGGTTGTGGGAAAAGACCATGGATTTATCCATGGTTTTTACCCCACCCGCACAGTTTTGATTCATCTGCATGTGAACGTTCAAAAGTCCATGCTCTAGATCAAAGTTTTGCAAACTGCACAGTTTTTTGTAATATTTGTATCTGTATATGGTGTTAGATATGAATGATAATGGTCAGTGTGCAGTGTTCTAAATCATTTTTAAACAAAAAAAATTGTTGATCAAGTCATTTAAGGAAATTAGTAGATTCAGATATCTGAGTAAAATAGGATTAAAATACATTTCTAGAACTAAAGTTGAACTGTAACTCTTCTCATACACTGACATTGTTATGTGTGCAAGACAGCCTTAATATACACTGAGTGATCACTGAATTATGATCTCCCCTATGAAAATTGAACGCGATCCGTTGGCTATATGAGGTACGAGAGTGCGGAGTTAGTCATCCTACATAGCATAGATAAGGTGTCTGGTTCAGTAGGTAGTAAAATTCCGAGCATGATGGGTAAAGAAAGGATTTATCAGACTTTGATAAAAGACATTGTGGGTGCTCGACGAGCTGGTGCATTGATTTCCCAAAGACTGAACTGGTGGGGTGTTCAAGAGCTGCCATAGTTAAAGTGTACCAGGACGTGTCAAAATGGTCAAACAATGACCCGACAGCAAAACTGCAAAGGTCAGCAAAAGGTTGATGTTAGAGGTGAGTGCTGGGTCTGACGACTCGTATAGGCACAGCACTGTTGAAGAGTTGACTGCCCAATCAACATGGGCCAACCGGGAGCAATATCTGGCATGACCATGTGTCGCACGTATATGGGCTATACCAGCAGACAGCCCCTACAGCATCCTCTCCTAACCAAGGTTCAGCGTAAAAGACACCTTGTGCAAAGAACATGTAAGTTGGACATTAGAAGACTGGAAGGTGTGCTGGTCGGATGAGCCATGTTATTTACATGAGGCTCTTCATCCATCATGCATGGTATCAAAAGTGCGAGCTGGTGGATGCAGTTGTATGGTGTGGGGCATGTTTCGCTGGTAGGAACTTGGACTCCTGGTGCATGTGGAACAATGTATAAGTGGTCTCTGCTATCGGCAATAGCTTGCTCACTGTGTACACCCCCGCTATTACACTTTTTCCTGAACGGCGATGGTGTCTTCCAAGATGACAATGTGCTGAACCATCGGGCACTTTCACAGGAACTGTTTGAGGAACACAGTTCTGACTTCCACCATATCGATCGGCCTCCAAACTCCACCAATATCAATCCCATAGAGCACTTGTGGGACACTATGGAAAGGCATATCAGGTGCCTGGATACACCAATCACCTGCATTGCTGACTGCATTACATACAGATTGGTTGGTCATACTTCCCGAACATTTCTGGCATCTTGTTGAATCAATGCCACATCGGACAGCAGCTGTACTGAGGGCAGAGATTTTAGTTCACAACTAAATACACCATCTGTAGTTGTTCCATTGCGTGTAGTATTGATTGAAAGATCTCATGACATATCCAAGTTGAAGGATGTTTTCATAAATGTGCAGAACTCTTCTAGCCTCAGAGTTTAATTGTAAAGAAAAAAGTTACATTAAATCTGAAAACACCAGGTGAATTGAAACCAGATGCGTTTTCTAATTAACGGATTTCCCAATTTCCGAAAGATTTTTGTATCTTAAAACCAGAGGTGTATTGCTAAAAAAAATAGTACCAAAACGCTCGTAGTCCAGAAGACTATATGATAACGCCAAGTCGACTGTACGGTAATTGAATCAGACTTCAGACTCACGGTTCATAGAACAACCAGTTCTAGCGTTCAGCTCATGGTGAATCAAAATGCAGCGTTGGCACGCATCAAAGTATATCTCATTCGCTGTATCTCTTTATCTAACACAGGGGTCCCCAACCTGCGGGCCAGATCCGGCCCGCCATATGATTTCATCCTGCCCGAAAGACTCATCCGCCTCGTCGAAATTTATTCTATAGAAATCTTTTTTGGTTGCTATATATCGTATATAAGGATATTTTTAATCAAAATATAATGTAAATGCGTCTAAATATAATTTTGCAACATTGTTCCAACTCTGTGCGCTCCACTTGGCAGCAGTGTTTCTTGTTATGTCGGAAATCCCAACAGTGTGAGTGCCCAATGCTATAAGTACATAGCCTCGAGTATTTCCGGCGAGCGTTGGGTCAAAAAGTGAAATTGTAAAGTTAAAATAAACGCCTGTTAAAACAATTGCTAAGCACTATTCTAAATATTAATCTAATAACTATTAGTGAAAGAACTGTATGCAATGCGTTCGTTACAGTTTGCAATGTAAAGAAGGGTATGCATATTAATCTTTCTCCTGGTCAGCTGTTCTCGTTCAGACTGCAGTCGTGGGGGCTGCACCGATTATCATGCGCAACAATTTATTAGTGCTATTTGTATAAATGCATATTATTTTTAATTTTATTTAACTTTGAATTTTTAATTTTAATTTCAGCGAATCAAGATGTCAAGGGAAAGCAAAATTGATTCTGAATGTCGTGTCTTCAATGAACTTTGGTCGATTAATTATATTTTTTATAAGGGACAATAACCGATGTACTTGCCTTATAAATAAGGAAGCAGTTTCTGTGTTGAAAGAATGTAATTTGAAACGGCATTATACGACAAAACATGCCTCAACTTACGATAAACTTCAAGAAGAGTTGCGAAACAAGAAATTACAAGAGCTGAGCTTTGATTTCAAGAGGCAATAACAACAGATGACATGTTTCACTAATCAGAATTTAAATTTAATTAGAGCTAGTTTGCGAGCATCTCAATTCATTGATGAAGAAGGGAGGGAGGGCTTTTACTGATGGCGAGTTTGTGAAACGAGTGTGCCTATCAATTGCAGAAGAAATATGCCCTGATCAAGTTAAGCACTTTGCTGCTATAAGTTTATCAGCGTCAACTTTAGCAAAAAGAATCGAAGACTTGTCTGCTAATGTTAAAGATCAGTCGAAATAAAAAGTTACAGATTTTATAATTTTTTCTATTGCAGTTGATGAAAGTGAAGATATTACCAACACAGCACAGTTACTCATTTACATACGCGGTATAAATCAAATTTTTGAAGTCACAGAAGAACTGGCTGCACTTGAAAGCTTGAAGAATAGAACCTCTGGTGAAAACATTTTATAGCATATCAAAAGTGTTTGAAGACCTGCAGCTTGATTGGGAATTGTTGACAGCAATTAAACCGATGGTGCAAAGAATATGGTTGGAAAAAATATTGGTTTCATCGGCCATGTTGATAAATATTTTGATTCCAAAAACATCGAAAGACCTATGCAATTTCATTGTGTTATTCACCAACAATCGTTGTGCGGTAAATTTTTGTCTTCGAACTCAATCATGTCGACTATATTAAGTATTGTGAATTTTTTTCTCAAAAATGACCTGGTTGAAAAAGATTTTTTCAACTCAGAACCGAAATATACACGAAAAATTAAAACCAGTCTCAGAATTAACAGACTAAATGGTTATGGGAATTTGCATTTTTAACAGATATTTATGAACATTTGAATACATTGAATAAAAAATTCCAAAGTCGCGATCTACTTGTAAATGACTTGTTCTACAATATTAAAGCATTTCAGACAAAATTAGAATTATTTAAAAATCAAATTGAACAAAATAATTTTTCCCATTTTTTGTATTGTGAAAGTTTATATAATAATATGCCCAGTTGTGATTTTTCTACCGACAATTTTGACCGAAATCTTAAATTATTGATGGAAGCATTTGTTGATCGATTTGTTGATTTCGAAAACAATAGAAAATTATTTACATTATTTCAGAATCCATTTGATGTAAATGTTTCACAAATAGATAAAGATCTACAATTAGAAATCATAGATCTTCAAAGTAACGATAACCTGAAAACATTATTGAAAAATGAAACATTAATTAACTTTTAAAACAGAAAATGAATTTCCAGAATTAAAAAAAAATTAGCAAGAAGAAGAATAATTTCTATTTTTGGTAGTACTTACCTATGTGAACAAACATTCAAAAATGAAATATATAAAATCCAAACATCGATCAAGAATGACAGATGGACATTTGCAAGACTTTAAAATTGGGAACTTCTACTATTAAACTTAACATTTCAATTATTGCTAAATCAAAACTACAAACATCTCATTGATTTGCTATTTCTGTAATATCAAATGTGATTATAATAATAAAAATTGATTTTTGATATGACTATAGCTTTTTTTTACAACAAAAATCCAATGCTTATAATTTTTTATATTTTTTGTAATAACAAATGTGATTATAACAATAAAAATTGTGATTTTTGATATGACTATGGCTTTATTTACAATAAATATCCCTTGTTTGTAATTTTTTATAGTTTTTCTATCTTGTACACCTCGTTTGACCTGGTGAAGTCAGTGTTTTTAGTCGTCAAAATTGCACCGACTCCGACCCGCCATTTGTTATGAATTTTCTATGCGGCTCTCCAATGAAAAAGGTTGAGGACCCCTGATCTAACACACATTGTAATTTAGTAAGAAATGTTCAAGTTTCATTGCAAAATTTATATTTTTGTTTTTAAATAAAATTTTAAAGAAATCGATTAATTTTAAAGATTATTATTAATATATATTTTTAGTAGCAATGGGTAAAATAGATATTTCTCCCTCCCCTTTGATTATGCCATTGTTTCATAATATTGGGTGTATAAATTTAACGATTTTCTATTATGACATTGAGAAAAAAGTACCAGAACGTCGTTCGGGTGCGTTCCGGCCCGAATGCACCACTGTTTAAAACCTTAATATTTCTATTTCTAAATTCCTTAGCTTTCCAACGATATGCTGTACATCCACTTTTTCCCGTTTTTGTTTTTAAATAAATTACCGAGAGAGGCTTAAGTTCTGCAAATTACAGCGGCTGGAGACTAGGCACCTGCGAGGTGATCTGATTGAGGTGTATGAATGGATTTAGCACGCTGAATTCTGATGGGATTCTTCCACTTGTTCAGATTATGAACCTAAGGGGGCATAAATTCAAATTGAGGAAAGAGAGCTGTAGAATAGATGTGCGGAAATTTGCTTTTACCCCAGCGGGTGGTTAATTGCTGGAACAAACTTCCATCTGTCGTTGTGGAAGTTGATAGGTTAAATAAATTTAAGGAGGAACTGGACAAACATTTAGAGGGAATGGGTGTGTGAATTTTTTTTTTTTTGGCTGATGCTACATAAGCTCATATCGCTTGTTTTCTTGCATCACATGCCACGATTACTATTACGTGAGAAAATTTCCTTGATCACATGTTCATATTTTCCAGTAGTTTGCAGTAGATAAAAACTACTGCAGTTTTCAGAGGTGTGAAAGTTTTTCTCTAGTATAGAGCTAAGCAGAAGTTCCGTGCAAAATTTCATTAAATTTGGTCCAGTCGAAGATAAATTATTGTTGTCATCATACAAGTATGGTTCCAACAATACAAGTTATAATAATTCGATTCTGGCGGAAGCTGAAGATTACGTCACTTCCGCAACGCTTTTCCTATGACGGTTTTTCATTTCAAAATTTTTGGAATAACTCCAGTGAAAACATTTTTAACGTCAATAATATGAAGCCAGTTATGATATTCTTAATATCATACCGAAGTGCACAAAACCAAAGCGATATTATGTGGCAAGCGCACTTTTTTGCCTTTCTTTTTTTTTGAGTAGGCATCGACCGAAACTAAATGAAATACTGTAATGTATATCAGAGTAGTATCAGCATCGTGATCAGCATCGTGTATGTGCTGAGGTTTCCTGAAATATATAAAATTTAATTTTTTCGTACACCGTGCGGCTCCACAGCCAGAGGAGTACTTATTTATTTATTTTTTTTTTTTTTTTGCTGATTCTTTATAATCTTGCCACTATTGATACTAATACCAAATAAGCATTCAACATTTGTTTGACTGTCAGTAGGATTTTAGATTAACGTCTTTTGTTAAATCGATGTCTTATTCTTTGGTTTTCAGT
Source organism: Mastigoproctus giganteus (assembly GCF_048544385.1). Lineage (NCBI taxonomy): Eukaryota > Metazoa > Arthropoda > Arachnida > Uropygi > Thelyphonidae > Mastigoproctus > Mastigoproctus giganteus. The sequence goes on from NC_143588.1 coordinate 115,765,220, forward strand.
TATTATTTTAATTATGTTTTAATAATTTCTAGATAGCCTTTTGCAGATATGAGTGTTACCTGTTCAGTTAACATATATTCATATCCTCTCTTTAGTGTCTGCTTCAAAGTTACAAACCGCTCATTACCCGATTGCTATCTGAACCACACAATTTTAATGAATTCGTTTCTTTCCGTTAAAGCAAAGCATTGTCCATGCTAGTTTTACCCAGAGGTCAGTTCCTGTGCTAGTTCCGTTCACTGAAAAAATTTAACCCGTCTTTTAACTGAAAGATTTATCCGTTATTTTGGACAGGTATGACCCGTGCCAACCGGTTAAGCCGCTCGTGTATAATTCGCTTTTGTATTAATTATTTATGATCCATAGATTAGAATAGGAACGATGCGAACTTTACTTTTTGTATCATTATCAAAACAATTCATTAGAAGAACAAGTTAATGCAAATCATCGTTTTATTTCGTAGTAAATCACCAAAGTTTTAAATGGCATCTTTTAAAATGGAAATTTTAAATGGAAAAGTGTAGGTGAAATATCAGGGCTGATATTTCACCTACACTTTTCAGTACTTTACAATCGCATAGAGAGCAGTGCCGAGGTTGAGGTGAACCACCCTCTTGCCTCAGGTTAAAAGATGAAAGGGGCCCCAAAAGAAAGAGTAAATGTACTTTAAATAAATCATATTTTTTAATTATTTTTTTTTTAATATTTTAGGAGTGGGCGCAATTTTTCATTCTTGCCTCAGGTACTAAAATGGCTTTCCATGGCCCTGATTGCATACCTTCTGGCATCTCTCATATGTAAAGATAAACTTCATAACTGGGTTGTCACTCATTGTATCACTGGAGTGAAACAATGAGTGACACCTGCTCACCGAAGAACGGCCAGGAAACTTCAAAACTGTGCCCTCTGGGAAAGCTTGATGCTGCTCGGAGCTAACGACAATAGGTAACAATATTCTTCCCCTACTGGAGAAGCGTTGCATTTTTCTTCTACTTTTTTTTTTTCTTTTCTAGGTCTAATAGGGACAAATGGATAATAGAGCTATTATCCCACACATATTCAATAGGTTTTGAAATGGTGCCGTCTGGGTGGTGGGATCCGCCGAGAATAAGTAACATTAGTTTTCTCTACTGCAGAAGAAGCTTTGCTTATTTGAGGTAGTGCAATAAACCCCAGGGGCTCACATCTGATTAGTATGGGCTTGGCACAACCAGGATCCTGAGCTGGATATTATCGTTCTTCTCTTTTTTTTGGTGATTCCCTTCTCTCTTTCTCACAGGGTAATTCAGATTTTTTTTTTGGTTGGTGCTGCATACTCTTCCTTGCACCGTTTGGCTAATAATAATAACAGGAAACTCGCGAAGACATTCACAATATGAGATGTAACAAAAGCAATCCCGTTTCACCTATTTCAGATTTACTACGAACTAAAATGATGCTTTGCACTAACATTGTTCGTCTAATAAATTTCCCATAGTCGGTAGCACTGTTGGTAGGATCGCCATCCTCCCCACACTGAGTGGAACGGACGTTGAGTTCGAACCAGTCATTTTTCACAACGTTACTGAATAAATTGGTCTCAAACAAGGGTAGAATGGTTTGTTTTCTCCCGGAAACGTGTGTTTTTTTTCCCAGCAAACAGAAAATGTACTTCAGAACACCACAGTTTACAGACAATACACACGGAGCAACATGGCTATAGTCGCTGATGCTTATAAAACCCAAAAAACAACAATAGCATTTATTTTTGTTTTTTTTAATAAATAAATGAAGAGATAAATAAATTTCTTAAACATAAATTAACGATAATTTATTTATAGAGTAATTTATAATTTATTATAAAATAAAATAAATTACTTACAATTAAACAATACCGCAATAGCTCAGAGGGCGCCAGTGAAAAAAAATGTTTGTTTGTAGGTAAACAGTTTCCAAAGAAAGTGGTTGTCAAATTTGATTGCCTCTTACAAGCAATTGCCAATTAATTGATTTAATATAGTAAGTGCATAGTTTTAATCACGTTTTTTCTCCTCTTCTTCTGCTTCTTTGCTTTACCTTTGCGCATGACCTGTGATTGGCGCTCATCACTGCTCGGGATTGAACGACTGCTCAAAAGCATTACCATTAGTAGAGGCATATGATTCAGGAAAGCAAGCTTATGCAGCATCAGCCAAAATAAAAAAAAATAAAAATAATAACATTTCCATTTCACCCCTCCGTTCGTTCGAAATACCTGTCCAGCTGAGCCTTAAATTTATTTACGCTATCAACTTCCACAACAAGGGATGGAAGTCTGTTCCATCAACCAACTACCCGCTGGCTAAAGGCAAATTTCCACACATCTATCCTACATCTGTATTTCCTCAATTTGAATTTATGCCCTCTCAGGTGATTATTCTGATCAAAAGGAAGAATCCCATCAGCATTGAGCATGCTCAAACCATTCAAGTCTTTATACACCTCTATGAGATCACTTCGCAGGTGCCTAGTCTCCAGACACTGTAATTTGCAAAACTTAAGCCTTTCTTCGTAAGAGCAACCCTTTGTTCCATTCACTAATCTTGTTGCCCTTCTCTGTACTCGTTCCAGCAGCTCTACATCCTTCTTAAAATGAGGCCTCCAGACCTGTATACAGTACTCAAGGTGTGGCCTGACCATTGCCTTATACAAGGGAATAATCACCTCCTTATCCCTGCTAGAAATATTCCTGTATATCATTGACAAGACACCATGAGTTACAATTGCAGACTGTCTGCACTACTCAGAAAACTTCATATCTGCCTGAACAATTACCCCCAGGTCCTTTTCATTCTCTATCACTGTCAGTGTAGTACCACAGAGTTGATACGTTACTCTGGGGTTACTGTTTCCCATATGTAGTACTTTATATTTGTCAACGTTAAACTTCATTTGCCACCTCTCAGGCCATCTGCTCAACCTTTCCAGATCCTGTTGCAGCAGCATAGTGTCAGTAGTGTCCTTAACAACCCTGCCAACCTTTGTATCATCTGAAAACTTGGACATTAAACTTGATATACCATCATCAACATCATTTATAAATACAGAAAACAACAATGGACCCAATACTGAACCCTGAGGGACTCCACTAATAACATTACTCTACGATGAGCAGTGTCCATTGATTACCACTCTCTGTCTTCTCCCTCTCAACAATCCCTTAACCATAGTAGCAATTTTCCTCCAGTGCCACACTGCTCCAATTTGTGCAGCAGTCTTCCATGTGCAACAGTATCAAAAGCCTTTCTAAGATCCAAATATATAATATCAAAGTTATTCCCTGCATCCAGTTCTTTTGTGACTGCATCATAGTATCCAATCAAATGGTCAGGCAAGACTTTCCCTTAACAAAACCATGCTGTGTCCGAGCTATAACTGAAGTCTTGTCTAGATGATCCTGCAGCGCTTCTTTAACCAGTGCCTCCATTAATTTTCCTGGAACAGAAGTTAAACTCACAGGTCTATAATTACTTGTGTCAGCCTTTGATCCTCCTTTGTGAATTGGGTTCACATTTGCACATCTCCAGTCCATGGATACCTCCCCTGAGTCCAAAAAAGCTCTCATAATTATGGCTACTGGTTTGCTTACTTCCTTTGCTGCCTCCTTTAATATAACTGGATAGATCCCATCCACTCCGGGTGTCTTTTTTATGTTTATCCTCGACATTTTCTCCTCCACTTTCCTCTCAGTTATTACAAAATCATCTAGCTCACTGCCAGAGTTTACTTCACCTCTGGCATTCCCCTTCCTGAGTAACTACCCGTGTGAATGTAGATGCAAAATACTCGTTTAGTTTGTTAGCCACCTGAGCAGGATCCTCAACTGTTGAACCATCAATATCCAGTTGACCAATCTGATTCATCCCTTTCCTTCTAGAGTTTACATAGGTAAAGAACTCTTTGCTGTTTTTCTTTGCATCCTTTGCCAAGGATTTCTCATAATCTGCCTTTGCCTGCCTAATCTCCTTTGTGACTTGGTTACAGACCAACTTATATCTTTCATAGGCTTCCATGTCACCTGTTAATTTGTATGTATCCCATGCATTTTTCTTCTCTGCCATATGTCTCATTAGTTCATTTGACATCCATTTGGCCTAAACCTTGAACAATATTTCTTAGTTGGTATGTAAAGCTTAGTAACTTCCAAGATAAATTCTTTGAATGCTTCCCATTTTGAATATGCTGTTGGTAACATCATCAGTTGGTCCCACTGTGTAGAATTTAAATACTGTCTCAGACCATCGTAGTCAACTTTACGAAAGCAAAAACCCTTCCCTTTACCCCTGATGGTAGTTACCTCTTTGAGTAAATCCCACTTCAGCACACTGTGATCGCTGCCACCTAGTGGTTCCTTTATCTGCAGATTCTTAATGCATGAAGAATCACTACTGATAATCAAATCAAGAGTATTACTCCCTCTAGTTGCCTTCCGAACATGCTGATGTAGAAAACAATCATCCAATAAATCCACAAAAGCCGTGCTAGTGTGTGAGTGACCAGCCCCCTAATTCCAGTCAATATCTGGGAAATTAAAGTCCCCCATTATAAGACTTTTTGATTTACTGGCCCACTCTATTTCCCTGTACAGTTTCTTATTATACTCATCAGAGTCATTAGGCCTATAGCACACTCCTACTCTCAATTTTGATCTCCCAATGATTATCGACACTGCACTGACAAGCGATGTTGACTGGCTTCACTTCCTTGGATTTTATGTTTCTTAACTGTGGTGGATTATTTATTGAGGTTGGGGATTAAATTTGGTTCGCTGTTGTTTTAAAATCATGAATTCATTTTCCAATTTTTAAAGGGGGGGGGGACATGCTAAACCATAGCTGGTTAAACATGTCAATCCACCCCAGGGTCTTACATCTGGTGAGTATGGGCTTGGCACCCCCAGGGCCCTGAGCTGGATATCATCAATCTTCTCTTTCTGGGTGATTTCTTTCTACTTCTGACACTCTCTCTCTCTTTCTCTCTCTCTCTCTCTCTCTCTCGCACACATACAGGGTGACTCGGGAATTTTTTTTTTGGCTGGTGCAGCATAAGCCTCAGGCTTCCTTGCACCATATTATTATTATTATTATTAGCCATATGGTGCAAAGAAGACTGAGAGGCTTATGCTGCACCAGCCAAAAAAAAAAAAAAAAAAATGTCCGCTGATCTCCAATATACGGTGCATCCTTGTAATTGGCTGTCAGAATGGGGAAAGTAGTGATTGACAGGTTGTGACTACGCCCACTGACTGCACGTCACTGGAGTGGTCGATACGAAATTCGTTTGCATATGGTTTCATTTGTGTGCTGGTTTGTGGTCTGTACTGTTCGTTTGATGTTGCCTTGTGAGTGCTCAGGTTTGTCATAGTATAATTTTTGGGTGCATCATTATTGAAATATATTGCATTGGAATTTGATTAGTGTGCCTGTCATGTTGGCAATTCATTGATTTGTTTAATGTTCGAAATGCATTGACTCCCAGGTCATTATTGGCTTTGTGGCCTTCTGATAAAAAAATGGGGCCAATGGTTGATCAGTTTTATTTTATTATTTTTGTCTCACCCTGTTGGTCACATTGTTATGGTGGTTTTTGTATTTATTGTTTTTTTTATTTTTCACACAATTTTGGCGAGGTGTCATCCAAGGGATGACACCTGGCCAAGATGACACATGCTGCTAAACTTGTATTAATTTCCACATTTGTATAATTTATTACTTGATATTCTTAGGAATTGGCATTTTTTTCTAAAAAAATTCCTTCTGCGGCACCCTTTATTGAGTTTAATTTTTCCTAGCCTTCTCCGTTTGTTATTGCTGTAGTAACATACTGGTTTAATTTCTATTAAGCACTTGGCTTGCCATAACACTGCTATATTTCTGAAATGTGTGGGAGCTAGTGCTTTGTAACCACCGATGTTTACTATTCACATTTTCTGTTTTTCATTCCTTTTTATTTTCTTTATTATTAAATAATAGGCTTGAAAAAAAAAATCAATTAGTATAGGCAAATGATACAAAAAAGCAAGCTTATAAAGCATCAGCCAAAAAAGACTTCCCATGTAACCATTTTATCCACTCCAATAATTTGTATACTTTTTTCGTGAATTTATTCACACTAACCACCTTTATAACAACAGATGGTAGTTTTTTTTCAGCAAACAACCTTGCAAATGCCTGTTCTCCAGACACTGAAGTTTGCAGAACTGAAGCCTTTTTCAGTAAGACTAACCTTTTGTTCCCTTCACCAATCTCATTACACCTGTTCCAGCAGAGCTTCTTCCTTTCTTCCTAAAATGAAGCCTCCAGACCTGTGTGCACTACTCAAGATGTGGTCTTACCATTGTCTTGTACAATGACATAAACACTTGCTTATCTCTGCTAGCAAAATATTGTATATCATCAACACAACCCCATGAGCTGACTTGGCAGCCTGTCTGCATTGCTCACAGAACCTCATATCTGACTGCACAGTTATCCCCAGGTCTTTTTCATTTTCCACTACCCCAAGTGTAGTACCACACAGTTGGAATATTAATGTGGGATTACTGCTACCCATATGCACTACTTGCATTCCCCAATGACAAACTTTTACTGACACATCTCAACCTTTCCTAATCATCTACTTAATTTTTTTTTACATATTGTTGCAGTAACTTACTGTCATTAAACGCCCTTCCAATGTTAGCATCATCTGCAAACTGACAATAATTAGGCCTGATGGAGCCAAGTGGTCAGGAGGGCAAATGCAGTAGCACATGCTCTTTGAATGGACCAGGGTTCAAGCCTGTAACTGCTAAATATGATTAATGTTCGTATCGATTGATTTATTATAAATGCCACTGATGTGATGACTGTGCCGGAGTATAAACAAGAATTTTTATTTTTTTTTTAAACCTGATAAACCTTTATGAGTATCATTAATAAATATAGAAAACAAAGGGGCCAAGCATTGAACCATGAGTACTTCACTAATAACATTAGTCTGGTTTGGTTTGGAATTTATTGGCACATTAGCAACTAAGGCTATAATGCGAATAACATTAGTCCATGAAGAGCAGCATCCATTAGTAATCACTCTCTGCGTCACCACCAAATACAGAGGATGCGGAAAGGTCAGGGGATGACCACCGCATATCCCGGAGCAATATGGCCTTAGTTGCTAATGCTCCTAAAAACCAAATAACAAACAATCACTCTCTGTCCTCTGCCACTCAATCATCCTTTTATCCATAATAGTAACTTGCCCTTAATGCCATACTTCCCCAATTTATATAGCCATTTTTATGTGCAACAATATCAAAAGCTTTCCTGAAATTCAAGTATATATCAAAATTATTTTTTGCATCCAGTTTATTTTTTACTGTCATAGTATCCAATCAGATTGGTCCGACAAGACCACCTCTTAACAAATCCATGCTGCTACTGCAGTATAATTTTATGCCCGTCTAGATGGTCCTGCATTACTTCTTGAACCAGTGATTCTATTATATTTTCTCCAATAGAAGTTAATCTAACAGATCTGTAATTACTAATATCACCTTTATATCCTCCTTTTTGAATTGCGGATATATTCAATACATATCTATAGGGACTTCTCCTGAATCCACAGATCCTCGTAATTATGGCTAAGGGTTTGCTTACCTCCCTTTAATATAATTGGATAAATCCCTTCCATTCCACGTGCCTTTTTTATGTTTCGCTTCAATGATTTCTTTTCCACTTTCCTCTCAGTTATCACAAAATCATTTAGCTCCCTGTTACAGTTTGATAAACTTCTGGCATCCCCTTCTCTAAAGAATTCCTCATGTGTGAATATAGATGCAAAATATGTATTCAGTTTATCAGCAACCTGACCAGAGTCATCAACAGTTAAACAGTCAACAACAAGTGGACCAATGTGATGCAAACCCTTACTTTTACTGTTAATATAAATAAAGACTTCTTTACTTATAATAACAAACTTTGTTGTTGCTAGAAGTCTTTCTGCTGTTCTTTGCAGTCTTTGTCAGAGAAATCTTGTAATCTCACTTAGCTTGCCTAGCCTTTGTGATATGAATACTGACTAGTTTATATCCGTTGGCTTCTGTATCACCTGATAATTTATATGCATCCCATACATTTTTCTTCTCTGACACAAGTTAGTTCATCTGACATCCATTTAAGCTAAGCCTTGAACAGTATTTCTTAGTTGGTAATAAAAACCTAGTAGCATCTGCAATTACTTCCCTGAATGCTCCCCATTTAGAATTTGCTGTTGGTAACATCGTTAGGTAATCCCGCAGCATAGAATTTAAAAACTGGTTGAGACCACTGTAGTGAAAATTTATGATAGCAAAAGCCATTAAACCTTGACAGTACTAAAAAATACAGAAACTTCCTTTATTATTAATTATTAGTTTCTCACATGTCTTTTTGTACAGTATTTTTTAATTAAATTTAGAAAATCAAAATTAATAATCACCACCATTTTTAATTCAGTAAAAAGGCTAAAAATTGATTTTTTATTATTAAAACAAAATGGGAGGATTAAACAGACCCCACACAAGTGTTCCTGTTATAATTCAGTGTGTGAAGGTTAAAAGAGTGAAACTTGTTTTGAATTACACTGCATGACAAAGCACAGGTATATAATTCTGATATTGTGTTAAGTAAACATAGCTAGGAAATTTACTAAAAGTGATTAGTGTGTGTAGTTATAAAGGTTGTTTAAAATTAATTTTGCCTCTATTTATATTTCTTTTCAGAAATCACAAGGAAATTTTACTCTGGCCAACTCCAAAGAACCAAAACAACTGACTAGAAGAGAGCCAATTTTTCATTTTTTTTTATGTATATATGATAAATATTGATAATGTATAACTCAGCAGCTTCATTAAAAGCTGTCGGCTCCAAATATGTTTTTAGCAAAAACAGTTACATAAAGATATTTCAAAAAAAATACTAAAGAGATCAGTGCCATGTCTCAGTTTGAAAACACCCAGCACACCATTTCCTACAAAAGGCAGACTGTAATCAGAAATCATAGAAACTTATTAGGCAGACGTATTAAAATAAGAGAAAAAGTTTATAATAAATTTAATCACTTCAAAAATGGAACTTGGGCAAGCTGTTTCTCGAATTCACACTATTGCAAAAGATATAGTATTCATACTCAAAGGAAACAGTTGTCATGTACAGTATGTACTAAAACATTTTTGCATTTATGTATTCTAAAAAGACATTTATCACTTCATGCTAAGGAGAAAGCCTTCTCTTGTGAAACATGTGACATGCCATTTTTGGAATCAGTTAATCCAAGAGCACTTGGATTAGTTCATTCTCAAGAGAAACTAATTTCTTGTGAAATATGTGGCAGAATGTTTTCAAAGTTGAGCAATCTAAAAAGACATTCATTAATTCATACTAAGGAGAAACCCTTTTGTTGTGATATATGTGGCAAGGCATTTTCAAGGTCATGTATTATGAAGCAACATTTATTGGCACACGCTCAGGAGAAACCTTTCTCTTGTGAAACATGTGACAAAGCATTTTCACACTCACGTCATCTGCAAAGACATTTATTAGTTCATACTGAAACACTGGACGAGCCATTTTCTAAATCAGCTAATCCAAAAGCACATATATTAGTTCGTTCTCAAGTGAAACTGTTACCCTGTGAAGTATGTGACAAGACATTTTCAAAATTAAGTAATTTAAAAAGACATCTATTAGTTCACACTAAGGAGAAACCTTTCCCTTGTGAAATATGTGGCAAGGCATTTTCAAGATTATGTAATATGAAGCAACATTTATTGGTTCACACTCAGGAGAAACCCTTTCCTTGTGAAATATGTGGAAAAGCATTTTCACACTCACATCATCTAAAAAGACATTTACTAGTTCATACTCAAGAGAAACCCTATAGTTGTGAATTATGTGGCAAAGCATTTTCAGAATCAAGCCCACTAAAAATCCATTTAGCAGTTCATACACAGGAGAAACCTTTTTGTTGTAAGATATGTGGGAAGACATTTTCAACACCGAATGTTTTGAAGAGACATCGATTAATTCACACTCAGGAGAAACCTTTCTGCTGCGAAATATGTGGCAAGGCATTTTCACAGTCAGGACATCTCAAAACGCATTCATTGGTTCATACGCAAGAGAAAGCTTACACTTGTGAGATATGTGGCAAGGTATTTTCACAATCAAGCAACCTACGGAGACATTTATTAATTCATACTCAAGAGAAATAATTTTCATGTAAAGTGTGCAGCAATCATTTAATCTGATAGAATATGTTACAAACATTTCATGAAAAGGACTAAAAGAACATATTATGGGCTGAAATTGCATTATTGCTTTAAGTATTTACTTATTAATTCATGGACAGAAACAAACCTTTCTGGTAACCCAAGAAGGTAGTTTAATGCAGGAGAAACTGAATTTTTGCACAATATATAGCAAAGCATTTTCGCCCATCAGTTCAAATGCAGTTATTTGTTCACAGTTTGAACTGTTTTTCATGTCCAGTATGTGGTATTAAGGTGCAGTACAAACAATGGCGATTATTACTTTAGTGTATGGGTGCAAGTGTTGATTTTGCTGCCAACCTTGAAATATATCAGAGAATAGAAATAGCACCTTCATTTTAGACTAGCCACATTGTAATAAAAATTATGAAAATTTATTGAACTTGCCATTCTCTATCACATTAACCCTAGAATGTTGCACATCATAAAATTTATCACGTTTTGTTAAAAGTTCTTTCCTCTCCAGTTAGAGGTGTGTTGCAAATTTTTACTTATCATTATTATTATATACTTGAGATTTTAATATATTATATTTAATTGTTTGTTTTTAAATGAAACGTTTTTTTTCAATAAAGTCTCAGAAAAAATTCCAGAAGGGTTGTTATTTTCATCTGATGATATTTATAAAGCTTTAGGATCCTTTTTTTCCGTACTACAATGTTAACATTTTTCCAATCAAGGTGCAGAAGGTAACAACCACTTAATGTGAACATTAGAAGAAACCAAAGTTAAATGTATGCAACATTTAACAAAAGGCTACCATCAATGTGATAACGTGGCTTAAAATAACTTCAGATATGTACATATTTGCCATCTTTAATATATTTTGTAATTAAAATTATTTATTCCCTGTATTTTTTTTTTTAATGAAAATTTAAAATTTTAAAATAGTAGCATCGGGGGTGGGCGTCCCAGGGGTGCAGTGCACTCAGGCGGCAATGTTCAATGGGTGCCTGAAAACCTGAAACTTACATACACATATGAAGAAAATTTTAAAGGGGGGCACCAAATTGCGATTTGCACCCACCCTCCCTAGGCACTACAGGCATCTGTAGACTTGGCACCTGTGAGGTGATCTGATTGAGGTGTATAAGACCTTGAATGGTTTGAGCATTCTCAATGCTGATGGGATACTTCCACTTGCTCAGATTAAGAATCTCAGGGGGCATAGATTCAAATTGAGGAAAGACAGTTGTAGAATGGATGTACGGAAGTTTGCATTTAGCCAGCGGGTAGTTGATTGTTGTAACAGACTTCCATCTCTTGTTGTGGATGTTGATGGCTTAAATAAATTTAAAACAGAACTAAACAAACGTTTGGAGCGAATGGAAGGGTAAAATGGGAAGGGGTTTTTTTTTTTTTTTTTTTTTGGCTGATGCTGTATAAAATTGCTTTCTTGCATCATGTGCCTCAACCAATGCTAATGCTAATATTAGGGTTCTCCGTAATTGATTACAGAAACCCGTATTTGTGTCTGTAAATTGCGTGTGTTCTTTGGTCGATTTGTCTGTTTGCCGGATGAAAAAAAAACTCCAGTTTCTGGGAAAAACCCTTGCTTTCTAGCCCTGAAATAGATAATGGCCACAGAGTGAAAAAGCTCACTAAAATTCCTCGCGTCATCGACGGGAACTCGAATCTTGGCTTTTGCCCAACCGGTGTTGGGAGGTCGGTGACAATACCACTGTGCTACAAGCGCAGACCGTCCATCACTCAAAAAAAAAAAAAAACCAAACTATTATTTTAAGGCCACTCGAATAATTAAATTCATCTGCCATGCACTCTGTGTTATGTATCTAAATGGCGTGTGTTCTGTGGTCAATTTGCCTGCTTGCTGGACGAAAAACCTAGCTCAGGGGTCTGTCTCTACAAAAAAAAATATATTATTTATTAGGGCCACCTGTAATTGATTAAATCTATCCATGTGTTTTTATATCTGTAAATTGAGTGTGTTGTCTGGTGGATTTGCCTGTTTTGTTGGATGAGAAACCACAGTTTCTTGGGGTAAAAACTTTGCTATCTCCACCTGAGACCAACTAACTCAGCCATGGAGTGACGTATATCACTCCTTTTATTTTTTTATTTTCATTATCTATGTACTTGTCTAAGGTGATACCCAGACTAAAGTCCATCTCAACCTGTATATTCTGTATTCAAGTAGAACCTCTACAAATGGGCCTGCAGTGTAAAGTGTGTGTAATATGTTATTTAAAAAAAAACAAAAAACGGGCCTCTCTGCCACCAGGAGCAGGCACCACATTAGTACCTGCTACCTAACCCTACGCACGTCAAGCCCGGCCAGGGTCGACTTCACTTTCTGTGCTGTTTGCACTAACACCTCACACCCACCGGAGGTAGTACAATACTGATGGGAAAACAAAAAAAACTATCCCAAACCAGTAAGGTAAATCCAGCATCAGTTTTCTTGGCGATGCCTGAAAAAAAAAAAAAAAAAAAAAAAAAACCCAACTCCAATGAGTTTGGAAGTAAAAAAAATAATAATCGTCTATCACTCCAGTCTTTGTAATAGTGTTGCCTTGATACTTCAAGTTTTAACCAATGGACAGATGGGCTGAAAAGTAGCAACTGAAATTTAACATTTAGAAATGCAAAGTAATGTATAATATGCATTGAAGTAATCCCAGAGGAAAGTAGTAACTGTTTGGGACAATATTTAGGCGGCAGAAAATCAAAAAGACCTGGGATTAATTGTGTAGTCAGATATGATATTTTCAGAGCAGCGAAGACAGGCTGACAGAGCAGGCCATGAGGTATTGTCAATGATATACAGGAATTTTGCTAGTTGGGAAAAAGCGGTGATTATACCTTTTTATAAGGAAATTTCAAGTTTTAAACATTTTTAGCTCTTTCCCTACCATTGTAATGTATCCGACAAGCTCGCCACTCTGCTTTAGACCCATTACTTCACTCTTGTCCTGACTGAAAATCAGGACTCTTGTCCTGATTTTCAGTCAGGACAAGAGTGAAGATTCGATGTTTCGTTCGATGGTATCACAGAGTTGGTATATTCCTAAATTGAGGCCTCCAGGCTGCTTAGAAGTCTAAATGCTTCATTTTAAGAAGGACATAGAGTTGGTTGAGCGAGTACAGAGAAGGTTGGTGAGGGAAATGAAAGGGGGGTCTTATGACGAAAGGCTTAAGTTCTACAAATTGCAGATTCTGGGCACAAGGCACCTGACAGGTGATATGATTGAGGTGTATAAGGCCTTGAATGGCTTAAGCATGATCAGTTCTGATAGGTTTCTTCCTCTTGCTCAGATTACGAACCAAAGGAGGCATAATTCAAATAGAGGAAGTAAAGTTATAGGATAGATTTGCAGAAATTTGCCTTTAGTCAGCGGGTAGTTAATTGCTGGAACAGACTTCCATCTGTCGTTGTGGAAGTTGACAGCTTAAATAAATTCACGAACGAAACGAACAAACCTTTAGAGGCAATGGATGTGTGAAATGTTTCTTTTTATTTTTTTGGCTGGTTCTACATTTGCTTGTTTCTTGCATCACATGCCTCAATTACTACTAGTACTACTATGTGTGGCCTGAGGTTATTATTATTATTATTATTGCTCGTATATTATTTCTCCCTGATTGGGGCATCCACCTCGGGATGGGTATTACTACCAAGTACACAGGGTGGTTGTTGTTATGTCTGGTGTTACTGTTGGTTGAGGAACTCTCTACAGGTGCTCAGGAATGTGACTTTCTGGATTTCCTTGTAGATGTTCTCTGGGAGACCTATTGCTGCTAGTCTGCTATTATTAATAATAATAGGCTGCTATTAATAATAATAATAATAATAATAATAATAATAATAATAATAATAATAATAAGGAAAATTAGTCAAGCAAAACTACCAGCTGCAGATTGGTAAAGAGATCGAAGTCATGGCAGATGGAGAGACCTACAAAAAACTTGGGGATGATGCAGGCTCAGCAGTTACAGCACAAGGAAATTAAGACCTGCCTGACCGAAAAATACCATCAGAGGCTCAGAAACCTGCTGAAAGCAAAACTGAATGGAGGGAACACAGTTAAAGCCATAAACACCTATGCAGTCCCTGTACTAACATACTCCTTCGGGGTCATAGATTGGACTAACACCGAGCTGGAGGATATCATGAGAAAGACAAGGATAATGATGACCAAGAGCTGCCAACACCACCCGAGATCTGCCATGGAGAGACTGACAATTGGGAAGAATGAGGAAGGGGCCTGATAGACCTCATTGAGCAACATAAGACAGCGATAGTTAACCTGAAGGATTACTTCCAGCAACCTTATATAGCAACCTTCAAGGCTTTGTATACCTCAATCAGATCACCTCGCAGGTGCCTAGTCTCCAGACACTGTCATTTGCAAAACTGAAGCCTTTCTTCATAAGAGCAACCCTTTGTTCCATTCACTAACCTTGTTGCCCTTCTCTGTACTCGTTCCAACAGCTCTACATCCTTCTTAAAATGAAGTCTCCAGACTTATATACAGTACTCAAGGTGTGGCCTGAGCATTGCCTTATTCAAGAGTATAATTACCACCTTATCCCTGCTAGAAAAATTCCGGTATATCATTGACAAGACACCATAAGCTACTCTTGCAGGCCGCCTGCACTGCCCAGAAAACGTCATATCTGCCTGCACAATTACCCCCAATCCTTTTCACTCTCTACCACTGTCAGTGTAGTACCACACAGTTGATACTTTACTCTGCGGTTTCTGCTTCCCATATGCAGTACTTTACATTTGTCAATGTTAAACTTCAGTTACCACCTCTCAACCCATCTGCTCAACTTTTCTAGATCCTGTTGCAGCCGTGTACTGTCATTTGTGCCATTAACAACCCTGCCGACCTTTGTATCATCTGCCAACTTGAACATTAAGCCTGATGATATACAATCAACAATATCATTTATGAATACAGAAAACAACAATTGATCAAACACTGAACCCTGGGGGACTCCAATAATAACATTAGTCCAGGAAGCGCAATGTCCATTGATTACCCCTTTCTGTCTTCTCCCACTCAACCATCTCTTTATTCATAGCAGCAAATTGCTTCCAATGCCACTGCTCCAATTTGTGCAGTAGTGTCAAAAGCCTTTCTAAGATCAAAATATATGATATCAAAATTATTCTCTGCATCCAGTTCCTTAGTGACTACATCATAGTATCCAATCAAATTGGTCAGACAAGATTTCCCCTTAACAAACCCATACTGTGTCCCAGCTATAACTGAAGTCTTGTTTAGATAATCCTGTAATGCTTCTTTAATCAGTGCCTCCATTAATTTCCTTGGAACAGAAGTTAAACTGACAGGTCTGTAATTACCTGTGTCTCCATTTGATCCTCCCATGTGGATTGGGGTCACATTTGCACAGCTCCTGTGCATGGGTACCTCCCCTGAGTCCAAGGAAGCTCTCATAATTATGGCTAAGGGTTTGCTTACTTCTTTTGCTGCCTCCTATAACTGGATAGATTCCATCCACCCAAGGTGCCTTTCTTATGTTTATCCTCAACAATTTCTCCTACACTTTGTTCTCAGTTATTACAAGATTATCTAGCTTACTGCCAGAGTTTAATACATCTCTTGCATGCCCCTTGAGATTGAGATTGATTGTGGTAATTTATTCCTTAAATGAATTGAGCAAGCTGAATTCTGATGGAATTCTTTCGCTTGCTCAGATTATAATCGTGAAGGAGCATCAATTCAAATTGAAGAAAGACAGTTGTAGAATAGACTTGCGGAAGTTTGACTTTAGCCAGCGGGTTGTTAATTGCTGGAAGAAACTTCCATCTATCGTTTTGGAAGTTGATAGTTTAAATAATTTCAAGGAGAAATTGGACAAACTTTTAGAAGGAATGGATTAGGGAAATTGTTTTTTTTGGACTGATGCTAAATAAGCTCATACGCTTGCTTTCTTGTACCAAATGCCGCCATTACTTCTACTACTACTAGTATTATCTCTCATATTAGCATTAGCATTAGCATTAGTAGAGGCATATGATGCAAGAAAGCAAGCTTATTCAGCATCAGCCAAAAAAAAAAAAAAAAAAAAAAAAACCCTCTCCCATTTCACCCCTCCGTTTGTTCGAAATACCTGTCCAGTTGAGCTTTAAATTTGTTTAGGCTATCAAATTCAACAACAAGTGATGGAAGTCGGTTCCACCAACCAACCACCCGCTGGCCAAAGGCAAATTTCCGCACATCTATCCGACATCCGTCCTTCCTCAATTTGAATTTATGCCCTCTGAGGTGATTATTCTGAGAAAGATGAAGAATCCCATTGGCATTGAGCATGCTCAAACCATTCAAAGCCTTTACACCTCTATCAGATCACCTCGCCGGTGCCTCGTCTCCAGACTCTGTAATTTGCAAAACTTAAGCCTTTCTTCGTAAGAGCAACCCTTTGTTCCATTTACTAATCTTGTTGCCCTTCTCTGTACCCGTTCCAGCAGCTCTACATCCTTCTTGAAATGAGGCCTCCAGACCTGTATACAGTACTCAAGATGTGGCCTAACCATTGCCTTATACAAGGGAATAATCACCTCCTTATCCCTGCTAGAAAAATTCCTGTATATCATTGACAAGACACCATGAGCTACTCTTGCAGCTCGTCTGCACTGCTCAGAGAACTTCATATCTGCCTGCACAATTACCCCCAGGTCCTTTTCATTCTCCACCACTGTCAGTGTAGTACCGCAGAGTTGATACATTGCTCTGGGGTTACTGTTACCCATATGTAGTACTTTACATTTGTCAATGTTAAACTTCATTTGCCACCTCTCAGCCCATCTGTTCAACCTTTCCAGATCCTGTTGCAGCAGCATAGCGTCAGTAGTGTCCTTAACGACCCTGCCAACCTTTGTATCATCTGCAAACTTAGACATTAAACTTGATATCCCATCATCAATATCATTCATAAACACCGAAAACAACAATGGACCCAACACTGAACCTTGAGGAACTCCACTAATAACATTAGTCCACGTTGAGCAGTGTCCATTGATTACCACTCTCTGTCTTCTGCCACTCAACCATCCCCTTATCCATAGCAGCAATTTGCCTCCAATGCCACACTGCTCCAATTTGTGCAGCAGTCTTCCATGTGCAACAGTATCAAAAGCCTTTCTAAGATCCAAATATATAATATCAAAGTTATTCCCTGCATCCAGTTCTTTTGTGACTACATCATAGTATCCAATCAAATTGGTCAGGCAAGACCTGCCCTTAACAAAACCATGCTGCGTCTGAGCTATAACTGAAGCTAACCTTCATAACTATATTGTCAATCATTAAATCACTGGGGTACCTACTTTCCCTCTGTTGAGGGACCAACAAAATCGAAACGGTGTCGTATGGACAGTGGAATCCGCCAAGTAACAATAGTGTTCTCCACTAGGGTAGTGTTGCTTAGTCGAGGTTGTGCAACAGCGTAGTGTAGTGTTGGTTATTCGAGGTTGCGATGAAACTCGTTGTGAATACGTTCACAATATGAAAAGTAAAAAACAATGCAATTTCACCTACTTCGGTGATTTACTACGAATTAAAGTGATGATTTGCACTAATTTGTTCTCTAGGAAGTTTTCCATAGTCGAAGGCTTTCAGCCCTAAATCCTTTTTTGAAATAATTTATTTATTATGTTTATTTATATATTATTTATTATTATTTTTTGTTTTTTTTAAAAAAATGTGCAGTGATAAATAAATTGCTTAAAAAAATTAAAATAATTTATTTATATATTTAAAAATTAAAATGAATTGCTGACAATTAAATAGTAGCTGAGAGGGCACTAGTAAAAAAAAATGTTTACGTGTTGCCAAACACAGTTGCTAACGAAAGTGGATGTGTCAAATTTGATTTTGTTTTATAAGCAATCCTCAATTAGCAGATTTAATCTAGTAAGTACATAGTTTTAATCACATTTTTCGCCTCTTCTTCTGCTTCGTTGCTTTAAGTTGGTGCATAATCTGCGATTTGCGTGGACTTCTCATGACTACTCAGGATTAAACAACTGCTTAAAAGTTGGATTTTATTTATTTATTGAGGGTGGGGATTAAATTGTGTGCGCGCTTATTTTTTACGAGTAAAACAAAAATTCAGAATGGGGTTGTGTTGTCCTAGTTCGCGAAAGAACAGGAGGAGAGAGAGAAAAAAATCTTTATTGCAACTATATGAATACAATGTAGATAAAAATCTATATAATATCGGTGTAGGTACACCTACATTTGTAGTGTAACGGCATCGTTTTAATTGGATCTCATTGTGGCTGCCTTCACAATGAGATAGGTATTGCACTACTTTGAATAAATAACGCTTCTCTATTAGAGGAGGAGGCTACTGTTATTTATTTTCAGTGGATAACACCGCCCAGATGGCCCGTTTCGAAGCTAGTTGGCTTCATCATCGGTGTGCCGGCAAGTACCCTGATAATGCAACATGCCATCCCAGTTGCGAAGTTATTTCCACCATATGAGAGATGGTAAATGATGAACGAATAATAATGTACAGTCACTCCCCGATTTACTTAGACTGCCTTTCGCGGAACCTACGTAATTTGCAATTACCCAAAGTGCTTATGCAGCACTTGCAAATTTGATTGAACCAAAAAAGTGTTCAACGAACATGTAAATAGAATTATTTATTACATTTTTTTTTTATCTCATATGCAGGAAAAATTACAAAAATTTCAAAATTATAAAATTACAAAAAGAAAGAGGAGACAGGCATAATGTCAGCAAGTTTTACCTTTCAAGTCTCATTGCCAGAATTAACTCTCCAGCTGATGAGCATGCCGCTGCGCTGCAGAAGTTGAGGGCTATGGAGATTTAGAAGGGGTTTTTTCTAGCATATCACAAAATTTCTCCGCAGCTGCAGAATCAGCACTGGCGACTTCACCACATACTTTAATGGTTTGGAAACCAGTGCAATGCTTAAACCTATTAAGCCACCCATTGCTTGCCATGAACTTGGCTTGGGGTTTACCGTACTATCCTTAATATCATCATAAATACTTGTTGCTTTTGCTTGAATGGCCATTGGACTAGGGGCACTTGTTTCTGAATCTGATTTTCCATCCATATTATTAATAGTTTTTCCATCTTTGATATAGCACCTGAACACTTGTGATCACTGTTGATCTTAAATACATTGATCCTTTAATATGTTCTTTTATATGTGCACTGCCCCTTAAAATAGTATTCACAGTTGAAGCAGCGAGACCTAATTCCATGCAATCGATGACAAACTTTGTCCTGCTTTGTAGTTCTTAATTAATCATCTTCATTTCTAAATCAATTTTGTTTCGTTTCCTGGCACTGGCAGCCTTTGCACTTTCCCTTCACTATTGTAATAAGTACTGTAAATAGGAATAAAGAGAAGATTCGGAAAATTTATTTATGTTTTTTATATGATTGAAGATTTCATTGAAGGGGAACTCATTTCACCATAATACCATAATGTAAAAACCAACACAATTCCAGTTATTGGGATTATCACAAATGCAATAAAATTGAGTTTACTACCCATTTATAATAGATTGCACTAACAGAAAAGCCCAATAAACTGGAAAGTGCAAATTTTTTTTATTGTGTTATGGTAGTGACCTCCAGGAATGTGTTTTAGAAAAATATCACAAAGGCATTCAAAATTGATTCTTATAGTGGAACATGTGATAACGATGAAAGTGTAGTGCAATTTCCACTATAAAAATGACCCTTTAGAGAGATAAATAGCTTAGTTATATAGTGAAAATTTCAACTTCCAAGGTCTTGGAACGAATTACCAAAAAAAAAAAAAAAAAAAAATGGTGTTTTGGGTTCACATTACGATATTTTCACGATACCTCCATTTATTCCTATGGGATACAAAACACGTTTCCATAATTTTTTAAAGTTTTCACCGGCCAGCAAAAACCTATGCGAAGTTGAATTTCTGTAAGTCAAGTAAGTCGGGGAGCGGCTGTATTTGAAGACAAAATGCACAAGGCATAATATCACATGGATTTAGGTAATTAATTATATAATATTGGTGTAGATACACCATAGTTTATCCATAAATTTGAACTACGTTTGTAGTGTAACGGCATTGTTTTAATTGTATCTCATATTGTGGCTGCCTTCACAACGAGATAGCAGATATTGCACTACATCGAATAAATAAAGCTTCTCTAGTAGAAAAGACTATTGTTATTTATTTTCAGTGGTACCACCACCCAGATGGCCCGTTTCAAAACTTCATCATCTTTGGGTGGGCAGGTACCCGGTATTGCAACATGCATATAGTTAATTACCTAAACCCATATTAAATTGTGCCTTGTGCATTTTGCCTTCAAATACATTATTATTCATTCACTATTTGGCAACTCTCATATTGTGGAAATAACTTCGCAACTGGGATGGCATATTGTATTACCAAGGTACCTGCCCGCCCACTGACGATGAAGCCGAATAGCTTTGAAACAGGCCATCTGGGCAGTGTGTTATCCACCGAAAATAAATAACAATAGTCTTCTCTACTAGAGAAGCGTTATTTATTCGAAGTAGTGCAATACCTGCTCTCTCGTGAAGCCCGCCACAATATGAGATAAAATTAAAACGATGCTGTCACACTACAAACTTAGTTCAAATTTATGGGTAAACTGTGGTGTAACTATTATATAGTTAATTACCTAAACCCATACAAAATTATGCCTTGTACATTTCTTCTTCGTCTTCAAAAAATGTAGATAAATGTAATTAAAGTTGCAATGTCCCATCACGGCCAAAGACTAAACAGTGAAACTGTTAATGTTACCAGTTTTAAATTATGTATTTTTTCATAGTTAAAAAAAAAGGAAAAAATTTACAAATAAATACACTTTGATTAAATATTAGCGTCTGAATAGTATAAGCAGGATTGTTGCAAAACTGCAAGTAGTGTAGGATAGGGCTGATCACAGAGTAGTAACATACAGAGTGAACACTCTCATAGATGACAGTGTTAATTCCGGTTACATGTTAAAACGTATAGACAGTGGAGCCACCATTGTATGAACATAGAAACAGGCTGGAACATTGTGAAGAGTTCCTGGAGAATTTTCTAAAGTTTTGTAATTGCGATGGACAATATATCAATTCACTGATTATTAATATGAGATATTGACAATTAATTGTTATTTCAATACAAAAATAAATTAAAAAGACAATAAGAATGTGTGTGGGTTTTCACACATATGCACACATTCCTAGTTTCATTTTTTGTTTTCATTTTTTTCATTTCATTTTCATTTTTCTTTTCTTTTTTTTTTTTTTTTCAGTTTTAATTTTTTTTTTTGTATTGAAATAACATCTAATTGTGAATATCTCATACTGATAGTCAGTAAATTGATATATTGTCCATCGCATTATTAGTATGAGTTTTACTGATTATTAGTATGTGATATTCACAATTAATTATTTAAATACAAAAAAAAAAAAAAAAACACTAAGAATGGCAGAAGAATAGCGAAATATAACATAAGTAAAGTTTTCAGCAAATTTATATTAATGGTTATAGTAGAGTAGCCATGTGGTAATGTTGAGCACTGCAGTTTTCTCTTTCCTTGGGTTCAGATCCCTCTGTTTTCACCCCCTCTGGCATTTTCTTTCCTTCTCATTTTCTCCCCTTTTATACTTTTAATTAATTTCTCCAGTATAATATGGTAACTTACTTATGTTTTCACATATATATATATAATAATATAATAAGTAATACCTTAAAATATTTTTAATGGTTTTTATAATATAATGGCCAGACATTTGCTAAAAATGTAGCTTAGAAGAGGTTAAGATGACAGTCATATTGTGCCAGTTGCAATTAACATTAATAAATAAAGATTTCTATATACACACTACTGGGTTCAGGTGGCTAATTATAGCAGGTTTCAGTACAATTCTGTGAGTACAGTGAGGCCAGTGTAACTGTGTTGAAACCGTTTATTATCACCCACCCAGTAGTGTTTACATAAAATTCTGTATTA
Source organism: Mastigoproctus giganteus (assembly GCF_048544385.1). NCBI lineage: Eukaryota > Metazoa > Arthropoda > Arachnida > Uropygi > Thelyphonidae > Mastigoproctus > Mastigoproctus giganteus. The sequence goes on from NC_143588.1 coordinate 115,787,530, forward strand.
AGGTTCATTGCAACTGGCACACATCACTGTCATCTTAATATCCTTCTAGGCTGCATTTTAGGCACTGTCAGGCCATTATATTTTAAAATATTACTAATTTGACCATAAATTTACATCTCTCGTTTTGACTAATCTCAACTGTTGTTTTAGGTTTTGATGTAATGAATGAATTGAACTGCTTTTGACTTCGGTTCTAATTTTTATTTATTTATTGTTTTAGGTCTGGTATTCTATGAACACTGCATCATTTACCTGCTAACCAGATCCACAAATACATTTTTTTTATATACACTTCACAGAAATACAAAGAATCTGAAATCAATGAAAAATTTGGAAGACAATTCTCTGACTAAATTTTGACTGGTTTTTTTTTGCTAATTGAGTTAGTTATTTTCTTTAACAAAAGTAATTTAGCATTCTTTCATTTAGATCACCATTTATTTGACTCAACAACAACAACAAAAAGACAAACATCACACTTTATAATTGAAATTTATTTATGAATTTTTTCTCATTACATATGAAAGATATTTAAATTACATGTAGTTTCTGCAAATTCAATTAGTAATATCTTCACATGAACTATCCTGTAATATATAAAAAAAAGGCATGTTGATTTAATTCATAAAATTAAAAGTAAGACTTATATGCCCAGTACAAGCAACAAAAATAAATAAATTAATAATAAAAATAATAATCCCACAGCGACCCAATTAAAATCCAGACAGGCCTATCAGTTGGGAGACAACTGATAGGTTTGTGTTGTGATATGATTTTCATCATATCATGCCACTTGGAGAGCCAGAATATAATAGCTGAACGTAGTGTATGTTGTTAATTGTAATGCACCTCTGAGGGTTTCCGGAAAAGCAGATGAGAAGAAACAGTTTTAGGAAGGCTTAGGTTTGTGCCTACTCATCTCATTCACCTGTATCTATTAACTAATGACAGTGCTCTCCAATGTACATCATGTCAAGTACAACTGACCATTTGCCATTTGCTAGTGGACTGTCCCCACTTTCAAAACATCTGCTTAGACACCTTTAAATCAATTGCTAATATACAGTCAATAAATTTATTGCAGATTCTGGGAGATGATTCTAATAAAAAAAGAACTATTTACTTTCCTAAACCGGATAGGAATATATCATAAAATATAGTTATTTCATATTCACCATTAGAAAGACACAATGTGGCCCTAGCAGCCTATGTGTCCTTAAACCCAACAACAACCTCCGAGGGTTCCAATTCCGTGTCAATCAGTGTGATGAATACAAACTCTGTGAAGGCCAGATTTCTGTAAGTTAGTGTGTGTTTGTGCAGTGTTAGTTTGGGTTATGTTGGTTGTATCGTTCATCCGACCGCTTAACCTCAAAAAAACTTCTAGTTTACCATCCAGTGACATGATGAGGCAGACCGGGCAGTAGATAGTGTGAAGCACTGGTGGGGCGAACCCTAATCTAGCCAAGGCTAGTCAGGGAGAGCCCAGGAAAAAGAAAAAAGGAGAGGGGGGTACCTACTGCCTGGAGTTGGCGGAGAGGAAGGAGAGAACCACCACCCCAGGTGGTAGGATTTAAAAGATAGGGAAAGGAATCTCTATGATGGAGCACCTGTAAGGGGCTCTGTCCTACACTGGCCAGTGGTGTAATCCTGCTGACCAGTGTCAGCACTAGCCTCCCACATCGTGCCAGCTAAAGAGTCACGGCATGGTGTGCTTGGGGCCATAGGCCTACATGCCCATCAGTCTCCAGAGATGGGGCAGACATATTTTATTACCCCTCAGTACCATTTCATGATTTTTTTTCTTACATTTTGTTTTTTATAATTTTTTTTCCTTTTTTTTCCCATGCATCCATCTTTCATACACCGGTAGTGTAGAAGAGGGATTCGTTTAATTCCATCTTAAAATTCAGATTGAATTACTTGGAAGCTACACATATAAAACTTACCTGGGATATGTGTCTGTTTGCACTCACACATACTTCCATTCATTCATCATTCAATTCAGTTCCTTTCTCTCTGCACCCCCCCCGGCACCTCAGCTTACTGTTAATTTTCAGTTGAGGTGCAGTCCCAGCTACATGTCTTATGTGCCAGGGAGGTATGCAGTTGGTGTTGTTAGTATACACACTGAGTTGGATAAAAAGTTCAGATTGTTAATGACACTGGGAACATTGCATTATATAGCTTCTTAGACACAAGAGCAATGTGACCCTACATAACAGCAACAGGGCTCACAGTGAAACACATACATACACATGCATTGAGTGTGATAAAAGGTTCAGACTTCACTTGGTTGACAATGGCACTGTGGGAACACTGCGTTATATATTTCCTTAGCCACAAGAGCAACGTGTCGCAGATACCAAAAATGTTTAATTTTTCAATGAGTTGTTCACTAGGTACTTGGTCAAATTACTTAGTGATGTCAGCAGTGTCTAATTTAAGATGGTTATAAAGAGTTCTGGATGTACATTGCCAGAAGGGTATTAAATTAGTGATTGAGCCATGTTGATTTTGATGTGTGGAAGGCTTGAAAAAATTGAAGAGTTGTTTATGTACTATTGTGTCAAATAGAAGGTTTTTTTTGCTGGGGAATAGATCTGAAATCTTATACAGCACACTTGTCACCTGATTGAAATGATTTCAATAAATTCTCAGTCTCAGAGATAAATTGCAAATATGAAGCATGAAGGATTAAGAGTGGTGGCAGACTTTTTCAAAATATGGTTGATATGTTATCTGGGTCTTTCGTACTGTCATTTTTCATATTCTTCAATGCTGAGTTTTGGTCATCCTCATCAATCAACAGATTCCAACCAGGAAATGAAACTGAAGGCTCCATATCAATAGTCTCAATCCTTGACAAATGTTTGGCAAATACTTCAGTGGTGTGGAATTCATCAGACAATAGAATTCCAACCGAATTATGGAGCTATATGTTATTTATCATTAAGGTATATGTAGTTCAAAATGGTCAGTTAATCCAGTACTGATCAGTTAATATTGCTTCGATACAAGTGATCTCTAAAAAAGAAAAACAATGACACAATTTTCCCCTCCATATTTCACAGTACATGCTTAACATTTCCCATTTACATGTGTTTAACATGATACAATATTTTTTTAAAGGAGTTTGGTGCTTGACTGGACAGGTAAGCCAAATTCATGTTTTTCACTTTTTGTTTTAACATAATTTACAAGACAGACTGAATAAGCACTTTTTGCACATGTGCATGGTGCCCTCCTGTTGCCCAATTACTCTTAAGTCAATAAAACTTGTTTTAGCATAAAGTTTTTGTAGAAATTTTTCCTTTTGAAATACCAAACTGACTTTAGAAAAGAAAATATTTGATACGCTTCTCGTTGTATTCAACAATTCCTTTGATGGCCATTTTAACCATCAAATCTTTTGGGCATAATGATAAATCTTTACATGTTTCACAATTATTGCTCTTTGAAATATTTCTGGCTAGGTAACCTGAGACATATGCCAATACATTTTCATCATAAATATCCTCAGAGTACATGGGCGATTATAACTCTTTTACTTTGCCAGTGAGACTTTGGCTATGAGTTGACTTGATTTCAGAAACAGTAAAGATGCTATGACATATTTCATGAAGTATTAACATTAGCATTAGTATAGGCATATGATGCAAGAAAGCAAGCTTATGCAGCATCAGCCAAGAAGAAAAAAAAAAAAACACTTCCACTTCACCCCTCCGTTCGTTCGAAATACCTGTCCAGCTGAGCCTTAAATTTATTTAGGCTATCAACTTCCACAACAAGGTATGGAAGTCTGTTCCACAAACCAACTACCCACTGGCTAAAGGCAAATTTAAACACATCTATCCTACATCTGCCTTTCCTCAATCTGAATTTATGCCTTCTCAGGTGATTATTCTGAGCAAGAGGAAGAATCCCATCGGCATTGAGCATGCTCAAACCATTCAAGGCTTTATACACCTCTATCAGATCACCTCGCCAGTGCCTAGTCTCCCAGACACTGTAATTTGCAAAACTTAAGCCTTTCTTCGTAAGAGCAACCCTTTGTTCCATTCACTAATCTTGTTGCCTTTCTCTGTACTCGTTCCAGCAGCTCTACGTCCTTCTTGAAATGAGGCCTCCAGACCTGTATACAATATCCAAGGTGTGGCCCGACCATTGCCTTATACAAGGGAATAATCACTTCCTTATCCCTGCTAGAAAAATTCCTGTATATCATTGACAAGACACCATGAGCTACTTGTGCAGCCCATCTGCACTGCTCAGAGAACTTCATATCTGCCTGCACAATTACCCCCAGGTCCTTTTCATTCTCTACCACTGTCATTTTAGTACCACAGAGTTGATACGCTTCTCTGGGGTTGCTGTTACCCATATGTAGTACTTTACATTTGTCAATGTTAAACTTCATTTGCCACCTCTTAGCCCATCTGCTCAACTTTTCCAGATCCTGTTGCAGCAGCATAGCATCAGTAGTATCATTAACATCCCTGCCAACCTTTGTATCGTCTGCAAACTTGGACATTAAGCTTGTTATACCATCATCAATATCATTTATAAATACAGAAAACAATAATGGACCCAACACTGAACCCTGAGGGACTCCACTAATAACATTAGTCCAAGGTGAGCAGTGTCCATTGATTACCACTCTCTGTCTTCTTCCCCTCAACCACCCCATTATCCATAGCAGCAATTTGTCTCCAGTGCCACACGTCTCTAATTTGTGCAGCAGTCTTCCATGTGCAACAGTATCAAAAGCCTTTCCAAGATCCAAGTATATAATATCAAAGTTATTCCCTGCATCCAGTTCTTTGGTGACTGCATCATAGTATCCAATCAAATTAGTCAGGCAAGACTTTCCCTTAACAAAACCATGCTGTGTCCGAGCTATAACTGAAGTCTTGTCTAGGTGATCCTGCAGTGCTTCTTTAACCAGTGCCTCCATTAATTTTCCTGGAACAGAAGTTAAACTCAGGTCTATAATTACTTGTGTCAGCCTTTGATCCTCCTTTGTGAATTGGGGGTCACATTTGCGCATCTCCAGTCCATGGGTACCTTCCCTGAGTCCAAGGAATCTCTCATAATTATGGCTAAGGGTTTGCTTACTTCCTCTGCTGCCTCCTTTAATATAACTGGATAGATCCCATCCACCCCAAGTGCCTTTCTTGTGTTTATCTTCAACAATTTCTTCTCCTCCACTTTACTCTCAGTTATTACAAGATTCTCTAGCTTACTGCTAGAGTTGAATACACCTCTGACAGTCCCCTCGCTGAATAACTCCTCATGTGTGAATGTTGATGCAAAATATTCATTTAGTTTGTTGGCTACCTGAGCAGGATCATCAACAGTTGAACCATCGTTATCAAGTTTACCAATCTGATTCAACCCCTTCCTTCTAGAGTTTACATAAGTAAAGAACTCTTTGCATTTTTTCTTTGCATCCTTTGCCAAAGATTTCTCGTAATCTGCCTTCGCCTGCCTAACCTCCTTTGTAACTTGGTTACAAATCAACTTATATCTATTATAGGCTTCTGTGTCACATGTTAATTTATATGTATCTTAATTTAATTAGTGCAGAACTTAATTTATAAGTTCTGCACTGAGTTGGATAAAAGGTTCGCACTTCACTTAGTTGATGATGACACGGTGACTGAATAAGCAGTTTTTGCAGATCTTTGTGCTTGTGAATCCTGAACTACTCAAAGTCACATAACTTGTTTTAGCATAAAAATTTTTTTTTTACATTTTACTTATATAATGCCAAATAAACTTCAGGAAAGAAGATATTTCATGCACTTCTCACAATATTCAACAATTCCTTCGATGGCCATTTCAGTCCATACTCTCTCTCGCATTAATGTCTTTAAAATGCAACAACAAATTTTCTAACAGATATTTATTTAAAGTATACCCAGTAAAATAAAATAAAATAAAATATTTCCAGAAGCTTTCGGAACTCGTGTCCCTTTCTCAACTGACAGAATTTTTAAATACATTACAAGCAAACTGTGGCACGTTACTCATTCGTCATTGTTGTAGCACGGACGTGTGCTGCCTTGCGCCAGTGATCATCCATCAATAAAACGGTTGTCTCCAGGATTGGATGTATACGCATGCCTTTCTGGCGATTTAATGCCTTAGGGTTGTTCATTATGTTTAGTGACTCTAGCCGTAGGCGGTGGCGAAAGTGTCGCGCGTGGTCCACTATCTCAAAGTCGCGCTTGGGGTCAAGATCGTGGTTGGTAGCCCAAAAATGTTCTGCAAGCGCGGACTGGTCAGTTTCGGCAAGCCGGATTGCTCTGTCGTGTTCCGTGAGGCGATCCTGGAGACGTCTCGATGTCTCACCTACGTAGCAACTGTTACAGGCCCTACAGGTGATACGGTACACTACATTGCTGCGTAAGACAGGTGTGACAGGGGTCTTCACACTGGAGACAAGTGAACGTAGGTTCCTACCTGGTAATTGTACACATTTTATGTTGTAACTTCTCAGGATCTTCGAGATACGTCCTGACACTCCTGGATAGTACGGAATGTAGGCGGATGATATGCCGACTTGCTTCGGAGGTCTTGGGTTGGAAGTAAGCTCTTGTGCCTGTAACAAGCATCTGTTTAGTACATGGGATGGATAACCGCATCTGGTTAAGTCCGCCTTCACACGGGAGATCTCGTTACGTCTAATTGTGTCGGTGCTGGAATGGCTCCAGGCCCTGGAGAACAGGGTGCGGGCAGTGCTATTGAGATGGCTAGGAGCGTGGCCGGACCCGTAGTTGGTGAATTGACCGCACCACATGGGTTTGCGGTATACTGAGGTCTCTAGATGTGGGCCTACGCGATGCACTAGCACGTCCAGAAACGGGAGCGAACCGTCCACCTCTGATTCTACGGTAAACTTGATGAAATTGGATAGAGAGTTGAGGTATTCTAGTAGTACCGTTTCAGAACCACGTGGTATTATGGTAAAAATATCGTCGACATATCTACACCACGTTGTAATAGGTGTAGGTGGGTTCTGGTGTATCTGCTTCTCCAGATCTTCCATGGCGATGTTAGCTACTACGGAACTGACAGGGGCACCCATAGCAGTGCCATGTACTTGTTTGTAGAGTGAGTCTTCAAAGGTGAAGATGCTGCTAGAGAGGCATAGGTTGAGGGCGGTACAGATGTCATCAGTGGATAGTGACGTCCTGGATTGGAGGCTTAAGTCGCTCTCAAGGAGCCTTCTGGCGCAGTGCACGGCCTGTTGGACGGGAATCGAGGTGAATAAAGAAACCACGTCAAATGATGCCATGACAGAGTTATCAGGGATTGAAATGTCCTTAATGGTGTTAATGAATTCACTGCTGTTTTTAACGGTGTGAGATGTATTACCTATAAGAGGCGAGAGGAGGCTCGCGATGTGTTTGGACAGTTCATACGTTGGGGCACTGCAGCAAGACACTATAGGTCTGAGAGGAATACCCGGTTTATGGATCTTTGGTAATCCGTAGAATTGTGGTAGTTGACAGCCAGTACCACGCAGAAGATGGTGAGTCGCGGTCGGGATCTTCTTATCTTTAAGCCATGCGTGGACAAGTTTATTAACATTTGCTTCCAGACGTTTCAAGACTTTAACGGGAGGATCAGGTAGAGGTTCATATACGTTAGGATCGAGTAATAGGGCCAAGGCTTTCTCTCGGTAGGCTGATCGGTCCAGCACAACAGTCCGGCGCCCTTTATCCGCAGGAAGTACAACGATGGAGTTCTCTTTTCTTATAGATGACAGGGCGGCACGTTGGCGGTGGTTGAGGTTTGAGCACGTTTTTCGAGTGTTGCGGAGGACTGCGGCAGTCTTGAATCGGATCTCGTTGGCAGTTTCTTCGGGAAGGTTGGTAATACTGGCTTCTATGCCCATAGCGAGCTGTGTGATGGGAGGTTTCGATGGTATAACGGCGAATTTCATACCGTTTGATAAAACACTCAGCTGCTCGTTGGACAGTTGTTTGTTACTTAGATTCAAGACGAAAGAAGTCGTGTCGTCTGAACGAGTGTTCGTCTTTAAGGAGTTAGTTTCTATGCTCAAGTTTATGAACTTGCGCTGTTGGCGTAAACGGTAGGTATCCGAGGTCTGACTAGCCCGATGGCAGATGGTATGTATAAGGTTTGTAAATACAATAGGCGAGACCTTACCTTGTATATGTTGTAACAGTCTGGACTTGTTGTAGTCAGCGTTCCTGATTTCATGGTGGAGATGGGATATCCATAAATTTAACGTGCGCAGGCTGAAGTTAAAGCAGGCACGATCCATATGAGAGTTGTGGAACGGGGCTTTGTATCGGAACCCTTTAGGTATAATTCGATTGCTTTTGCATCTGTGGGCGAAGCGTAAATGTTGCCTGTAGCGAGCTATTGAGAGGAAGCATTTTTGCAACTGTGCACAATCGTTGTAGGTATTATGGCCATAAAGTGATCGAATAGTGACAAATGGGCCTGGAGTACTGGGGTCCATAGTTTAACAGATATTTATTTAAAGTATACCCAGTAAAATAAAATAAAATAAAATATTTCCAGAAGCTTTCGGAACTCGTGTCCCTTTCTCAACTGACAGAATTTTTAAATACATTACAAGCAAACTGTGGCACGTTACTCATTCGTCATTGTTGTAGCACGGACGTGTGCTGCCTTGCGCCAGTGATCATCCATCAATAAAACGGTTGTCTCCAGGATTGGATGTATACGCATGCCTTTCTGGCGATTTAATGCCTTAGGGTTGTTCATTATGTTTAGTGACTCTAGCCATAGGCGGTGGCGAAAGTGTCGCGCGTGGTCCACTATCTCAAAGTCGCGCTTGGGGTCAAGATCGTGGTTGGTAGCCCAAAAATGTTCTGCAAGCGCGGACTGGTCAGTTTCGGCAAGCCGGATTGCTCTGTCGTGTTCCGTGAGGCGATCCTGGAGACGTCTCGATGTCTCACCTACGTAGCAACTGTTACAGGCCCTACAGGTGATACGGTACACTACATTGCTGCGTTACATTTGCTTGTAATGTATTTAAAAATTCTGTCAGTTGAGAAAGGGACACGAGTTCCGAAAGCTTCTGGAAATATTTTATTTTATTTTATTTTACTGGGTATACTTTAAATAAATATCTGTTAAACTATGGACCCCAGTACTCCAGGCCCATTTGTCACTATTCGATCACTTTATGGCCATAATACCTACAACGATTGTGCACAGTTGCAAAAATGCTTCCTCTCAATAGCTCGCTACAGGCAACATTTACGCTTCGCCCACAGATGCAAAAGCAATCGAATTATACCTAAAGGGTTCCGATACAAAGCCCCGTTCCACAACTCTCATATGGATCGTGCCTGCTTTAACTTCAGCCTGCGCACGTTAAATTTATGGATATCCCATCTCCACCATGAAATCAGGAACGCTGACTACAACAAGTCCAGACTGTTACAACATATACAAGGTAAGGTCTCGCCTATTGTATTTACAAACCTTATACATACCATCTGCCATCGGGCTAGTCAGACCTCGGATACCTACCGTTTACGCCAACAGCGCAAGTTCATAAACTTGAGCATAGAAACTAACTCCTTAAAGACGAACACTCGTTCAGACGACACGACTTCTTTCGTCTTGAATCTAAGTAACAAACAACTGTCCAACGAGCAGCTGAGTGTTTTATCAAACGGTATGAAATTCGCCGTTATACCATCGAAACCTCCCATCACACAGCTCGCTATGGGCATAGAAGCCAGTATTACCAACCTTCCCGAAGAAACTGCCAACGAGATCCGATTCAAGACTGCCGCAGTCCTCCGCAACACTCGAAAAACGTGCTCAAACCTCAACCACCGCCAACGTGCCGCCCTGTCATCTATAAGAAAAGACAACTCCATCGTTGTACTTCCTGCGGATAAAGGGCGCCGGACTGTTGTGCTGGACCGATCAGCCTACCGAGAGAAAGCCTTGGCCCTATTACTCGATCCTAACGTATATGAACCTCTACCTGATCCTCCCGTTAAAGTCTTGAAACGTCTGGAAGCAAATGTTAATAAACTTGTCCACGCATGGCTTAAAGATAAGAAGATCCCGACCGCGACTCACCATCTTCTGCGTGGTACTGGCTGTCAACTACCACAATTCTACGGATTACCAAAGATCCATAAACCGGGTATTCCTCTCAGACCTATAGTGTCTTGCTGCAGTGCCCCAACGTATGAACTGTCCAAACACATCGCGAGCCTCCTCTCGCCTCTTATAGGTAATACATCTCACACCGTTAAAAACAGCAGTGAATTCATTAACACCATTAAGGACATTTCAATCCCTGATAACTCTGTCATGGCATCATTTGACGTGGTTTCTTTATTCACCTCGATTCCCGTCCAACAGGCCGTGCACTGCGCCAGAAGGCTCCTTGAGAGCGACTTAAGCCTCCAATCCAGGACGTCACTATCCACTGATGACATCTGTACCGCCCTCAACCTATGCCTCTCTAGCAGCATCTTCACCTTTGAAGACTCACTCTACAAACAAGTACATGGCACTGCTATGGGTGCCCCTGTCAGTTCCGTAGTAGCTAACATCGCCATGGAAGATCTGGAGAAGCAGATACACCAGAACCCACCTACACCTATTACAACGTGGTGTAGATATGTCGACGATATTTTTACCATAATACCACGTGGTTCTGAAACGGTACTACTAGAATACCTCAACTCTCTATCCAATTTCATCAAGTTTACCGTAGAATCAGAGGTGGACGGTTCGCTCCCGTTTCTGGACGTGCTAGTGCATCGCGTAGGCCCACATCTAGAGACCTCAGTATACCGCAAACCCATGTGGTGCGGTCAATTCACCAACTACGGGTCCGGCCACGCTCCTAGCCATCTCAATAGCACTGCCCGCACCCTGTTCTCCAGGGCCTGGAGCCATTCCAGCACCGACACAATTAGACGTAACGAGATCTCCCGTGTGAAGGCGGACTTAACCAGATGCGGTTATCCATCCCATGTACTAAACAGATGCTTGTTACAGGCACAAGAGCTTACTTCCAACCCAAGACCTCCGAAGCAAGTCGGCATATCATCCGCCTACATTCCGTACTATCCAGGAGTGTCAGGACGTATCTCGAAGATCCTGAGAAGTTACAACATAAAATGTGTACAATTACCAGGTAGGAACCTACGTTCACTTGTCTCCAGTGTGAAGACCCCTGTCACACCTGTCTTACGCAGCAATGTAGTGTACCGTATCACCTGTAGGGCCTGTAACAGTTGCTACGTAGGTGAGACATCGAGACGTCTCCAGGATCGCCTCACGGAACACGACAGAGCAATCCGGCTTGCCGAAACTGACCAGTCCGCGCTTGCAGAACATTTTTGGGCTACCAACCACGATCTTGACCCCAAGCGCGACTTTGAGATAGTGGACCACGCGCGACACTTTCGCCACCGCCTATGGCTAGAGTCACTAAACATAATGAACAACCCTAAGGCATTAAATCGCCAGAAAGGCATGCGTATACATCCAATCCTGGAGACAACCGTTTTATTGATGGATGATCACTGGCGCAAGGCAGCACACGTCCGTGCTACAACAATGACGAATGAGTAACGTGCCACAGTTTGCTTGTAATGTATTTAAAAATTCTGTCAGTTGAGAAAGGGACACGAGTTCCGAAAGCTTCTGGAAATATTTTATTTTATTTTATTTTACTGGGTATACTTTAAATAAATATCTGTTAAACTATGGACCCCAGTACTCCAGGCCCATTTGTCACTAACAAATTTTCTATATCAAGATTTTTTGGGGTTTAATAATAAATCTTTACGTATATATTTTTACATATATTTCCCAATTGTTGCTCTTTAAAATATTTCTGGCTAGGTAACCTAAGACATATACCAATATAGTTTCATCATATTATATCCATATTCTCACAGTACCTGGTCGATTCTGACTCTTTCACTTTGTCAGTGAGACTTTAGCTATGATTTGACTTGATTTCAGAAACTCAGTATTTGGCCAAGAAAATCTGATAAGGTTTTCCCTTTCAGTGCTTGAAAAACACCAAACATAAAAATGGGATCCACACAGGCGAGCATTATTATATACTACTTATCTTGATGTTGAATATTATCATACTTACCAACCGCTTTCAGCCAGTCAGTAAGCCTGCAAAAAATAAAAATTAGAAAAAGTTGAAACTAGGGATGATAATTAAAAGAATATGTGCAAGAATGGCATATTCATAGAAATGGCACATTTTGGAAGGGAAGGGTGAACTCCCAACCTTATCATGTCATTGCATCTATAAATTTAAATAATTTAATTATTCAATTAATATCAATACTATATTCATATTAATTAATGTAATAAGTTATGAATTAGTTATTAATTAGCTGTTCAATTTTTTTTTTTTTTTTTTTTTTTTTTTTTTTACATTTCATTAAGCATTTCCTGGTTCTATCAATTATGATAAATTACCTTAAATGTTCTTTCAAAAATCAGTATAATCTCACTCCAGATTTATTGCATACAAAACACTTATTTCTGTGTTTACTCTACCTTCAAGTATACATTCCCCTGTTCTTTCTTACTCTTAGTTATCCTAACAGATCATGTATTTACTTGTTGAATGACGATCCCCAACACGGCTTGAAATCCCTGATGCCTTTCCTTCCAGGCTGCTCCATGTTCCATTAGAAGCAGTGCAAGAATCACTTTTGTGTCTGCCTGCGGCTCTAGTTAATCTCTTACTCTGTGTATTCTTCCAATCTAGCAATTTTTCTACCCACCTCTCACTGCCTTAAAACATCAGCAAATTTTCTTGTACCCCTTGTATTTATGTGTATCCCATCGCTTTAAAAACTGAATCTCATGTTAACAGGCACAGACAATGCTGTGAAAAATTGTATCCCACAGCCTTGTTTAGGACGGGCCAAATTGATTGACAAGACTCTGAACATATACTCTCTCTTATGTCTTGGCAGAATGCAGACACGTTTAAATTTAATCTTAACTCGTGGCTTTTTCCCAACAATACCCTGTACTTGTTAAGTAAGTCCTCATATCTCCTGCTCTTAATATCCTTAGTGCCAATATGTACAACAATATAGCCTTTTGTGCCATTAAAACATATCTTCTCTGCAATGCCATCTACTTTTGACTCTAGCAGAAATACCCTGGTCTTATTCCACTTATTCTTTTTGTACAACATATGAGTATTTCCATTTCCCTGACAATACATTCACTGACAATAATTACCTCCTGTCAGACCAGCGCATTCTGTCTTGGGATTTCTGTTATTTTGCCAGATACACAATTGTAAGCTCTGTTGTTGAATGGGGCAGCTGAGATCTTGATCATTCTCCATTTCCCCAGGTATTGCAACTTTCAAACAGATGGCCTGCTGATAACATATTTGTCAATTTGTTTAAAAGAGCCAGCTGCTATGATAGATCATTTCAGGAGGCACATTATAGCCAATGCTTCTGATGCACCATAAAAATCCTAAGCAAACAAACAAACAATGATTTCAGGACTAACTAGTCCCACACCAGATAACAAGTAATTTCTGGTAATAACACATGAAAACAAAACAATTTTTAAGTTGTTCAGTGTGAGCTGGTTACATTATATGAAATCACAGTTTTCAAAGTCGTAATATAGGTAAAGCTCTGTTGAAAGTAGTGCAGTACAAAGGCAAGTTTGTTCTGCTGCAAGAATTGAGACCCTTTCTGCATTCGTGCAGTTTAAATCCCGCCCACAAAAAGAGATGATAGGAAAGATAATCATTATAAATGTATAGAGATGTAAATAAGTTGTTGTTTGTGCCTAATATTCATTGAAATGGGCTCCTCTAAAACTGTTCAACCACTAAGTATACCACTAAAATCTGGCACCACTCAATCTCTGGGAGTGCTGGATTTTAGAGAGTTTACTATTTTTATATAGCTCACAGAAGATTAAATGAAACTGAGCAATGGGTCACCAAGTGAGTTCTTTAAGTTCTTCATTTTAATCTGTAGTTTGCTAAACTGCTTCTGATGTTCATTAATGATATTGGTATAGGTATTTTTAGGTTTAATGTCTAAGTTTGCTGATGATAAAAAGTTGGACAGTTAATGATAACAATTAGGGTTTTGCTACTTCAACAAGACATAGATAAATTAATTTTATGGGCCAAGAAATGCAGTTGAAGTTTAATACTGGAAAATGCTAGGTCCTGCATCTGGGTAGCAGCAATCCTAGAGTAATGTATCACTTGGATACTATCAAACTCAAGAATGTAAATAATGAAAAGTATGTGGAAGTAAAAGTACAATCTGCTATGAAATATTCTGAACAGTGAAAAGAGGATGCTACAGCAGCTCATGGGATTAATGGTGTATAGAAACTTGGTCATTAGAGAGATAGTGATTTTTTTTCTTTATATAAAGTAATGATTAGGCTACACTTGAATATTGCATACAGACTTGTAGATCCAGTTTAGGAAAGATGTGGATCTGTTGGAGAGTATGGAGAAGAGTGACGAGATTGGTTAAGGGTACAAAGGGAGGTATTCTTAATGATGAGAGACTTGGGTTTTAGGAAAACTGGTATCTACAGGGTGACCTGATCAAGGCCTTGAAAGGTTTGACTAAACTAATTGTCTAAAGAATGTTTAGGCCTAGGGTCACAATTCACCCAAGGGGGCATACATTTAAATGGGCTTCCAGGTATGCAACATATAACTGCTGATGAGCTTCAGCAGTTCCATCAGTAGTCTTATAGTTCCAGTTTTATACTTATTGGAACATCATCACAAGATGTAAATTTAAGAATTGAAATACAAATTTTTGTAACCTTTACAGTGATACATGAAATACAAAATTAGCATTTTTGTAGAAAACAAGTACACACTTTCATTATCAGTAAGTGAATGAAAAGAATAATTTTTTCTTTCGCAACTTTCCATAAGTTGAACACACATTTGAAACATGGTCATGAATTTCACTGACTAGCCTCATAGAAGTATTTATTTCAATGGCTGGAATATTATTTTCAACTATCTTCACGTGTTCTGGGTCAACTTTCCTCCTCTTTTGTGTTCATTCTAATTTCATCTGATGAGCTTCAGTAGTTTCCATCAGTAACCTTCCAATTCCAGTTTTTTTATTTGCAGCTTTATTGTGAATAGTATGAGACTTGTAGTTTTTTTCTTTTAAGTAGTCAGCTCTCCACTCCACCCACTTTTCCCAGTGGCTCACTCAGCTGAAGCATTCATTCTAATGCATATTGAACAAATCTCATTATTAAGATTCAGGTTGACAAAAATACACCGATAATCATTACTAATTTGATATGTGCACTGTCATCTATGCATTCCACACATTGATGACAGTGGTGGACTGTTTTGTTAAGCCATTGTTCTTTACATATAACCTTTTTCTTTTTAACTCTTTTGATAACATTTACTTTTTTTGCTTTGACATTATGATTCTAAATAAATACTATTTAGTTGTGGCTTGAAAATTCATAAACTCCATTATGTTAAACATTCAGTTACTGTGGAAATGATATACAGTACTTCGTTATAATGATTTCACTGGTTAAACCAGTGGTCTTCGAACTTTTTTTTGGTCGTGCACCCTTATTTTACTTAAAAGGACTAGCGCGCACCTCCAAATAAAAAATTAAATATATAAGTTTAATTTTTTTTTTTTTTATAAATCATTTATATGGAATTATATCTAAAATCACATATAATTTTAAAAGATCACAAATAAAAAAATACAAAACAATTAAATTGAAGTTTAAGCACACAATGATACGAAATCATTAATGTTACAAGTGTAGTAAATGTAATGTAATACTATTTGTTTTATTTATTTACATGGTATACATCTAGATTATATATATATAATCACATATAATTTGAAAAGATCACAATCTAATTCGATGCAAACATACAAAATAAAAATGAAATTGAAATTAAAGTACAAAGTGGTATAAATCAAATCAACAGCATTTTTTAGTGGGAATAGTGTGCTTGAATATTTTTCATTATTGCTGTGTATCTTGGTTTCATATTTTGAGACACAGCTACCTGAAGATCTGGTTCCAAGTTAAGTTTATTTCTAAACATTGTTTTTAATAATAGTCTTTGCAGAGAAAGTCGCCTCACATAGATATGTTGATCCAAATGGAAGGATTGCATTGTTCGCTCTGCTTACCAAATCACCCCATGGATCATCCGAAGATCACCCCACTTTAGAGACCTCTGGATTAAACAACCATTGCTGGATCATCTAATGAAGACTGCAGTTATAGTTCAGACACAGCATGGGTTTATTAAGGGAAAGTCTTGTCTGACCAATTTAACTGAATACTGTGATATGATCACAAAGGAACTGGATGCAAAAAATAACTTTGATATCATATACTTGGATTTTAGGAAAGCTTTTGATACTGTTGTTCATGGAAGACCACTGTACAAATTGGAGCAGTATGGCATTAAGGGCGAGTTGCTGCTTTGATTAAAGGAATGGCTGAGTGAGAGAAGACAGAGTGTGGTAATAATTGGGCACTGCTCTTCATGGACTAATGTTGTTAGTAGTTTTCCCCAGAGGTCCGTGTTGGGTCCATTGTTGTTTTCTGTATTTATCAATGATTATTGATGAAGGTATATCAGGCTTAATGTCCAAGTTTGCAGACGATATGAAGTTTGATAGGGTTATTAATGACAGTAATGACAATATGCTACAGAGACAGATCCAGAAAAGTTTGGCAGATTGGCTGATAAGTGGCAACTGAGTTTAACATTAACAAATGCAAAGTACTGCATATGGATAGCAGTAACTCTAGAGTAATATACCAAATGTGTGGTACTACACTCAGGGTAGTGGAGAATGAAAAAGACCTGGGAGTAATAGGGCAGTCAGATATGAAGTTTTCTGAGCAGTGGAGACAGGCTGCCAGAGCAGTTCATGAGGTATTTTCAAAGATATGAAGGAATTTTGCTAGCAAGGATAAGAATGTGATTATCCCTTTGTATAATGCAATGGTCAGACCACACCTTGCCAGATGTGCAAGGTGTGGTCTGACCACATACATGTGGTATGATACAACATACACCAGACATGTATGTGGTATCATACACGTCTGGAGGCCTTGTTTTAGGAAGGATATAGAACTGCTGGAACAAGTACAGAGTAGGGCAATGAGATTGGTGAAGGGAACAAAGGGTTGCTCTTACCAAGAAAGACAAATTCTGAAAATTGCAACATCCAGAGACTAGGTGGTCTGATTGAGGTGTATAAGGCTGTGAATTTTTTTTAAAGTACTGGACAAGCGTTTGGAATGAATGGATGGGTGGAATCGGAAGGTTTTTTTTTTTTTGGCTGATGCTGTATAAGGTTTCTTTCCTGCGTCATATGCCCCTATTACTAATGCTAAAACTATGAACAACAAATAACAACATTTTAGATTTTGTTTATGTTTATTTGTACACTATAGGGTAGTACAAATGATATCACATAAGCCATATCTGATGTTTTCTGAATTATGCCTGACAAATTATTAGTTGTGTGCAGAGGAAAAAATAGCATTTAAATGAAAGCTTAAGGGAATTTGTTGGATCCACTGTGAAACTATTTTCTGTATTTTGTGCAAAACATTTTTGAATTTGTATTACAGGCTTTCAGTGTGAAAAAAAATAAAATTAAAATAATTCTGCTTCTTTCACTCCACTGAAAGTCTCCATTTACATTATGTGTGCACCAGCCACTGATGAAACTTACAAGTATTTATGATCAATAAAAACTTGAGTCCGTGACTTCTATTTGATAGTTTGTGTTACTAAATTGAAAATACAACAAATTTTGACTTAACCTTGGTTGTACCCTGCTTAACCTTGGTAGCTGGTAGCATGGCATCTAATAGACACATTTTTAAAAATTATCTGTTATTTTTTTAAATCTGAAAATAAAATAAAATCCTTCCATGCCCATCAATATATTCTAACTGGTTATAATATATTTTCTGTTTTCATTTCAATATACTATGAGTTATGAGACATTAAATTTTTGCTTAGCATTTAATGGACGCCAGTGAGCAAAAGCATCTACTTTTCTTTTAGGCAAGTCCCACTCCCATGTAGTGTCTGTGACATGCTAGTAACATTTATCTTAATTAACCATAATGCTTTGAATTTTCCAGCCAAATGTGACAGCTGGCATATACCTTGTTTTGAATTACACTGCATGATAAAATACAGGTATATAATTCTGATATTGTCTTATGTAAAAGGTAGCTAGGAAATGTACTATGAGTGATTAGTGTGTATATTTATAAAGATTGTTTAAAATTAATTTTGTCTCTGTTTGTATTTCTTTTCAGAAATTTCAAGGAAATGTTACTCTGGCCAATTCTAAAGAACCAAAGCAACTGACTAGAAGAGAGCTGATTTTTCAACTCAATACATATGATAAATATTGATAATGCTATGACTCAGCAGTTTCATTAAAATCTGTCAGCTCCATATGTTTTCTAGAAAATACAGTCACATAAAGATATATTTTTTTAAAAAAATACAGACGAGATCAGTGCCATGTCTCAGTTTCAGAACGACCAGCAGCCCATTTCTTGCAAAAGGCAGACTGTAATGAAGAATCATGGAAAGTTATTGGGTGGAAATATTAAACTAAGAGGAAAAGTTTATAATAAATTTAATCATTTCAAAAGTGGAACTTGGGCAAGCTGTTCCTCATATTCACACTATTCCAAACGATATAGTATTCGTGCTCAAAGGAAACGGCTGTCGTGTACAGTATGCACTAAAACATTTTTGCATTTATGTATTCTAAAACGACATTTATCACTTCATACTAAGGAGGATGCCTTCTCTCATGAAACATGTGACAAGCCATTTTTGGAATCAGTTAATCCAAAAGTTCATTCTCAAGTGAAACTGTTACCCTGTGAAGTATGTGATAAGACATTTTCAAAATTAAGTAATTTAAAAAGACATCTGTTAGTTCACACTAAGGAGAAACCTTTCCCTTGCGAAATATGTGGCAAGACATTTTCAAGATTGTCTAATGTGAAGGAACATTTATTGGTGCACACTCAGGAGAAACCCTTTGCTTGTAAAATATGTGAAAAAGCATTTTCACGCTCACATCATCTAAAAAGACATTTACTGGTTCATACTCAAGAGAAACCCTATAGTTGTGAATTATGTGGCAAGGCATTTTCAGAATCAAGTCCACTGAAAATCCATTTAGCAGTTCATACGCAGGAAAAACCTTTCTACTGTAAGATATGTGGGAAGACATTTTCAACACCAACTGTTCTGAAGAGACACCGATTAATTCACACTCAGGAGAAACCTTTCTGCTGCGAAATATGTGGCAAGGCATTTTCACAGTCAGGGCATCTCAAATCACATTCATTGGTTCATACACAAGAGAAGGCTTTCAACTGCGAAATATGTGGCAAGGCATTTTCAAAATCGAGTAACTTACGGCGACATTTATTAATTCATACTCAAGAGAAATAATTTTCGTGTAAAGCATGCAGCAATTCATTTTCTGAATCAGTTAATCTGATAGTAGATTTCTTCATGGAATATGTTGCAAACAAATTTCATGATAAGAGTATTAAGAGAACATATAATGGCTGAAATTGCTTTTAATGTTCATCTATTGATTCATGCACAGAGGCAGACATGTCTAGTACCCCAAAAAGTTTAACTCGGGCAAAACTGAATTTTTGCACATTGTATAGCAAAGCATTTTCACCAATCAGTGTAAATGCACAGTTATTTGTTCACAGTTTGAACTGTTTTTCATGTCCAGTATGTAGTATTAAGGTACAGTGCAACCTATGCTGACTGTCAGAACTTTACTGTATGTGTGCAGGTGTTGATTTTGCAGCCATTGGATTCCTTGCAAAGAGCAGAATGCATAATTTAAATAAATTTTATCAATTTATTGGTATTGAAATATTGGTATTAAATGGAGAAGATGAGAGCTCTATAAAACTGCAGGAGGAAAAGCTACCATCAGTTTTGAAATTTAAGTATCTGGGATCGAACATTGAGAGGGATGGAGGACTGAGTGCAGAAATACAGCATAGAGTGCAATGTGGATGGTTGAACTGGAGAAAGATGAGTGGGGTGCTGTGTGATTGAGAAAGTAAATTGTAAAATGAAGGGAAGAGTGTATAAAACTGTGGTTAGACCCGCATTGATGTACGGTGCTAAGACATGGGCGATTACAAGGGCCCAGGAGAAAAAGATGGAAGTGGCGGAGATGAGGATGCTAAGATGGATGTGTGGTGTGACGAGGAAGGACAGGATAAGAAACGACTACATCAGAGGTACGGTTAAGGTGGGGCCTCTGAGTAAAAAAATGCAGGAATCTAGGTTGAGGTGGCTTGGACATGTGGAACGAAGAAATGAGGAGTATGTGGGAAGAGGTGCGAAAAGTTGGAGGTGATAGGGAAGAGGGGGAGACCTAAGCTGAGATGGAAGGACAAGGTGGCAGATGATTTAAAAGAGAGAGGAAGCCCAGGATAGGGAGGAACGGAGGAAAAGAATTAAGGATGGAAATGCTAACCCCATATAAATGTGGGAAGAAGGTGAAGATAAAGAAGAAGATTGGTATTGAAATATAAAATCTTGAAATAAAGAATGGGTATCACAGGAGAGAAATAACACCTGCATAGCCACATTGTAATCGAAATTATGAAAATTTATTGAACTTGCCATTCTGTCACATTAACCCTAGAATGTTGTGCTTCAAAATATTTTCAACACAGCAATGGGCTCTGCCACTTTGAACATATCAGAATACTTTAAAATTGAGCACGATCACATTTTGTTAATAACTATTCTTTTCTCTCCAGTTAGTAGTGCATTGTTAATTTTTCTTATCATTAGTATTATTCTAGAGCTTTTAATATATTTAATTTTTTTTAAATAAAACTTTTTTCAATAAAGTCTCAAAAAAAAAATCCGACGTGATGTTATTTTCATCTGATGATATTTACAAAGCTTTAGATCCTTTTTTTCCCTAATACAATGTGCACCTTTTGCCCATTAAAATGCAGAAGATGACCACCACTTAATGTGAACATTACAAGAAACCAATGCACGTACAGCATTTAACAAAGGGCTAGCTTCAATGTGATAAGGGGCAGTTGGCCAGCGGGCAGTTGGTTTGTGGAATAGACTTCCATCACTTGTTGTTGAAGTTGATAGCCTAAACAAATTTAAGGCTCAGCTGGACAGGTATTTCAAACGAACAGAGAGGTGAAATGGGAGTAGTGGTTGTGTGTTTCTTTTTTTTTTTTTTTGGCTGATGCTGAATAAGCTTGCTTTCTTGCATCATATGCCTCTATTAATGCTAATGCTAATAACATGCAGTGCTGTACCTAGACTGCTGTTGGCCCTGGGTGATATACTCATCTGGGACCCCTCACAAAAATTAAAGGTGGAATTCATAAAATTGAATAATAAATGAAACACCCAAAAAGTTTTTTTCAAATCATAATTATTTATTTAAACTTTAGTGACTAGTACATTTTTTATATTTATTTAAATGTTTTCACATCATTACCTTACAATATTTACTTGAGTCTTGAAAAACTTCTCCAGATGCAACCGTAATTGGCAATGTTAATAATATCCAAAGAGAAATGATGTTGGAATATAATTCAACAAGTTTTTTTTCCTTTTAAAACATGCTACAAAGATTGGATTTCTTGACATAACTGGCATCGATGTCGCTACTCCCATCTTCGCCATTGGTAATATCTTCAAGGTGTTGACATTTTGTTTATATTGCACTTTCAAATAAATTCATGCAGTTTTCTGATTTTAGAAAACAGTGAAAAGCCAAGGATATTTCATTCATCTGATTAAAATCTTTCTTGTAAGCTAACAATAGCTACAAAATTACATTTCAACTAAGTTGGTACTTCCAACTCAGTTGCAATGTCTATAGCTTTATCAGTACACAATATAAATCCTGATGTTCTAAATTTGTTTAGTTGACTAAGCACCTATCAATATAATTACAGTGTTCATATCAATTGTACTACTTTGCATTGCTTAATTTATAATATTCAATATTTCATACCAAACACTTATAATAAATTTAAAAGTAATTTTTTATGTTAAACCTTGTATTTCAAACTGCAATTTTGAATCTTTTCCTTTGGCCTGTTCCTTGATTTCATTTAATGCAGTTATAATATCCTGTAACTGATATTGCACTTCTTCAACAGCTTTTATCTTTCCTTCCCAATTTGTTTCTGGCAATTTTCTTGTTTCTGGTAATTTTCACAGTCATTTTTAAGTGCCTTTTTAAAATAACCCACCTACTTGGTGAAGCAGCAAAAATCTTTGTAATGTTCCAAAAAAGAATTCTGCTGCATCAGATTAAACTGAATTTAAATTGTGTGACAGATGGTACAAAAAAGCTGAACTATTTTCTTGTAATATTCTTACCTTTACATCACTACCATTATCATACCCTTGCCCATGGCAGTTACTTAGGTCGATGTTGTTTGTATCTAACATTTTTCGTATAGATTCTGTTAGTCCTTTCCCAGAAGTATCATGAACAGCTAAGCATGTGAACGTTTGGTACACAAAAATAGGCAAAAATTAATTTCTCTTAACATCTGATTATAAAATAAATTTACTGTAATATAAATAAGCCAATACTGAATTTTTTATATAATTAAAGTATATTAAGAAACAAACATTTTTTTTTTTATATATATACAAGGGGCATTCAAAAAATAAGTTACACCTGCTGCCATTTCTTGGTATAATTGGACAACAAATGTGGGGGCTGTGTGGAATGGAGTTCATATTGTGTGCCCCTGGTAGATGAGTTTCATTGACATAGCGGTAACAGTTGTGTAGGAGCAAATGTTCATGATGGCATGTCAGCTACAATGTTACTCCAAGTTTGAGATACGTGGAACTATGATTTTTGTGGACGAAATGACACAAACAACAGTGCTGCCTCATACTACCAAATATTACTGTCTTTGTGAACAGCCATGAAAAACAAGGCCTGGAAAGTTAAGTAAAATGCCATGCCACACAATGCACACACAACACGACACATGGTCCAAAGTTTTGGATGGGAGATGTTGCTACATCTGCTGTACAGTTGCAATCTTTCACCTTGTGACTAACATCTTCAGCAAGCTGAAAGAAAATCTAGAGGGACAATTTGCAAATGATGAGCGGGTGCAAACAGCAGTTCAATGGTGGCTGAATGACCAAGGAGTGAATTTCTATCATCAGGGAATCGAACATTTAGTTGTTTTTTTTGTAGTTGGTGCATTGGCTTCTGTGGCTTAAATTAAATTAAATTCTTATTTTATTTACAAAGTATATTAAAAAAATCGGAATTTGAGTCCCCGTACTTTTCCTGACCTTATTGTCTGCCCATACTTAGGTACAGATAACATGCTGTAAAATAACTTCAGATATGTACATATTTGCTATCTTTAATATACTTTTTAAATAAAATAATTTATTGCCCAGTATTTTTTTTTTTTTTTTTCCAACGAAACGGTTGAAAATTTACAAACAGTAGCATTAAGAAAAATTCATTTCTTGGTAGATTTCTACAGTTAAAGAAGTAGTAGTAGTGGCAAATTATGCAAGAAAGCAAGCTTATGTACACTGGTGTGCAAAATTTAAGGACCAGTCAGGTCACCTGTAGCTTCTCATAGGAGTGGCCTCGATATGGGAAAAGCATACCAAAGGAGCCTCATGAGGTACAGAAATGAAGGAAACAACACTGACAAAACAATGGAAACAAAATGGTACAGAGGGACTCTATTCAAAAATGGCAACATAGCACTGCCTGCTGTGATACAGATGCATTGCTGCCAAAGATGGAACAAAGGGAAGAGGTGGTCCTGAGTAGGAGATATGGCCACCCCTAATGTTGATACAGGCTTTGTGCCACCTGTCCATACTTAGAACAGTGTTGATAAGTTCTTGCAGTAACATTGTCCATTCCTCTGTCAGCACCAGCTGGTGAACATTTTCTGGTGGGTGTGGACGTGCCACTAGGCATTTCCCCAAAGTGTCTCGTATGTGTTCAATGGGATTTAGGTCGGTGGGGAACGGGCAGGCCAAGCCATACGAACAATGCCCTCACTTTCCAAAAGCATATCAATAGCTGCAGTGCGATGGGGTGTAGCCTTATCATCCATAAACACGAACTTGGAGCCAATGACACCTCGGACAGATGCACGTGGGGAAGGATACCTCAGTACAGTAGCGTGCATTGGTTACAGTACTGCCTTCTAGTATCTGGAATTGTGTACATCCATCCAAGATAATGCCTCCCCAGACTAGAATACCTCGACGTCCATATCGATCCATTTCAGGGATGTTTGTGGGGTGATACCATGTGCCACCCTCTCGCCAGATTAGCTGACATCCAGAATCGCTGCTGAGACTGAATCTACTCATCAGTAAAGTGTACCTTAAGTAAAGATTTTGTGGTTGTAACCTTTAGAAATAGTGTTGGTCCATACGTTTTGCATAGAATATTTTATTGTGATAGACCGAACCAGAGCTGTAATGCTCAATATGTTCTACTTTGATATCAATATTTGTAAAATAATAAAAGAGGTTTACCTTAATATAATACATAGAACATTTCTGTATGATACTCCAGCAATTAAAACGAAAAAAATCGAAAATCTTACATTACAGTAAAAAATAAATAAAAATCAATTTAGCGGAATTAACAATTAAATTAAAAGAATTTTAACGAAAAAATTGCAAAACGATTTCCTTCCTGAAGCTGACAACGCTTTTGACCATATGTTGTGATCACAGGAACAAAAGTTACCAAATAGGGGTGAGCATGAAACATATTTTAAATAGGGATTCTTTGTCTTTGCGCAAGCGCGTAAAAGCCCATGAATCAGAGATTGGGCATGGCCGGAAAATATTAACAGAATTCTCATGTCATTTAATTTCGACAGTTTCTGCAATTAATAGTCTGGTATAATCACGTTGGACAATGAGTATTTTGGCCTTGTTAAAAAAAAAGTATGTTTTTCGTTAACGGCATGAAAGACTAACTCTGATGCTGCTGAACGAGAAGCACGAACTGAGGTCGCATGTTGATTAACACGAAAACTCAGAGGAACCGCGTAGAACCTTGCTACGACGAGTTGCAATCACCGCAAGAAATGCTGTATACCAGGTCATTTATTTTTATTGTGAACGAGGAAAGGACAGCGATTTTTCAGTATAGTGTGTAGTTTCCATATTGGCCTGGCCACAATTTTAAATTCGGTATCTTTAAAGAATCTGTCAAGCTGTTTGTGCCACTGTTCAATATATGGGACAGAAATAAAGTATTTTTTGATATTACGATTGTTGGTTGGTGTAGTATTTTGTACCATATCCCTAGCTTGTACCCTAATTCGGTTTATTGTAGCAAGGAGACAGTACACCTGTTTAAGAATCTGCTGGTTAATATTTGTATTTCTGAGCCCAAAACGGATTCCGTCCTTGAATATTTATAGACATTTAGATAAAAGATCTGTTATTAAAAATAAAGATAATATATCTTTTGTGATATTTTAATGATCTATTAAGATAATAGATCATTAATAGATCTTTTGTAGGTGAACGGGTGATAGCTGTTATAATGTTGAAGCATGCTGGTGTTTGTACGTTTATGATGTTAAATTGGATTTTATTCGAGTCTCGAGTAAGCGTAAAATTTAGAAAATTTAATGACATAGTATCCGCGCTCTCCCTTTCCAATGTAAATTTGAGTCTAGAGTGAATATTATTAAACGAATGTAAAATTTCTTGGGTAAAACTATCAGTAATAACTAAAACGTCGTCTAAATTCCTCCCATAGTATGCGATAACGGGGTAGAAAGGCGCCAAATGTAACTTTGTCTCAAAAGGTGATATAGTTGGCCTCAACTAAGAGTTTAATTAAGTGAAAAATTTCTTCAATAGGAAGCTTCGTATAATTAATCGGTATAGAGTTATTATTTAAGATATCCCAAATACTATCTAATGTGTATTCAACGTTTACATTGGTATATAACGAGATAATATCTAGTGAGAATAAATTGTCATTGTCGTCTAGTCTACAGTCTTTAAGGTTATTAAATAATGTATAATAGTTCTTAATCCCAAATTGTATCGGCTGTCTAAAGGGTTTATTGATGCTATATACATGTGTGGCAAAGGATTAAAATGCCGAATTTCTGTAGGAAACAATAGGCCGAATAAGATATCCGGTCTTATGTAATTTTACCTGACCGAAACGTGCATAAATATTGTATGTTCTGGCTTTCAATTCCTTTAACTGAGCCATAGTAATGTATTACCACAGAGAAGTAAGATATTATTATTTTTATTATTAATAGCCATATGGTGCAAGGAAGCCTGAGGCTTATGCTGACCCAGGAAAAAAAAAATTCCAGAGTTACCCTGAGAGAGAGTCAAAAGTAGAAGGGAATCACCAAGAAAGAGAAGAATGATGGTATCTAGGACCCTGAATGTGCCAAGCCCATACTCACCAGATGTGGTGAGCATGGGCTTGGTGAGCCCCTGGGGTTTGTTACTACTCTGTGACTCTGCCCCTTAGAGGGGGAATAGGTATCCTGTGTGTTATCAGACACTCAGCATAAAACACTGATGGATCCAATATCTCTATTACAGAAGATTTAGGAGAAGTCCGGTTGGCCTGCCTCCCTAAAATCCCCTCATGCACACGTTCTCGATGGTAAGCCCTGTTACGTCACTTAGGTGGCAACGAACGTGTAGAGTGGTTCTCTTCAAGACGCCTGGTCAGCGTGAAGAGGAAAAGACCAAACCGTCCAGCATATGAGAGCACAACGATACAAATGGCCCTCAATCCCCAGCAGCTTTCACTCTCCCTCTTACGGCAGCAAGAGGATCAGAGTGGAAGCAGAGGGTGCTAAGAATCTCTGGGTACGACCAGGCTGCCATGCATGGAAACTGAACTTGGCCTGTTATAACGTAAGATCACTCATCGGTGAAGACAGGATATTAGAGCTGGAAAAGGAATTAGAAAATGTGAATTGGAACATCATTGGTTTGGCTGAAACAAGAAGAAGAAATGAATCACTTATAAGTTTATCAAGTGGAAATCTGCTGTACACCAGTGGAAACAGTGAAAGGAGTGAAGGTGGAGTTGGGTTTCTGGTCCATAAAGATTTTAAAAACAACATTTGGAATTCAAAAGTACATCACCAAGGGTGTCAAGACTGATACTCAAGATTTCTAAGAGGTACAAGCTAAAGATTATAATGATTTATGCACCAACATTGAGCCATGATGATGAAGAGGTTGAAGAAATGTACACCGAAATTGAGAGTCTTCAAGATGAGCAGAAAACCCACTACACTATTATTATGGGGGACTTCAATGCTAAGGTTGGAAAAGGGCAAAACAGCGCAGAAAGAGGAACTATAGGAAATTTTGGAATTGGTGAAAGAAATAAAAGAGGTGAAAGACTTGTGGAATTTACAGAATCTCAAGGACTGTCAGTAATGAACACTTTTTTCAAGAAAAGGGTGAACAGAAAGTGGACATGGAAGAGTCCAAATTGATTAACAACTAATGAAATCGACTTCATCCTCACTAACAGAAGATATATTGTGAATGATGTTACCGTCCTGAATAAGGTAAATGTTGGAAGTGATCACAGAATGGTAGGATGTACACTTGATGTAGATAAAGGAAAGGAAAAAACTGACTCGAGTAAATAATACAAAGGTCTTTGAGATAACAGAAGAGGAGAAAAAGCAGTATGTACTGGAACTTAAGAACAAGTTTGAGCTTCTGCAGACTGCTCAGAACTAAGATATCGACGAGGAATATTACAACTTTCTGAAAGTGATAAAGCCCAAGAAACCTATAGGGAAACAGAAATCCAAAGAAGAAAAAATTAGTCAAGAAACACTTGTCATGATGAACCGAAGACGACAAATGAAAAGCAAAAAAAACACTGACAGGGAGAAAATTGAGTATACTAAGTTATGCAAAGCCATTAGAAAGAGACTCAGAGAGAACATAAGAAGATTTAACACAAGAAAAGTAGAACAAGCATTAAAGGATAACAAAGGATTTAAATCAGCAGCCATGAGCAGTAATACAGAAAGACAAATGATACTGAAACTGAAGAATAGCGATGGTGTACTTATAAACAGCAGAGAAGGCATAATTCAAATAGCAGAAGACTACTATAGAGAATTATAGGAGGAGCGAAGGAATGATACCAGCAGTGGAGAAGATGGATTGCAAAGTAGCAACACATACGACATACCCGATATTCTTCCTGATGAGGTAGAACATGCATTGAAGAAAATGAAGAATCAGAAAGACCCGAGGGAAGATGAATTTATCGTATAGTTGTTAAATTTGGGAGGAGAAGAAATAACACAAAAACTGGCAAGGCTCTTCAGAAAGTGCATTAGAAAAGGTGTGACGCCTAAGCAGTGGAATAATGCAATCATAGTTTTTCTGCATAAGAAAGGAGATAAATCAGAAATTGGAAATTATAGACCAATTAGCTTGTTATCCCACATCTCCAAGTTGTTCACAAGGGTCATTACTAACAGATTAGAAAGAATACTTCATGAGAATCAACCGAAAGAGCAAGCTGGCTTTAGGACAGGATTCTCAACTATGGATCACCTTCACGTAATATCACAGCTAATGGAGAAAGCAAATGAATATAAAACACCATTATGCCTGGCATTTGTGGATTATGAAAAGGCATTTGACTCCATACAGCATAAGGTAATGTTTCGGGCACTGGAAAGACAAGGCATAGATACTCCATATATTATGATTTTGAAGAAAATATATGAGAGTGCTACCTCCTTTATTAGACTAGACAAAGACAGTAGCAAATTTAAAATCGAGAAAGGAGTTCGACAAGGAGACACAATATCTCCGAAGCTGTTTACTGCTGCCCTTGAGGAAGCTTTCAGAAGATTAGACTGGTCGCAGAAAGGAGTCAATGTGAACGGAGAGTACCTAAACCATTTACGATTTGCAGATGACATTGTGGTCATAAGCCACGATCCCAAAGAATTAGAGGAAAATCTTAATCAGTTAGGCACAGTTAGTAAGGATTTTGGACTAAAGATGAATATGGCTAAAACAAAAGTAATGATGAACAAGTATGCCACGGAAAGGGAAATAATGATTGAAGGAGCAGTAATTGAAAAGGTGGAGTCATATACTTATCTGGGACAAGTTATTAGCTGTAATAATGATAAATGGCTGGAAGTCAAGAGAAGAATAAATTTTGGATGGATAGCATTCAGGAAATATAGTCACATACTAAAGAGCAATATCCCAGTTTGTCTGAAACGTAAAATAATGAATCAATGTATACTCCCCACCATGACTTATGGAAGTGAAACTTGGGCACTCACCAAAAGAATGTAAGAGAAGCTGAGAACTACACAGCGAAGAATGGAACGAATTATATTATGAATCAGACTGTTAAATAAGAAGAGAAATACATGGATTTGCAGCAAACTCAAGTAAAGGACATTCTTATCAAAACTAAAGAACTAAAATGGTCTTGGGCAGGACACATAGCTCGAAGACATGATGACAGATGGACTAAGAAAATAACAGAATGGTACCCAAGAGGAGCTAGAAGAAAACCTGGAAGACAAAGGCGGAGATGGATAGATGAAATTCATGAGTTTTTGGGTAGTAAATGGATGGCCAGTGCTCAAAACAGAAGGAACTGTAAAGTTGCTGGAGAGGCCTTCATCCTGCAGTGGATTGAAAATGGCTGAAGGTGATGATGATGACACTGCCCCTATCAGTTGGTCAAACAATTGAGATGGCGCTGCTGTTGCGAGAATATCAAAACGTACTGGCAGTGACGCTAATGTTACAAAAGAAGTTAATAGTAGAAATCTGGGGTTATCGTATACTGCATTTGTAAGTAATCATTTCTATTTTTTTCTGTTTAATTTTTAGGTCATTTGCTATAAAAGCATATAACATTTTCTAATTTTAATATTGTGTCACCCCCGTAAGAACTTTGGCTGATGGTTAAGTTCTATGGGCGACATTTCTGGTGACTGTGATTGGCTCTTTAACTCAGCGTAGCTGAATGCTTTGGTTACACACCGTCTTACTGATATGAGCCGTGATTTTCTCTATCACAGCTCCAACTTGTGACTTTTCTATCTCAGTTTTCGTGACAGGAATAAATTCGCAGAAACCTATAGAAAATTATTCCCCTCATCCCCTTACGCAAAAGCTCACCTTCCCATGATCATATTTCCAAATGTTAATTTATTGATAAGAAACAAGCGAAATATCGCTGATGCTGTGTAAATTATGTTCATCAGATCCAGTTTTCGGAACAAGTTCAGAAAATTGATTACGTGTACCCGGAAATATGTCCCAGATTTTTAGAATGTGTTTCTAGAAACGGTACCTGGACTTTGTTCATTATATCATCACTAACTAGCTCTCTTCAAATGGTTAAGGATGAGATCAATTCCCACTGCTTTTGAACCTCAACGGCGAAACAAGAGTACATGTATAGCGAATGTGGTAGGGGAAAAAAAAAAAAAACAAGATCTGATTTTATGTTTAATTTTTCAAAACCATTATGTTATAGAAAATCTTTGTATAAGAGCCACATGATTTTGAATAATTAATAATTATATTTTCCTCAACTGATGATACAGAATGGTACATCTTTATGTTTCTAAATTCTTATTAGTATTAAATTTGTATCATTGTTTTCTTTAATCTCAGCGTATATTCTCAGCAATTTTCAAATCCAGTAATTGACAGTATTTTTGAAAAATATACAGTATATATAAAATATATAAAACTTTTTTTAAAATTAAATATTACCTACATTTCCTAGCAGTTAAATAAAATGAACAGTTTAATGCTCATTATTTTAGAAATAATGTTTTTGAGAATTCTGAGTATAAAAGCAGAAATGGCATTGAGGATGATAAAGCAATATTCTGGAGAATCATTTAAGCTTTTAATCATCATGTAAAATATCCATGTTATTTTAATCATTGGGGAAAGGAAGCCTTGGTGCCCTTACCTGAGACTGCCCGTGTATTGCAGGTATTTTTTTAAATCTCACTTATCTTGAATTTAATAATATGTTATTTTTAAATGATACACATGTGCCTGTGGTTTAGTTGCAAAGTAAACCAATAAAATATTCATTACCTCATTATTTTGTAGAAATGACTCCAACCTTTTTCGTTTTATTATATATGCTTTTAGATTTAGGTCGATATCACAATGGGGAAGAAATTTGCTTTTTCCCAAATTTGACATCAACTTAAAAAAAAATGCTTGCATTTTTATTGTTCACTGTAGGTGTATTTCTTATTAGGTGTAAATTATTCACATGGTGGATCCAAACCCTAAATTACAAATTTGCTTTTACATACATATGATCCTTTTGGGCAGTGCTGTAGTTACGATTGCTGTCATTTCATCATATGGAAAAGGCCTTGGGGCATTTTTCAACGTTAGCTGTACAACTCTTGGGCAAGAGTTGTACAGCTCCTGAAACTCAGATATTTCATCCAATGTAATGGATAAACCGACTACGGAATTCACATATTTTCATACACTCTACACATATCTCATAATCTTGATTTCTTTGGTGAGGGAAAAAAAAGCACAAATGTATTAATAAAATGACCAGGTCTCGAGTTGGTGGTAATTAATTAAACATAGCTGCGTTATAACAAACTATGCCATTTTGAAACTACAAAGCCTGCATTGATTGGGATCTAAAAATTGAATAAAATCGTGTAATTAATGTGATTGAATGGTCGTAATAATAATAATAGATTGATCATATTATTAATAGTAATAATACAACCAATCAGTCATAACTGTGCAAGTTTCCATTCTATGATATGATTTGACATTGTGTTGATAAACACATTCTCCCACGATACTTGTATGTCCTTCTTTGCTTTCCAGTAACAACTGTTATTCAAACTGTCTATCATATAAAACTTTTAAAGTGATCAGTTGTTTTTACTTTATTTTATTTTTTGTGAGTATAGAATGAGATGCTTGGGAAAAGTTTGCCAAGGTGAGAATATGCTAGATTGCCATGCTCACAATCAAGAATTGATTATACAGTTAG
This sequence comes from Mastigoproctus giganteus, assembly GCF_048544385.1. NCBI lineage: Eukaryota > Metazoa > Arthropoda > Arachnida > Uropygi > Thelyphonidae > Mastigoproctus > Mastigoproctus giganteus. Next base: position 115,819,743 of record NC_143588.1, read on the forward strand.
TAATTTATAACATCACATCCAGAAATAATAATAATAAGGGGTGCGATGGCCCAGTGGTTGCAACACTGGACTGCCAGCTTGGTGGACCTGGGTTCAAGTCCTGCCTTGGCAGGAGCAAATGTGTAACCATCATGCTGGAAGACTGGCATAACAATAATAGTGAAAAATAATAATAATATTAAAAAAAAAAAAACGCAAAAGTTGTTTCGGTGGTCCCACTGCATCTGGTGTCACTCCGAACTAACACCACTACTGGATGCAAGCCAAAGCTAAACAGGTCCAACTCCATAGATGGATGATGATGATGTTGAAGAGAAGTAATGAACATGCTGCATGAATTGTGACAAAGAATAAAGTCACGCATTCAAGCCTTAGGTAGAGGGGTCAAAGTGAGTCTCCCAGGAAAACAGTGGAGCAAGTGGCAGTCTCCCATATGGCTACCACAAGGGAAGGTCAAGACCATCCAGCCCAACCAACCGGAAGTGTTTTCTGCACAGCTGTACTAGTGACCACACAGGAAGGAAGAAAATACCAATGCACGAAGTGGAGCTTTGAAATTAATATATGTGAACATATGAAGTAACCGAGCTAGAGGCTGATATGATAATGCACAGGACTACATACCAATTGGTTGGAACAATTCCGAGATGTCTAAGTCAGCAAATAGCAGACCAGAGAAGGACCACCATTACAAACAACCTCATAGCTCTTGCAACCTTGGAAAAAATCAAGCAGTATATGAGCATCCAATGACAAAGAACAAAGAATATGGAGAACATGAAACCACACAAAGAAGAAATAGAAGACAACTGCAAGAAGGCTTTAACAGAATGTGAGGGAATGCACAAAGACCCACACCATACTGAAGCAGAGACCTAATAGAATCCTGTGGCAAGCCACAGACCACTTCAGTTGGAAAATAATAGCACATTACTTCAACAACAATGGTGCATCAATAGAGGCCACCAACACAACCTTATATTGTGCTGCTGTAATAGCCACTAGGATAAATGGAAGAGAAATGAGACCAGAATAAATGAAAAAACAAGGAACTGCCTGCATTGGAAAGAAGGCTTCAGCAGAAGAATTAAGAGTCAAGATAGGCCAATTGACCCAGTATCAATGGGATAACAGGAGTAAGAAGTTGATTGGAAAAGTGAAGAGCATCCTTGAGGGACAGCACCTACAGTAAACACAAGACCAAAAATCAGAAAATAGAAGAATACTTAGACACGCTAAAGCAGAGCCTCCTCACACTCAGCAAGAGACTATGCTCATACAAAGAGTGCTCTCAGAGAAAAAGAAACAACAGTCTTCAATGAAAATCAAAAAGCCTTCTACAGGAGTATCAGACAGGACCAATTCAAATTATTTTATTAGAGTCACCCAGAATTTCTTCTATATACCAATTTATATAAGGTGTCTGTAAATTGTGTGTTCTCTAGTTGGTTTGTCTGTTTTGCTGGATAAAAAAAACCTTGCCATCTACACCTGAGACTGACTAACTCAGCCGTGGAGTGAAAAAAGCCCGTTAAAGTTCCTTGTGTCATCGACGGGATTCGAATCGGACAATTTCCACTCAGTGTAGGGAAGATGGTGATGATACCCCTGTGCTACTGACACAGACAGACGGGACAGGAAAGATGGCAGCAGACCACCCGAGCAGAAAATGATCAAGGAGTTCTGTGACAACGTATGGAACAGTGTGGTAAGACATAACAGCAGAATTCCTTGGATAGAACTAGATCAGAGAAAACCAAGGAATCACATATCTGAACACTAAGGACCAAGATACAAGAAACCCAATGAATCGGGTCACTAAAAGAGACAGAACATGGCTGAAGGGATGCAAGGAGCAATTAACCAGTGATGTCACTGTTATAGAGCAAGCCTACAAGAAGCACCACAACCTGTACATGGCCTACATTGATTACCACAAGGCCTTTGACTCCATGCCTCATAGCTGGCTAACAGAGATGCTGAAGATCTACAAAGTCAATTTGACAGTGACAAACTTCCAAGAAGCAGCTATGGTGACAAATTGTACCAACATCAAGTTTGAGAACATCACAACCAGACCAATTCCTATCAGGAGAGAAATCTTTTAGGGAGATGCCCTGAGCCATCTATGGTTGTATAGCACTGAACCCACCATCTGCCCTGCTCAACAACAGCAAGTATGGATATACCCTCAAAGAAGGAAGGGAAAACCCATACACCCTCTTCTGCCTGATGTACATGGATGACATCAAGCTCTACGTGGCAACTGAGAAGCTACTCCAAATCACAAAAGAATTCAGCAATGATATCAGGATGGAATTTGAACTAGACAAATGCAAGATCCACAGATTTCATCAGGGTAAATTATTCAGCCAAAACTACCAGCTGCAGATTGGTAAAGAGATCAAATCCATGACATGGGGAGAGCTATAAATACATGGGGATGAGGCAGGCTAAGCAATTAGAGTACAAGGAGATCAAGGCCTGCCTGACTGAAAAATACCATTCAGAGATACAGATGCCTGCTCAAAGCAAAGCTGAATGGAGGGAACACAGTGAAAGCCATAAACATCTATGCAGCCCCAGTGCTAACATATCCCTTTGGGATCATAGATTTGTCTAACACCAAGCTGGAGGAGATGAGAAAGACAAGGACAGTGATGACTAAGAACCACCTAAAGTCAGCCATGGAAAGACTGACCATAGCATGGAAAGGAGGAAGGGGCTTGATGAGCTCCTTCCATGAGCTGGGCTTAGGGAATAATTTTGACAAAGTTTAAATACAATGTTATATTCTGTACTAGATAGTGTTAGCTTAGTATAGTATAGTGTATAATATTATCAATTAATCAGTAAAATTATTAAACCTGTTAAACTTCATTGTCAATTAAATTGTACTTTTTTAACTACATACTTATAACAACTTAAATTTTACAAACGTAGCATAATTTTAGATGGTAGATGACTCATCAACTGATGCAATACCACCACTTTGCTTATTGGAGGCTTGAAGTGGTGAAACCCATGTTTAGTCTCTAGAGCAAAGTTTCCGGCATTCCCCTCACCCTCATACTTCTCCTTCAACCCATGCATGGTACTAAGTAGTATAGGTTTTGATACTTGTTTATTCTGAATTTATATAGCAAGATTTTGGAAGTTAATTAATACTTAGTGTTCATAGATTTACAGTTTGTAACTTGCCACCATTGTTATTATTATTATTAGCCATATGGTGCAAGGAAGCCTGAGGCTTATGCTGCACCAGACAAAAAAAAAATTCCTGCGTTACACAGACAGACAGACAGACACACACACACACACACACACACACACACACACACACACACACACACACACACACACAGAGAGAGAGAGAGAGAGAGAGAGAGAGAGAGAGAGAGAGAGAGAGAGAGAGAGAGAGAGAGAGAGAGAGAGAGAGAGAGAGAGTGTGTGTGTGTGTGTGTGTCAAAAGTAGAAGGGAATCACCAAGAAAAGAATGATGATGATATCCAGCTCAGGACCCTAGGTTTGACAAGCCCATACCAGATGTGAGCCCCTGGGGATATTATGCGATACAACATTATATCCAGTACTAGATAAACTTGTTAACCTTCATTGTCATTAAATTGTACTTTTTGTTAACTAAATACTTATAATGACTTAAACAAACGTAACATAATTTTAGGTGGTAGATGACTCTCATCAACCGGTGCAGTATCACCACTTTGCTTATTGGAGGCTTGAAGTGGTGAAACCCATGTTTAGTCTCTAGAGCAGCCGCCCACCCAGACAGAATAAAGCTAGAAAGGTGGTAAAAGACACTTCATGGCAGGCACTACAATGACCTCCAAGACCACATAGGCAAAATGGCTCAAAAGTGGAACACTCTTCACCAAGACTGAAGGATTCATGCTTATCATTTAATGAACACGAATTAGGTAAAATACATTGCCAAGGATCCTGCAGTGACAGATGATATGCCAATGCCACCTGGCACAAGAAATGATCTGACACATCACTGCAGGATACAGGGTGATCACCCAGATGGAGTACGCTCATAGACACGACCAAGTAGCCAGCATAATACATCAGAAGCTAGTGAGGAAATACCAGTTTATCAACAAAAGTGTTCTGTATTACAAGTACGAACCACAGGCCATACTAGAGATATCAACTACTGGCTGTACTGGGACCACTATAATGGATAAGGCAATTTTGCACAACAGATCGGACATAACCCTTGTTGTGAAGAAGGAAAAGGCTACCTATGTGATCAACATAGTGGTGTGCAACGCTTGCAACCTTCAGGAAGTACAAAGACCTAAGACAGAATATCAAAGAGATGTGTCATATGGAGCAAGTAACAACCATCCTGATCATCATTGTCAATCACTGGTATGGTGTCAAAGAGCCTAGCAGAAATAGTTCTTCCAGAGAGCACCTACAAGAACTCCAGAAAGTTGCAATCCTAAACACCTGTAGGGAGTTTAGGATTGATTAGTCAGGGAATTCCTTAACTGCCAATAACCGTCCTGTGCACTTGGTACCAATATCTGTCATGGGATGGAATCCCCTATCGGGAAAAAATAATATAATAATAATATTCAAAAACTCCCATAAAAGGAAAAATGAGTAATAATGATATACAGTGTGTTTTCAAAGTTTATATGAAACATAATTTGAAAAACTATCAGTCAGGAAGAGTCCGTTCATATTGTTCTCAAAGCCTCACTGTTACCTGAAGGATAAGAGAATACACTCATGAGCCAAATCATTATGACTACCCATCTCCATTAGAGAATGCATCCAATAGCACCTAGGAGTCATGTTACTGACCAGCACAGTATATACAGTGATGGTATGGTAGTGCCTACTAGTTCATGAGTATGGAGCTCAAGTAATGAGAAAAGAGAAGGACCTGACAGAGTTTGAATGGGGAATGATATCTGGCAATATAAGGCGGGGGCAAGCATCTTAGCAACATCAGGCAGTGTTGGCTGTCGTAGTGAAGGTCTAGCAGCATTTCCCAAACTGGATCTGTAGACCAAGGGGTCCACAAAACAGTGGTTGACCATACATATATATACATGCGTGTAACATATGCATAAGTTATATATCGGGCCCACAAACTTTTTTGATATTCGAAGGAGTCCATGCACTTTTTTTGATTTTTGAAAGGGTCCATAGATCTCAGTAGCTTGGGAACCACTGGTCTAGTGAAATTATCTGAAGAGGGACATACACAACCGCCTAATATGCGGGAATGGGGAACCCACCACTGGTTCACAGTGTTGGCATGTGTTGTCCAGATCAACCGACAGCTCACAATACCTCAATTAATGACAGACCAGAGGACACAAAAACATTTCTGTGCCACCATCCAGCAGCAGGTATAGCAGATAGACTTAGAATAGGCAATCTGTTCATATGTCCATGTTGAGTGGCCATCAACACTTTCACCTGCAGTGGTTATGGAGCATTTCTGGACAATGGACAGCTGGGAAAGAGTTGTCAGGTCTGATGAATCGAGGTTCTGCTGCATCATTCTGATGGATAGTTGCATATTGGATGGCAAGCAGGTGAACAGCTGCAACCAGATGCTCAGTTATATGAAAACAAGCCGGCAGTTGTTGTATTATGGCTTAGTGGATGTTTTCATGGACATCACTTGTTCCCCTCATCCCCACTGCCTGATCATACTTCTACATTGTTTTTGACAAGTTTTGCCCTATATAGTGATCATGCATTCAGTTGGTACTGGACTCTTTCAACAAGACAACATTCTGCTACAAGGCCTGCATTGTGAGGAATGGTTCAAGGATCATGCCCAACCAGATTTTATGCTCCTCTGGCTGCTAAATTCCCTCGACTTCAATCCTATCGAACATTTGTGGGATTCAATAGAATGCATCATTGGCCAGTGCCTCACTCTGTTGCCACACTGCAGAACATCCTGTCCAGCTGGTCCAGGATACTGAGGATAACTTCTGCGTTTTTTTGAAGATTGTGCCACACCGGGTGCAAGCAGTTATCATGGCAAAAGGCAACCCAATACGCCATTAGGTAGGTATGTGATACTGACTCATGAGAACATATGAACTCCCTTTCTGTAATTTATCATGGTGAGAAGTATTTCTTTGCACAATGAATAATAGTTATTGTTTACGTTGTCTTTATGTGTGATCTGCTTCCAGTGCAGCACATAAATCACATTTGCAGGGGTATCTAATAGTGATTAACATTTCATATTTAAAATGATACTCGTTTATTAACTTTTTAATTTCTTTTTGGAACAGCATAATCCAGCGAATGCATAGAATATTCAAACCAGAATATAGAAAACTGTAACAATGCAGGCTGAGCATAATTCTCTCTTGCTTTCTGTTTTTTTTTTTTTTTTTTTTCCTTTTTTTTCCTTGTAATGTGTTTTGATTCCTGGAATATATGTATGTTTTGAATGCTTATGAATTTAACATGATTTGCTTTATTTGTTTTCAGATTACAAGAAATTATAAGGATCAAATTATTATTCGGAGCAACACTCATGAAAGGGAAATCATGAGATCATAATCATTCCTCAAGTGTTTTGAACTCTGAGATAAAAAAAAAAAATAAAAAAACTGTTTCTGTAACAGTGATTATCATTAAAAAGCTGATAATGCATCCGGATGGAGCCAACCAAAAAAAAAGCATCGTGAAAAGAGAAAATGCGAAATCCATGACACTATCAAGGATTATTGAAAAAAGGAAAGTTCATAATAATCAGAACTCTTCAAAAACTAAAAAATGGAGCTATTATTTCTCATCCAGAAACATCCTTAGATCACGATTCCTACTTCAGAAGCGGATGATACGTTTTTCATGTGAAATATGTGCCAAGGTATTTTCTTATTCACGTATTCTCAAAGGACACTTATTAGGTCATAGGAAGAGGAAGTTTTCTTATAATACAGATGAAGAATTTTCAAGGTCAGATAATCTCAAAGAACATCTAGTTGACAATCAAGAAAAAACATTTTCTTGTGAAGTATGTGCGAGAGATAATTTATCTCCAAGTGAGAACGATAGACATTTATTAATACACAGTAAGGAGAAACAATCCATCGATCCATTGATCCATACTCAGCAGAGACCTTTCGTATGCGAAAAATGTGGGGAAACATTTCGAAGATCGCGTGATCTCAGTCGCCATTCCTTAGTTCACGTTCAGGAGAAGCCCTTTTCGTGTCCTATGTGCAACAAGGAACTATCAAATATCACATTCTTTAAAAAACACATGTTGGGCCATACTCAAGAGAAACCCTTCTCTTGTTCAATTTGCAACAAAAGATTTTCACGAAAATGTCATCTAGAAATCCATATATTAGCTCACTCACGGGAAAAACCTTTGCTTTGTGAAATTTGTGGAAAAGTATTTTCACGACCAAAGAGTTTAAGAAGACATTCAGTAGTGCATAAAAAGGGAGTACCCTTTTGCTGTGGAAGATGTGGGAAAGAATTTTTAACACAAGACAATCTAGACAAACATTTGTTGCAACATAATCACAAGAAGCCCTCTTGTGAAATATGTGGCAAGAAATTTTCAAGTCAAAGTAATCTAGAAACACATTTATCCCTTCACACCCATGAGAAACCATGGCCTTGTGAAATATGTAATAAAACATTTCCATCAAAATATAACTTGAAAAGCCACCTAATAGTTCATACTAAAGAGAGACCTTTTTCTTGTGAAATATGTGGTAAGACATTTAAAAGAGCTTGTGAGGTAAAATCACATATATTAGTTCACACCAAGGAAAAACCTTTCTCTTGTGATGTATGTAGTAAACCATTTGCTTCGTCAAGTAATCTAAAAAGACATTTATTAGTTCACACACAGGAGAAGCCATACTCTTGTGTAATATGTGGCAGGGCAGCTGCAACATCAGGTGATCTCAAAAAACATTTATTAATTCATAGTGAGACTAAGAAACGATTTTCTTGTGAAATGTGCGGAAAGAAATTTTCAACCCCAAGATCCGTGAAACGACATGCACTGTTTAATTGTAAGCAGAAAAGAATATCCGATACTTGTGGCAAATGATTTATAGAATTCAGTAACTCTTATTGCAGCCTTATTAATCTAAGTACTACGTGGCTGATCTTAGATGAGATGCAACTCCTTTTTAATCACAAATTGTTAATCCATTTTTCCACCAGCAGGTCAATCTGAAATTGTAATACATATTCCTTTCTAAGAACTAACTTTTAAGTTCTGATCCTGTTGAAGAGGATTAAAACAAACAGAACACAAACTTCAATTAAAAAAGAAACTAAATATAATCTTGTCATCTGTGAAATTTATATATGAATTACTTTCAACACAATTTTAGATGCATGCAGTTTTGTGTTTGAAATGTATATACATAAAAAAATCCTGTAAGAAATGATTGCTAAATTTTGATGATATCTCTACTGGTACACGAATAATTCTTGACTACTCTGATGAGACCCTTTTATCAACTGTTAACATCTGCAGGGAGACAGGCCCTCGTGGGAAGTAGTTTCTAGAATTGCCGTCCTGCCCATGCTGGTTGGAAAAGACAGAGTCCAGTCGATGACGAGCGGAATTTTTATGGGCCTCTTTTCAAAACATGGCTGAGTTTGTCGGTCTTGGGCAAGATTAGCATGGTATTTTCTCCCAGAAACTCGGATTTTTTGTTCAGCAAAAGAAAATTGACCGCATAGCATGCATTTTACAGATACTGTACATGGAGCAATATGTTGTTGCTGTTGAGAACGACTAACTCAGCCATGGAGTGAAAAAATTTAATAAGAGATTCTTGTGGCATTGGCAAGATTTGAACCTGGGTCTTTTCTACTGGAAGTCGGGTAACCGTGAGTACAGCTGCTATACTACAAGAGAAGACACATAGGAGACAAAAAAAGTTCATATTAGACCCACCAGAGAATTACTTCATCTACCCTTGTGAATTGTGTGTTCTCTGATTAGTTTGCTTGTTTTGCTGGAAGAAAAACCCCTCGTTCGGATGGGGGTGGGAGAAAATCTGTTTATTTTTTCCTGAGACTGAGGAACTGAGCTGCAGAGTCAAAAAAAAAGCCCATTAAAGTTGGCAGGATTCCAGCTTGGATCTTTTCCACCTGTTGAGAGAAGACAGTCATTCTAACCACGTTTAATACATAGTGTAATCAGAAAGGAAATATTCCTTTATTCGTTACCAGTCAGAAGTAAAAAGCAGTAAGAGCTAAGGAACACAGGTTGCTCAAAGCCCAACCAAGAGCAGAGAAGCAGCATGGACTGGACACTGCAAATAACTCAAAATACAGTACACTGTAATGAGATTTTTTTTTATGGCAGCTGTATTAATTAAGTTGTAATACTGAACCTAAGTCATGTTTTTAATGTTTTTTTTTTTTTATATTTTGTAATGCTTTTAATTTTAATATTATCTAGATCGTATGTATAGCTTAGCTTAATTTTCACCACTCACCTCATTGAGGTGAGTGCTGAAAATTAAGCTAAGCTATACATACGATCTAGTTATTACATTACAGCACATAAGGACTCCTTAAAAAATCAAGAGTCAATTTTAATATTATTTATTTTGTGGTACAGCAGTTTTTGTTATATAGTATTTCAGTAACCTTGTCAACCGTTTATTAGCTAAATAACCACAAGAACTAAATACAGTTATTTTGAACTAAGTGGACAACCAGAATCTAGGGACACATCTTAATTCATATAACCCATTGTATCAAAGTTTTGCTGAAGATCATTCATTCCCAACATTTTCATCTTCGTGAACCCCTAGAATAATAATAGTTTCTGCAGAAAACTAATTTTAACAAAAAATTTTGGAATAAAGGAACTTCTTCAAGGTGTTGATTTTATTAAAAATAGAGCTTTGTTATGTTAATGAAATTCTGATATTGGATATTTTTACCAGTTTGCAATCAAGTATATGTATGTATGTATGTATGTTCTGTCTATGGTGGATCCTAGCCTATACCATTATGCTGGTATATAGAGAATCCGTAGAGTGGGCCCGACGTGTACTTAATGTGTGTTTGTGAAGCATGAATGGGTGTATTGTTATGTCAGACCTCTTTGCTCCAGTATCCCAGTATCTAACTGCATCCACCAGAGGAAAACCCAAACCAGTGGATGCCAAACCCCTGTACACAAATTATCCAAACCTGTGCTTTAAAATTAAAACAAAATAAAAATAAATAAATAAAATACAACAAAAAACCTTATGCTTTACCCTAATCCTTGCCAGCTTAGGCAAGAAAATTCAACCACGGAAGGAAGTGCAATATCTGCGGGTGTAAAACTTCTGAAAAGCATTAAATTTTGTTTTTTCTGACTCTAAGATTGGTAACTAGCTAATATCGTTAATTGGAGCTACACAGAAAAATTCATCTCATCTCTATACAGGGTGTCTCAGAAATACACGGCATAACTTCAGGAATGAGTTCCTCGTATGTAGACAATAAAAATATTTTCTATCAACATAGTTCTGGAAATGCTTGGTTTCAGAGTTTTGAAGGTCTGTCTATGACACTTAACTGTTCACATAGCCTTATAGTAATTGTTCAAAATGTCCACCTTCTGCCTGAATACAGGCCTCACATCGATGTCTCATGGACTCGCGAAGACGATGCCAAATTCCTGGCATGTTTCGTATTGTCTCACAACCTTGGCAAATTCGATTGTGGAGAGTTTCCACATCAGCTACCAGTCGAATACACCGATGACTTTAAATGGTCCCACAAGAAGAAATCTAGTGGGTTTAAATCAGTGAGCATGGAGGCCAGGCAGTTATTATTATTATTATTAGCCATATGGTGCCAGGAAGCCTGAGGCTTATGCTGCACCAGCCAAAAAAAATTCCTAAATTACCCTGAAAGAGAGAGACAGAAGTAGAAAGGAATCACCAAGAAAGAGAAGGATGATATCCGGCTCAAGACCCTGGGTTTGCCAAACCCATACTCACCAGATGTGAGCCCCTGGGGTTAAGTCCACCTCTATCTATCCACCGACCAGGAAACCTTCGATTCAGGTAATTGTGGGCTAGGTGACTGAAATGTGCAGAAGTGCCATTGTGCATGAAGTGTGCTTGTTGACGAATGATCAATGGCGTTTCATCCAAAAAATCAGGCATGTTGTTTTCCAGAAAGTTTCTATACGCCTGCCCTGTGAGTTTGTTTGGAAGTACATGGGGCCCAAATAACTTATCACCAAAACACCCGCCCAGATGTTGAGGCTGAACCACCATTGGTGATGTGATGGAATAATTGCATGCGAGTTTTCCTGAGCCCATACATGCCGATTATGAAAGTTTTGGATTCCATCTCATGTGAACTGCGCTTCATCTGTGAATATCACTAAGGCAGGAAAGAGGAGTTGTACCACACTGCTGCAAGAACCACTGGCAGAACATTACTTGCGCAGGGTAATCTGCTGGTGACAAGGCCTGTCACTAGCAGTATCTGTCTGTACCCATTGCAGATGGTAACGATACAGTTGGTGTTCTCGAAACACTCTCCGAATAGTCGAACGTTGAACAGCCAGTTGCATTGCTATTCAGTGTGTTCAATGTGTGCTGATTCCAGGAGTGGCATGCACAACATCCGAAATCTCCTCCTCTACTTCAGGAGTGGTAGATCTTGGTCGTCCTCTGTTGGCAGCATTAGGTCCCACGTTCACAAAGGCGGTGATGGATACCTTCAAACGTTTTCCTGTCTGGACATCTTCATTCTAGAACCTTTTGTGGTGCAAACAACGAGCCTCCAGAGCATTGCTGTTCGCCAAACTGTACATAAAGTGCATATCCGCTTGCTCCTGATTTGAATACATGGTCGTAATAGAAAACCACCAGATTCCGTCAGTACCTTGTGATGAAGGAAATCGCCTGTGGGAGATAAGACATTACAGTTAATAACTTGAGAACCAAGCATTTCCGGAACTATGTTGATATAAAATATTTTTATTGTCTACATATGAGGAATTCATTCCTGAAGTTATGCCGTCTATTTTTGAGACACCCTGTATATATGACATTCTAATAACACATACATCCATGTTTCTTCAGAGCCACGTAGGCAATTATTTTTGTCTACTAACCCGAACTGAACTAATTTGTCCTTTAAAGCACAATCTGCTCTAGTAATCCTCATTAATGCAGCACAGAATGTGATTTTATTAGCCAGTTCGTCCAGATGAAGCGAAAAGTTTAACCTGTCATCTAATATTCCTACATATTTGCAGCTTTTTACCTATTTTATTTGCTTATTTTAGATTAGGATTTCTGATGGATGATCATAATTAAATGTCATCATTTTCTTTTTAATAGATATGCGTAACTTGTTAATTGATGCCCAAATAACCAAGTCATCCAAAATTTTCTTTCCTATAGTTTCTAACTCCACCCTACAGGTTCCAGGAATACATATGGCCACAATTATCTGCATAAAGCTATTCGAGGACAGCGTTCATGACCCTGAGAGACATTGATCAATTACTAGATTCCAGCACACTGTACCCAAGACTGAACCCTGGAGATGCCCTCCATATATCATTGCATCATAACTAGGACAATTTGCCTTCACAGATATTTTCCAATTAGAAAAAAAGCTATGTAAAACATTATATAATTGTCTGGAACAATTCATTTTCACAAAGGCACTCTTCAACCACAATGAATCAAAGGCTCCCTCAAAATTAATAAACGTCAAAACATTAGCATTAGTAGAGGCATATGATGCAAGATATAGCATCAGCCAAAAAAAAAAAAAACCTTCCCATATCATTTATTCATTCACTCCAAAGGTTTGTCTAGATCAACCTTGAATTTATTTAAGCTATCAACTTCCACAACAATGGATGGAAGTTTGTTCCAGCAATCAACCACCTGCTGGCTAAAGGCAAATTTCCCACAAGTCTTTCCTAAATTTGAATTTATGCATCCTTAGGTGCAAAATCTGAGCAAGAGGAGGAATCCAATCAGCATTGAGCTTGCTCAAACCATTGAGGACTTATACACCTCGATCAGATCACTTTGCAGATGCCTAGTCTCCAGACCCTGCAATTTGCAGAACTTAAGCCTTCCTTGGTAAAAGCAACCCTTCGTACCATTCAGCAATCTCGCTATCCTTCTCTGGACTCGTTCTAGCAACTCCACATCCTTCCTAAAGTGAGCCCTGCATACCTGTACGCAGTACTCAAAGTGTGGCTGACCCAATGTCAGACCACACTTTAAATACTGCATACAATGGGATAATCACCCTTTGTACTTATACAAAGGGATAACACCTCCTTGTCTCTGCTAGCAAAATTCCCATGTATCATTGACAAGACTCCATAGCTATTCTTGCAGTCTGTCTGCACTGTTTAGAAAACTTTATATCTGACTGCACAATTAACCCCAGAAATATTTATTTGTGCAAGTTTTACAGTAACTAATTAAATCTTCGATGGCACCTTCCGAAGATTTCCCTTGTTTAAAACCATATTGGTTAGTTCCATCTATCCTATGTTGTTTAATTAACTTGTGTATTCGTATTGCAAATAGTCATTCATATACTTTTCCTAAGTTAGCTAGTAATGAAATAGGCCTATATGTTTTTGAATCCTGACAACAGGGCCGGATGTACACATATGCCGAACAAGCTACAGCTTAGGGCCTCACATTACAAGGGGCCTCGCTCCACCTTAAAATTTCTTATTTAATATTGTCACAGTGAAGGGCCTCATACGTGTTATAGCTTAGGGCTGCAAGGAGTTTAAATCCGGCTCTGCCTGACAACTACTCAGTTGCTCTATTATTTTTAATATTGCATATTTCCATAATTCTAGAAATATAAGTTCTACTAAACATTTATTATACATATTAAGAAATATGTTTGAATAAATTTTAAATGATCTGGCTATAACCTCATTTTCAATCAAATCCTATCCATGCACTCTATTAACTCTAAATTAGAAATAGCTGTTTTTATTCTTGTAATGAAAAAGATCTGTATCAAATGATGCATTATATAATTTGTTGTTCGGTCTAATTTCAGACTGCACATCAGTATCTTGAATTTCACGTTTTCTTGGTAAATATTTCAAACAACTGCATTAACTGAAGATGTCCAGTCTAGTGTCTGCACATTATTTACCTTAACACTGTAAACAATATCATTTGGTTGAATTTTATTTCTAGATACTTTGTATATTATACCACAAGGATCTTTATTCCCTGTCTCCTTAACTAATTGTCACCATGATTCTATTTTTGGCTCCTTACTTGGCGTGCTGTACTGATTACTTTTATTTTTAAAATTATTCTTATACCATTCTGCTTCTTTTCCGGCCATGCTTGTCTTCTTGTAATCAGGTAGACTGTAATATTGAAATGTAATTGTTGAAACATAATTTAAGAAAATTAAAACCATTTACCTAAAACAAACAATAGGCTGAGTGGCTGGGGCTAGGGTACATAAGTGCACGTGCCTTGAGTGGCCGGATTTCAAGCCTGTGACTACTAAACAGGGTGCTGTGTCTTCTATTCTCTCTCTATCTTGTGAGCTCTGACCATGTCATCTGGAGTATAAACAGAAATAAATGAATAACTAATAAACCTGAGGCTGTTTTCAAGAATACAGTACTTTAAAGTACTGCTTGCTAGAAGAAAGAATATAGTCCTCCAAGAAATTGGAAGAAAAATAAAGAGTAAGAACTGCAGAGCGAAGAACTGAAAGGCACTATAGCCAAATTTTTTACTACGAACCATCATCTGGGAAACTATGAAATGACAATGAATACATAAAAATAGGAAAAATGTAATATCAGTCTCAAAAAGAAATGAGAACGCACTAATGTTAACATATAGAGATGGACAAAATTGTGATTTTTTTTTCACAACTACTACATATGATTGCCAAAACCGAGTCGTGAGAAAAACCAGCTATTCCGAAAAACCTATGACAAGGAGGTATCTCCCCCACTCCAAACGTTGGTTTCCTTATTTGTATCACTTCATGAACAAACCCTGTTATCTCAATATCCTGAAAAAGGCCTCTGAGGTTGGGAAAATTCATATTTTAGTATTAAATCAGCTCACACCAACCATAAGAATAAGCATTTACTGTAACTAGAATATTTATTTACATATTAAAATAAAATAAATATTTACAAAAAACTGCTATTATATTAAATATACATGTAAAAACATTAAAACTGTGATAAAATCCTTGAGATAAAATACACTAAAATAAACCGGATAAAAACGATAAAAATCTCTGGAGCTTTCGGAAGCTTGCGCTCCCTTCCTCAGCAGTAACAAAACTTCCTGCAGCACGTCCATATATAACAGGCTCACGGTACCTATACACGTGGTGCAGTCGGCGCATGGTCTGAACTGGAAGCGGAAATAGCTTGGGAACGTGTTAAGCAAAACCGTTCATCCTTACTTAGGATAATAGTTTCAAACAGAGGATGCATACGCATACCTCTGTCCCTATTCATAATATTGTGGTCGGATGAACAGATTCGTAGGCTCTCGAGCCATTTACGGTTCCAGAACCCATGCGCTCGATCCATGATAACCGCATCCTCTGGGGAAATCGCTGATTTCCGCTGATAAAAACCGCTGATTACAATAAATCTGCTGTGGCCGAACATTTTTGGGAGAAGCAGCATCAAATTTCCCCAGAGGATGCGGTTATCATGGATCGAGCGCATGGGTTCTGGAACCGTAAATGGCTCGAGAGCCTACGAATCTGTTCATCCGACCACAATATTATGAATAGGGACAGAGGTATGCGTATGCATCCTCTGTTTGAAACTATTATCCTAAGTAAGGATGAACGGTTTTGCTTAACACGTTCCCGAGCTATTTCCGCTTCCAGTTCAGACCATGCGCCGACTGCACCACCTGTATAGGTACCGTGAGCCTGTTATATATGGACTTGCTGCAGGAAGTCTTGTTACTGCTGAGGAAGGGAGCGCAAGCTTCCGAAAGCTCCAGAGATTTTTATCGTTTTTATCGCTTTTAATCCGGTTTATTTTAGTGTATTTTATCTCAAGGATTTTATCACAGTTTTAATGTTTTTACATGTATATTTAATATAATAGCAGTTTTTTGTAAATATTTATTTTATTTTAATATGTAAATAAATATTCTAGTTACAGTAAATGCTTATTCTTATGGTTGGTGTGAGCTGATTTAATACTAAAAAAACCTGTTATCTCAAGCCTAAGGCATACAGCCCTACTATAAACGAAGGGCCGAAATAGTGGCTCCGAAGTTGGGAACAATTAGCATTAGCAAGGGCACGATGCAAGAAATCAAGTTTATATAGCATCAGCCAAAAAAAAAAAAAAAAAAACACAGACCCTTCTCCATGGTCCTTGAGGTGTTAGACATTCTCTCAGATATGCCAGACAAGCTGTACTTGCTACCTCAGTCTAAAACGCTGATGGAACTGAAATTCGGGTGACACTCAAGTCAAGTGGACCCAATTTTGGAAAAGTCCAGATGGTCTGTGTCAGCTAAATCCTCTGCTTGCACCTTCACGATGGTGGGACTTAGTAATCCTGGGTATAACCTCCATGCACAAGCACACAGTGGGTGACCACCCAGGTGTGAAGCAATGTAAGCAGAGGTTGAGGCATGGTGTCCACACCATATGGAGGAATGCAGCCCCTCTGTGTTACCATGCAGGACTAGGTGGTAGATGACACTCATCAACTGGTGCAATACCACCACTTTGCTTATTGGAGGCTTGAAGTGGTCCAACCCATGTTTAGTCTCCAGAGCTAAGTTCTGGTCAACCCTTCCATCGTACACTATGACTGATGACTTTTGAGGTTATGATGAACATCATGGCGAGATCTAATCCTCCTTACATTTCGAGGGTTAGGTTCTAAAACGGTGTTCGCAGGCCGGATGCTAGTTAGTACACCGGACCGAACCTATTGGTAACTCTAGGAGGCTTCCGGATCAGCTAGTGTATAATCTTGCTACCTCTACTCTGCCAGATAGTGACTGGAGCGAGTCCGAGTAGTGTATGCGGGGGGGGCATTGTCGAGACCACGTTATGTCAGAGATCTGGGTATATTCTTACCACGTGTACGCCATAAAGTAAAAAAAAAGTAAAGTGCAGCCATTATCAACCCACTGCAGGGTGGAAGCCTCCCCAACAATTCATGCTGAGGGAAATGGACCATAATCTGCCACGCTGGTCCAGTGCGGGTTGGCAGATCGACGTGTACGCCATAGTAAGATAAAGTGGGTGGGACATGCTGTATGAAGTAATGAAATTTTTCGTGTACGCCATATCCAAAAATTTCATTACTTCATACAGCATGTCCCACCCACTTTATCTTACTATTGAATACACCATGAATTGTTGAACTAATAGAGTAAGCTTATCTGCGAAAAGATCTAAACTTCCCAAACACTTCCTAATCGATGTCCACTTGTAGTCTGCCAAACCTCATGTACTGTTTCTGACAGAATCTCAGTTATTGGTTGATTCAACTACTGCTGATCTCGGTTGCACAAATTATTTGGTATGATTCCTTTTGCCTCAAATGTGGTACTTATGCATATGTCCGTTCCGATATTCCCTATCAGAGACTTGGTAATTGGAATCTCCTCTTTTCGATCTTCTTGGGCTTAAAATCTCTCTACCTCGTGTCAAATTCATCTGTTGTCTCTACCATTCTTCCAATTCCACTAATCACTTGGAGCTCTTTGACTTGCTCTTTTTGCAACTTGACTTTCTCCAGTCCAATTTTCCTAACAGGTAATTTTCCTTGGTGATTTTAATGTTCACAACTCCAGCTGGCTTCCATTTTCTAGTCACACCGACCCAGCTGGTCGAGGTGCTGAGGCTTTTGCAATTACTAATGATCTTGCACAGATTGTTCATTTACCTACAAGAGTACCGGACAATCCTAATCATACAGCCAACACGCTTGATCCTTTTCTCACAAACAACCCTTCTGAGTACATGGTCGAAGTGAAAGGTCCTTTAGGCACTTCAGATCACAACTTGGTGATTGTCTCTTCTCCAATGGAGCCTTTATGTTATGGCTATTCCCAACCTCGTGTTGTTTGGCATTACAAGAATGCAAAATGGGATAACCTCTGAGATTTCTTTTCCTTGTTCAGATTACTGTTTCAAAACTTTTGATGTCAACGTTTGCTCAGATCGTGTCAGTGAAATTATTCTTGCAGGGATGGAATCCTTTATCCCACACTCCACTTTAAAATCTCGTTCCTTATCTAAATCTTGGTTTTCCAATAAATATGCTAAGGCTGTTCAAGAGAAGAATGTTGCATATCGTAATTGGCTTGTTTCTAATTTTTCAGTTTCATTTTCTGCCTACACCAAAGCTCGAAACAATTGTAAAGCAGTTCTTAATCAGTCCAAACTAGATTTTTGAACAAGCTAAGGGTAGAAAACTTGCTTCTTGCCCTAATGGTAACCGAGCATTCTGGTCTCTTGCCGAAACTATTGGCCTCAACTTTTGCCCACCTCTGTCCAAACAAAATGGTTCTGTTGTCAGTTCAGCCAAGGATAAAGCTGATCTGCTAGCATCCCATTTTTCTTCCAACTCATGTATTAATGGTCTTGGTAAAACACCTCCCACCATTCCCATCATGCTCCATTCAATGCCTCCTCTGGTCTGGTGTCAAAAGGATGTCAGAAGGATTTTGACAAATCTTGATGCTAAGAAAGCTCCAGGTTCAGATGGTATTTTTCCACTTGTTCTCAAAACCAGTGCTCCTGAACTTACTTCTGTTCTTTGCCGGTGTTTTTCACTTTCTTATTCCAAAGGTGTTTTTCCTTCTGCTTGGAAGTTTGCTCATATCCAGCCAGTTCCTAAAAAGGGTGACAACTCCCTCCCATCGAATTATCGTCCCATTGCAATTACGTCTACTCTTTTTAAAATAATGGAGAAATCAATTAACTGCCAACTCTTAAACTACCTAGAAACCTTCCGTCTGATCAAAGATCGCCAGTGTCCATCCACTGGTGATATTTTGGCTTATGTTACGCATTTATGGACTAATTCAATGGAAAAGTTCAGTGAAACACAAGCAGTTGCTCTTGACATCTCAAAGGCTTTCGATCGTGATTGGCATAAAGGTCTCCTAAACAAGCTTCCATCTTTTGGTTTGCAAAAGATGTAATTGGTTTTCCAGTTTTCTTTGATCGCTCACTGAGGGTGATCGATAGGTAGTTGAATTAACATTCCAGGTGACCTAATATAACAGTTTAATCTTTGGACTAGAGGATTTTTGTTGTTAGAAATTCCTTATCAACATCCATAAACTCTTTTCACTCCGTGTCTGAGTTCGTGTGTCTAAGGCCTAGATAGAAAAGGTGAGGATTCCTCTCAATGGCTATATGCATTATCGAGCAATATTTATATTAATAATATTTGCGTATGCAGTTCCATAAATATAGATGGTAATAGAAGATTTGTATGATCGCGATATTGGATTGTTGTTATAGGATTTTAGGAGCATCAGCAACTGGGACCATCTGTTTGTACCGTCTGTTAATTTAAATTTCGTGTTCTGTGATCGATTTTCTGTCTGCTGGACAAAAGCATTAAGAATCTGCAGATAAAGGAACCACTAGGTGGCAGTGATCACAGTGTGCTGAAGTGGGATTTACTCAAAGAGGTAACTACCATCAGGGGTAAAGGGAAGGGTTATTGCTTTCGTAAAGGCGACTACGATGGTCTGAGACAGTATTTAAATTCTATACAGTGGGACCAATCAGCATTAGCAAGGGCACGATGTTCCCAACAGCAAATTCAAAATGGGAAGCATTCAAAGAACTTATCTTGGAAGCTACTAGTCTTTACATACCAACTAAGAAATGTTGTTCAAGGTTTAGGCCTAAATGGATGTCAGATGAACACTAATGAAACATATGGCAGAGAAGAAAAATGCATGGATTACATATAAATACTGCCATGTATCTATATGGGTTACATATAGATACAAGTTGATATGTAACCAAGTTACAAAGTAGGTTAGGCAGGCGAAGGCAGATTATGAGAAATCTTTGGCAAGGGATGCAAAGAAAAACAGCAAAGAGTTCTTTACTTATGTAAACTCTAGAAGGAAAGGGATGAATCAGATTGGTCCATTTGATATCGATGGTTCGACTGTTGATGATCCTGCTCAAGTAGCTAACAAGCTAAATGAATATTTTGCATCGACATTCATACATGAGATATTCAGCGAGGAGAATGCCAGAGGTGTTTTCAACTCTGGCAGTAAGCTAGATAATCTTGTAGTAACTGAGAGTAAAGTGAAGGAGAAATTGTTGAAGATAAACACAAGAAAGGCACCTGGGGTGGATGGGATCCATCCAGTTATATTAAAGGAGGCAGCAGAGGAAGTAAGTAAACCCTTAGCCATAATTATGAGAGCTTCCTTGTACTAAGGGGAGGTACCCATAGACTGGAGATGTGCAAATGTGACCCCAATTCACAAAGGGGGATCAAAGGCTGACAAGTAATTACAACTACCAGCGGGTAGTTGGTTCCAGGAAAATTAATGGAGGCACTGATTAAAAAGCACTGCGGGATCATCTAAACAAGACTACAATTATATTTCCAACACAGCATATGTGTTTTAAAGGAAGGTCTTGCCTGACCAATTTGATTGCATACTATGATGCAGTCACAAAAGAATTGGAAGCAGGGAATAACTTTGATATTATATATTTGGATCTTAGAAAGGATTTTGATACTGCTGCACAAATTGGAACAGTGTGGCATTGGAGGCAAATTGCTGCTATGGATAAAGGGGTGGTTGAGGGGGAGAAGACAGAGTGGTAATCAATGGACACTGCTCATCGTGGACTAATGTTATTAGTGGAGTCCCTCAGGGTTGGGTCCATTATTGTTTTGTGTATATATAAATGATATTGATGATGGTATATCAAGCTTAATGACCAAGTTTGCAGACGATACAAAGGTTGGCATGGTTGTTAAGGACACTACTGACCCTATGCTGCTGCAACAGGATCTGGAAAGGTTGAGCAGGTGGACTGAGAGGTGGCAAATGAAGTTTAACATTGAGAAATGTAAAGTACTACATATGGGAAACAGTAATCCCAGAGTAACGTATCAACTCTGTGGTACTACACTGATAGTGGTAGAGAATGAAAAGGACCTGGGGGTAATTGTGCAGGCAGATATGAAGTTCTCTGAGCAGTGCAGACGGGCTGCAAGAGTAACTCATGGTGTCTTGTCAATGATATACAGGAATTTTTCTAGCAGGGATAAGGAGGAGATTATTCCCTTGTATAAGGCAATAGTCAGGCCACACCTTCAGTACTGTATACAGGTCTGGAGGCCTCATTTCAAGAAGGATGTAGAGCTGCTGAAACGAGTACAGAGAAGGGCAACAAGGTTAGTGAATGGAACAAAGGGTTGCTGTTACGAAGGAAGGCTTAAATTTTGAAAATTACAGTGTCTGGAGACTAGGCACCAGCGAGGTGATCTCATAGAGCTGTATAAAGCCCTGAATGGTTTGAGCATGCTCAATGCTGATGGGATTCTTTCTCTTGCTCAGAATAATCACCTGAGAGGGCATAAATTCAAATTGAGGAAAGACAGATGTAGGATAGATGTGCAGAAGTTTGCCTTTAGCCAGCGGGTAGTTGGTTGGTAGAACAGACTTCCATCCCTTGTTGTGGAAGTTGATAGCCCAAATAAATTTAAGGCTCAGCTGGACTGGTATTTAGAACGAATGGAGGGGTGAAATGGAAGTGTTTTTTTTTTTTTTTTTTTTTTTTTTTTGGCTGATGCTGCATAAGCTTGCTTTCTTGTATCCTATGCTTCTACTAATGCCAATGCTAACTTGGATTTGCGGGAGAAAAAACCATGCTACCCTTGCCTGAAACGACTAACTGAAAATGTGGCTGTCGTTTAAATGTTCAAAGAAAATTCTTCACATCATCGATGGGACTCGAACTCGGATATTTTAGTATTAGCATTTGCATTAGTTGAGGCATATGACGGAAGAAAGCAAGCTTATACGGCATCAGCCAAAAAAAAAAAAAACCTTCCTATTTCACCCATCCCTTCACTCCAAATGTTTGTCTTGTTGAGACTTATTTTCCTTATTGAACATTCATTTTCCTCCCGGTGTGGGGAAGACGGGGATTCTACCAACTGTGCTACCCAACAGGGCACGATTGGCGAATATTTTATTCCTCAAAATCATGATAAAAAAAAAAAAGTCATGTTGAAGTTTTTATAGTAGCATACTGTCATCATGTATTCTATTCACAGAGCGGAGACTCCTTTAAAAAAAAAAAATAATAATAATAATAATAAGCCACAAGTACATGCCCTCAGGAGTATGACAGTGCATATTCACCATCTGTTCACACTGGTTAGAAAAGGCTATGACTATGGACTCCCAGAAACTTTTTTCACTACGTGGCTGAATTCTGAATAACCTTGAGTGTAGTACCACTGAAAATGTATGTTCTGTGATTACCGAAGTCCACATGCATTGTTTTGCATTTATCAGTGTTAAACGACAACTGCCATTCCTCACCACACCTGTCTAATTTTTCTGCCATGTTCCAGTAGTATGCTAGCAGACATAGTCAACAATAAAACTAGCAGACATAGTCAACAAACTTGTATGTCTTCATCAATATCGTTAAAAAACCAGTGGTCCATTTATAATTATCATTTTTAGCCGGAATCCATCACATTGCGAGGTGTAGTTGGTCCGATACGACATAAAGATATTCATTACAGTAACGACCTTTTAACGTATATGCCAACCCAACCCGTACCAACACAACATACTCCATACCATGATGTTACCTCCATCTGCTTGAATGTTCGACACCATACAGTATGGAGTTATCAAATGCGAACTTTGTTGGGATATCAGACTCGTAGTGTTACTCAGGTATTAGGGATACAGAATTTCATTATGGGGAGTACAGTGTGTATACCAAAAGGCCAGACAAGGTTGGAAGGGAAGGAGTTACGCTCTTGGTTAAGAAGCACATAAGATCTAAGGCAGTGCATCCAGTTAACATTGGCGACCAGTGCAATGTTCAATCGGTTTGGTGTGACATAAGCACTGGCCACTGGGTAAGTAAAAATGAGATAAAGCGTGTGTTATAGGCCTAATAACTCTGGTGAATACAACCATCAATCGTACAGAGAAATAGAGTGGGCCAATAAATCAGAATGTCCTCTAATGGGGGATTTACTTTCCATATATTGACTGGAAGTTGTAGATTGATCACTCGCACACTAGCAAGAATTTTGTGAATTTATTGGATGTCTGTTTTCTACAGCAGCATGTTTGAGAAGCAACCAGAGAGAGTAATGTTCTTTATCTGATTATCAGCAGTGATTATTCGGGCATTAAGAATCTACAGAAAAAAGAACCACTATGTGTCAGTGATCACAGTGGATCGATTTGGGATTTAATTAAAGAATTCAATTAAATTTAATTTAACTACTATCAAGGGTAGAGAGAATGGTTTTTGCGTTCGTAAAAAAGTGTGTTAAGGCAGCCTAAGAGAAATCTGGCAAAGGATGTCAAGAATAACAGCAACGACTTCTTTACTTAGGTAAACATTAGAAGAAAAGGGATTAATCAAATTGGTCCACTTGATTTCGATGGTTCGGCTGTCGATTTTCCTCATTCAGTGACAAACTGAACGAGTATTTTACATCCACGTTCACACATGAGCAATTCTTTAGGGAAGTGGATGCCAGAAGTACATGAAACTCTAACAGGGAGCTAAATGATTTTGTATTAACTTTGAGCGAAATGGAAGAAGATTGTTGAAGCTAAACATAAGAAAGGCGCCTGAGGGCCGATGGGACCTATCCAATTATATTTAGGGAGGCAGCAAAGGAAGTAAGCAAACCCATATCCTTTATTATGAGAGTATTCTTGGATTCAGGGTGGTCGCCCCGCTGATTGGAAACGTACGAATATATCCCCAGTTCATAAATGGTTATCAAATGGTGACATGAGTAATTACAGACCTGTTTTTTAACTTCTGTTCCTGTTCAGAAAATAATAGAGTCACCGATTAAAGAAGTATTACAGGAATATCTAGACGAGACTACAGAGAGCATGGGTTTGTTAAGGGAAAATCTTGCCTGACAAATTAAACTGGATACTATAATGTGGTCACAAAGGAACTGGATGCAAAAAAAAAAAAAATTTTGATATCATATACTTGGATTTCAGGAAAGCTTCTGATATGGTTTCCTATGGAACACTGATGTACAAGTTGGAAGAGTAAGGCATTAAGGGAAAGTTTCTGCTATGGATAAAGCGATGGTTGAGTGGGAGAAGACAGAGAGTGGTAATCAACGCACAATGTTCTTCGTGGACGGATGTTATTAGTGGGTTACCCCAGGGTTCGGTGTTGGGCCCATTGTTGTTTTCTATATTTATCAATGATATTGATGAAAGTATATCAGGCTCAACGTACAAGTTTTCAGACGATTCAAAGGTTAGCAGGAAATTAATGACGGTGATGTCAGTACGCTAAGTTTCCGGCATCCCACTCCCCCCCCCCCCATACTTCTTCAACCCATGCACGGTACTAAGTACTATAAGTTTTGATACCTTTCGTGTTTGAGGTTTTCATAAAAAAAAAAAAAAAAAAAAAAAAAAGGAGCTACAAAAATTAGGGAGATGGACTAAGAAATGGTAATGGAGGTTTAATATTGACAAATGCAAAGTACTGCATATATTATTATTATTAATATTAGGTATATGGTGCACCAGCCAAAAAAAAAAAAAAAAAAAATCACAAGTTACCCTGAGAGAGAGAGAGAGAGAGAGAGAGAGAGAGAGAGAGAGAGAGAGAGAAAAGTAGAAGAGAATCACCAAGAAAGAGAAGAATGGTGATATCCAGCTCATAGCTGCCTAAATGCAAAATGCTGAATATGGGCAGCAGTAACCGTTGAGTAAAGTACCAACTGCGTGGTATAGCACTCAGGGTAGTGGGAAATGAAAAAGACCTGGGGGTAATTGTGCAGTCAGATATGAAGTTCTTTGAGCAGTGCAGACAAGCAGCCAGGACAGCTCAGGGGATTTTGTCAGAGATATACATGAATTTTGCTAGCAGGGATAAGGAGGTTATTGTCCCACTGCATAAGCAGGGATCTAGCCACATCTTGAGTACTACATACGGGTTTGGAAACCTCATTTTAGGAAGGATGTAGAGCTGCTGGATCGAGTACAAAGAAGGGCCACGATATTTGTGGAGCCAACAATGGGCTATCTTACCAAGAAAGACTTGGTAAGAACACACCGTTTTGCAAATTGCAGCATAGGAGACTAGGAGCCTGCAATGTGATCTGATTGAGGTGTATAAAGCTTTGAATGGATTGAGCAAGCACAATGCTGATGGGATTCCTCGTGCTCAGACTACGTACATGAGGGGTCAAAAGTTCAAATTGAGGAACGATGGCTGCAGGATAAATATTTGGATGTTTGCCTTTAACCTGCAGATAGTTTATGAACAAATTTCCAACTGTTGTTATGGAAGTTGATAGCGTAAAGTAATTCAAGGATAACCTAGGCAGATTATTGGAGGGAAGTGATAGGTGTAATGGAAAGGTTTTTTTTTGTTTTGTTTTGTTTTTTTTTGCTTGATGCTGTATAAGCTTGTTTGCTTTCTTTCATCATTTGCCATGTAATGCTAATAGCTTCATGAGGTTCACGCCATACTTTCGCCCTAATGTGCAAAAAAGGGTAAACAGATATTCGTCAGACCAAACAATCATCATTTGCTGCTCTGGATCCATTCTTGGCATACGTGGCCCCACATATGCCTAGAATCTTTCAATTTGTTACAGAAAGTTGTGGTTTTCATGTAGGAAAACAACTACCAGTTCCTGAAGTTTTCAGCTCTCGCCTCATAGTTCTTTTGAAAATGGGTTTTTCCTCGCCGAAATTGAATTTTTCATACTGCAATTCCTATTGCTACGCAAAATTCACTTGAAATTTCTGCAGTCAGATTCTTAGAGTACAGACTTTCTGTCGAATATTTGTTAGAATTGATTAGCATATACATAAAACTTATATTTGCCTAAAGTAAAGTGCAGCCATTATCAACCCACTGCAGGGTGGAAGCCTCCTCAACAATTCATGCTGAGGGAAATGGACCATAATCTGCCACGCTGGTCCAGTGCGTGGTTGGCAGATCGACCGTATTCAGCAGTCAGGGGCTTGAACCCCGGTCTACTCAAAGAGCGTGTGCTACTGCACTCCCGCTCCTGCCCACTCGGCTACGCAAACTTATATTTGCCTATCGTACGTTTAAATATCTGTCGATATCAATTGCAAAAGGATTTTTAATTTTTTGGACAGTGAGTGGAAATTGTCGGTCAGTGTTGATGATGATGATGGGTTTGAAGTTGACTGCATTCATTCGAACCTTGGTATAATTATTACTTGAAAACCGGGTGTCAAAATGGGATCAATTCACACAGAGTAGTAACATATCTTGCTTCTCTGTGTCAATTCGAACGGCTGTCAAAGTGTCACGTGCTCTAAGCTGTTACTGTGATTTCAGTTTCTCCATCACAGCTGCGAAGTGTGAAATTCCCGGAACAGTGACAAAATCACAGGCGTGATTTTATGACCCATCCCTACATATCCTAATGGTCGATGGCATGCTCGTGAGGAATTTAGTTCGTTAATTTAAGATATTAAGTGTTTGGTATTCTAGGATTCTGTTTCCGATTACATTATTGCCAATTGTATCATTTTCATTCATTTACATTGCTCCATGAATGTGGTAAGTTTTTCATTTAGGCTTAGATTGTTTTCTGTTATAATATTTGCAGCTGTCGGAGACCCTGCTGTCAAGGAATTTCAGGTAGTCAGGCCTACTCTGATGATGTGGACCATAGGTTTTGGATTTCTTTTTTTTTTGGCCTAAGAACTTTTACACAATTCAAATCATCCTCAAAACTCTTTTGCAGTTCAAAATCTCTGCCGAGCTCAAATATATTTAAAAACAGTAGTAATTGACAAAAAAACTTTTGCAACAAAAGCGTCTGGCGTCCTTTCACTGCACGGCTATTACTTTTTTTAGAATGCCTCCTGCAAATTTTTGGTTGGGGGGGGGGGGGCGTATTCCCCTCTGCCCACCCCTGTTGCCTATATGATGGAAACATAGGTTTATTTTCTTTCTCTGTTTTATTTTTATTATTAATTTTTATGAACTTTTATTTATTTTATTTATTTATTTATTTTATTTTATTTATTTTTTGGCCAGTACATCAAAGGCTAGATGACTTCCTTGCACCATATGGCTAATGCTAATTACAGAGAAACCTCTCTAAAGCTGCACAATTGGATTGGTAGGAACTGTCCACTATACAGAAACCTCTGCTTTGCAGAGGTCAATGCAGCCAGTTTCAGTAATTCTTAAAAATGTAACCCTCGCTGTACCCCTTTACTTACTCAGATTTTTTTTTTTTATTAATTATTTTCCATGTCTGTTTTTCAATAATAGTAAAAACAAATATAAATTGCTTTGTTTAAAGCATTTCATTTTGAAAATTTCATTTGGATAACTTATTTACTTATTACTTTCAGTGAATATTCTTCATTTTTGATCACTGAATTTTTTTTTAATGCAAGGTTACCCCCACTCCCCACTTCTTTCAATGAGTAAAAACTCTTCCCTTTTTAAATTTCTGCAAAAATGGCAAAAAGAAATTTCATTGCTTAAGCATTTAACATCCATTCGGTGGAGACTGATAAAATCTTCATATGTAGCTACTTAAAACCTCCATTGTTCACTGCCAACTGAAAGTGGGATGTGTTGACATGTAAAAATTCATCACCTGGTCAAAAAGTTCAACACTACTTTACTGTCACTAAAGCAGTTATGAAAGTAGTGTAGCCTCGCATAGCATTTTTAATCGATATATTCATGGATGTGGAAAAATCCTCATAGGCTCTTGGTCAAAATTACTCATGTGCCACATTGGTATAATGTGCCTTTGTTTTTTAGAAAGAAGACACATTACAGCTGTATTTCTTTTACGTATATCTACCGCAAACTGAATCCTGTATACATATTTAATACAGCATCTTTTTGTTTTCTTTAATTCTTGCAACAGTCTCTCCCAGTTTGGCAGTTTTATTGTATTACTAAATGATATGCACCAATGTAACTACATCGCATAATTCAAATAAGTTTTAAACATTCCTTACCACTGCATATTAAAGAGATACAGAAGCATATGGTCAGTATAAACTAGTCAGTTAATCAATTCACAAAGGAGGTTAGCCAAGCTAGTGAAGATTACAGAACAGTAGCAAAGACTATGCTTATATTAATAGTAGAAGGAAGGGGTTGAATCACATTGGGCCATTTGATGTCAGTGGTTTTACTCTTGATGACCCTGCTCAGGTTGTTGACAAACTATTTTAATCTACATTAACACACGAGGAAGAGAAGGGGGATGCTGATTAATGATTCTTAAGAATAAATGATTCTTTACAACTTTAACTTAAAGGCTGCAAAGGGGGTAAACAAACCCTCACCCATAATTTTGGAAGCATCCTTGTATTCAAAGCAGATCCCTGTGGAATAGAGATGTGCAAATGTATCACCAATTCATGGAGTGGGATCAAAAGGTGACGTGAGTAATTACAGACCTGTCTGTTCGAGGGAAAATGATGGACTCACTGGTTAAAGAAGTAATGCAGGACCATCTAGACAGGAATGCAATTATACTACAGTCAGAGCATGGATTTGATAAGGGACAGCCTTGTCTAATCAGTCTTATTGGATAATGTGATGCAGTAACAAAAAGGAACTGGATGCAAAATATAATTTTGATATCATATACTTGGATTTCAAGAAGGCTTTTGATACTGTTGCACATAAAAGACTGCACTGCTGTGCAAACTGGAACAATGTGGCATTAAGGGCAAGTTAGTACTATGGATAAAGGGTTGGTTGAATAGAAAAAGACAGATAGTGGTTACCAGTGGGCACTCGCACTTTGTGAAATAATGTTACTAGTTGGGTGTTATTAGTTGGATTTCCGAGCATTCAGTGGTGGGCCCATTTGTTGTTTTTAGTATTTATTAATGATATTCAGGAAGGTATATCAGACTTATTGCCCAAGTTTGCAGATGGTACAAAGGTTGGTAGAGGGATTAAGGACAGTAATCATGGTATGGCACAGCAACAATATCTAGAAAAATTAGGCCAATGGGATGAGAAATGGCAGTTGAAGTTGGATATTGCCAAACACAAAGTACTGCATACAGTAATCGCAGATTAACATACCAACTGTGGTACTACACAGCATAGTAGAAAATGTAAATGACTTTGGAGTAATTGTGCAGTTGGATGTGAAATTCTCTGATCACTGCAGACAGGCTGCCTGAACAGCTTATGGTGTTTTGTTTGTGATATACAGGAACTTTGTTAGCAGGGATAAAGAGATGTTATCGCCTTGTACAACACCATAATTAAGCCACGTTTTAAGTACTGTATATAGGTCTGGTACCCTTTGTAAAGGTTAATAGAAAGGCTACAATTAGTCAAATAACAACGCAGTACAACAGTGGCAAACGAAGAGGGAATGGGTATAGAGAAGAGCAATGAGATAGGTGAAGAAAGCAAAAGGGTTGCTGCAAGTTACAGCATCTGGAGATTAGGCACGTGCGAGGAAATCTGACTGAGTTGTTTAAAGCCCTGAATGAATTAAGTAAGCGCAGTGTTGATGGCATTCTTCCTCTTGCTGAAACTACACACATAAGTGGGCATAAATTCACATTGAGGAAGAATGGTTGTAGGATTGCTATGCGGAAGTTAGCCTTCAGTCAGCAGTGGTTGATCGTTAGAACAAACTCCATCTGTTGTTGTGGAAGTAAGCAATTTGCATAAATTCAAGAAAGAACTAGACAAATTCTTGGAGGGGATAGACAGTGAGGTGGGTAGGGTTTTTAGTTTTTATTTTTTTGGCTGATACTCTATAAACTTGCTTTCTTGCATCATTTGCCACTACTAATACTAATAATATACCATCTGCTCTATGAGTAATCAATATCACACAGTACATTTTAGAGAGAGGTGGGAAAAAAACATCATTTGATTCCACAAATGTTAGCTGATGTTTTACTTTAGGGTAAGGAGGGGATTTAAACCTGTGCACCCAACCAACCAGATGATGAAAAACAGACCTGCTGCTAAATTCCTATCAGCCATTCAGTAGAATTAATATTCTACAGATGCTTTGATGTTCAGATAAATATACAATAGATAAATACTCTCAGTTGTGTTTACAATCTGTTGTTCTCAAAATATAAGAGCTATGCAGCCCAATTCTTCCTGCTTTAAATAATATTGTTTAAATATAGCTTATCATACCTTTTTTGTAGGAAATTTCTCACCTGACACTCATATCAAACTGATCCGGTTAATATATAATAGAAGGTCGAAGTTTGTAACGTGATAATTTCCGTATTAAAAGGTTGTTAATTTATACGGTTTTTTATAAAACTAATCTTGTATTCAATTCCCAATGTCTACTTACTGCTACCAAGGAAGAGCAAAGTGCAGGAGATGGACATCAGTCTACCCCAAACTAAACCCATCAGCAATGATAGACTAGAAACAGAAGGCTATATTAAAACAGTCAAACTATATTAAAAATATTTTAGACTAGACTTTTTTATAGGTGACTAGGCTATTTTGGTTATGAACCATGCTCACAAAAAGTAAAAACTGCAAAACGAAGTACGAAAGAAGAAATAACATAGTCACCTGTAAAGAAGTCTAGACTAAAATATTTTTAATATAGTTTGACAATTGTCTTCTGTTTCTAGTCTATCATTGCTGATAGACTAGAAACAATGATAGACTAGAAACAGAAGACAACTGTCTATCAACAGCTACAATGTTCAACAGCTTAAACATTGTACGTTTAAAATGTTATTGCTAGACTATAATGTCTTAAGTGTATCCCTACTTAGGAGTAGAGGTTGGAAATCATGTTTTTGTTTATATTTTACTTAAATTAATCTATGTATATTTATGATGATTGCTTTCAAATTAACTTAGTGTATATTCTTTATTTTTTTCAGAAAGTACAATAGGGAGATGATTCACATGTTGTTTCCAGCAAATATCCAAAGCTGCAGTCAAGTCACCAGATATCCAAATTTGCAATTTTCAATATGAGTGAATGAAATCACTCTGCTGACATCATTAAAAACATTGATTAAATTGACAACACATGATCACAGATAGAAACCTAGTTTTCAACAGGGTTCCTGGCTGGAGAAATTAGACAGAATGGCTAGTACAATGTCACAAATTAAATACCAAGAAAAATATTCTAGTGCTGCCAAAAATACAAATGAAAAAATAAGTTACAGAACCTCTTTTTTGTGTGTTGGGAACAGTAAAACAAAAAGAAGAGATTGCACTAAATGGAATACTGTTAAAAGGACAAGATTCTGCAGCATTTTATCTTATGCAAGTAACTTCCATACTAGGACGAAAAAATTATCATGCCCAGTATGTGGCAAGACATTTTCACACTCACGTATTGTAAAAGGGCATTTATTGCTACATACCAGGGAGAATACAACGAATATTCAGCCATCTTCGGTGCGCACCAAGGAAAAAACATTTTGTTGCGAAATATGTGGTCGTAGCTTTTCACGTTCAGATCATTTGAAAAGACATTTAGTAAGTCATACACATGATAAAAGCTTTGTTTGTGAAATATGTGGCAAAGCATTCTTAAGATTATATGATCTAAAAGTTCATTTCTTGGTTCATACTCAGGAGAAACGCTTCTCTTGTGAAACATGTGGCAAGGCATTTTCTAAATCAGGTAATTTGAAAACACATTCATTCCTTCATGCTGAAGAGAAACCCTGTTCTTGTGAAATATGTGGCAAAGGATTTCCAAGTACTTATCATCTTAAACGACATCTTATTGTTCACACAGATGAGAGACCCTTCACTTGTGAAATATGTGGGAAGGCATTTTCAAGACTGAATGATCAGAAAAGGCATATGCTAATTCATACTCATGAGAAACCATGGTCATGTGAAAAATGTGGCAAGGCATTTAAACGCTCAGATCGTTTGAAAAGACATTTAGTGGTTCATGACCAAAAGAAATCCTTTGCTTGTGAAATATGTGGCAGGGTATTTTTGCGATCAGGTAATCTGAAAATGCATTCATTATTTCATGCTCCAGTGAAATCCTGTTCTTGTGAACAATGTGGAATGGAATTTTCAAATGCATATAATCTGAAAAATCATTTATTAATTCACAATCAGGATAAACCCTTCATTTGTGAAATATGTGGCAAGACATTTACAAGATTATCAACACTGCAGAGACATTTCTTGGTTCACACACAGGAGAAACGCTTTACTTGTGAAATATGTGGCAAAGCATTTGCACGATTGCATCATCTCAAACAACATTTATTGATTCATAATCGTTAAAAATGTTTCTCTTAATTGAAAAATAACCCATACTCTTGCACCAATTAAGTTGAATATTTGCACTTTATAATCTAAACTGTATAACCTTATTAGTTCAAGTTATGCGTGGATGCTTGGAGTAGTGATAATCAAGAGGCAACAATCAATTGTTTCAATTACAGCAAATCATTCATTGTTTTGGATTGTGCTCAGACCATTCAAATGATTCATAAAATGATTGAATGATAAAGAAAAGACCTTAGGTGATAGGATTAGATATTAATAATATACTGCTTCCACTGACGCAACAATTTATTAAAACAGAAGACTAATTATATGTATGTTAAAATGGTAAAATATCTACAGTTAAGACTGAATTAAGAACAAAATAATAGACTACGATTAAGATGCGTCATAAAAATAGCTTAAAAATGAAATTATATACAAATAAAAGTTATAAATGTAAGATAACATAAAATGTGTGACAAGCTTTCTCAACTTAGGTAAGATCAACAGTGAACATAATATACCACACAGAGAAAACTTGTGCATGCATAAATAGCTATATAGATAATATTGAGATATTGGATTATGTTCATGACTTGTGCCATCTTGTGTGGTGGGTGGCTACTCCATATAGCGGCAGTGGGTCCACCATGAATCGTAATGCCGGGGCCAACATGCACCCTATTATGGTGGCTGTTGTCTTGCACCACGATGAGAGATACTGAACCAATAATACAAGTAGTACT
The DNA here is from genome assembly GCF_048544385.1 of Mastigoproctus giganteus. Lineage (NCBI taxonomy): Eukaryota > Metazoa > Arthropoda > Arachnida > Uropygi > Thelyphonidae > Mastigoproctus > Mastigoproctus giganteus. Next base: position 115,853,009 of record NC_143588.1, read on the forward strand.
GTAATATACTCCCCATGGTCTGAGTTAATGTCTCGTGTTATCATTTGTTTCCCCCCCATTTGCTGTAACCGATTGACTTGTTGGCTATTTATACATGCATGTGTTTTTTCTTTCTTTAGTATATTATGTTTGCTAATCTCATCTAAGTTGAGAAAGAAGCTCATTGCTTTGAAAGCATCCATGTAATTTCTTCTGTTTTAATAAACTGTCAAGTGTGTGGAAGCAGTATGTTATTAATTTGATTGAATGATATAATCAATAAATTCAATGAAATGATTGAATGATATAATAAAATTATATCATTCATGAATATTATTCAATTATGTCATACAAATGATTAGTAGTTAATTGGGAGTGTGGTTATTCTCTAGATTTTAGACTTTTTATGTTAATTCACACTTTTTACTGCACTCTAAAATGAACAGGCACTGGCTTTCATAACAAGAACACCAATTCAGGAAGTTTCTTAATCCTAACTTGTCTGTTTGGATTCAGTTATACTTCCATAAGTGCCATCGCAAGCAAGACCATGAGGTGTCATACTATTTCGTTTTTAAGTTGTGTGTAATCTGTGGTTGCCTTGTGTGTTTGCAAGAAGATCTCATCTCTGGTATTAAAAAACAATATGCAATGTGTCAAGAGCAGCTAGCTCAATTTTCATCTGAAAAGTTTCTCACATTCTTAGCCAAAGGAGCATATTTGGATTTGGATTTTGAGCTTTTCACTAGCATCTAAAGAGACATATCTGCTCATTCAAGGAGAATCAGCACAAGATAGAGATGATTCTGCATTAATAAAGGGTATTATTTAACAAATGGTATTGCCAAAATAATGCAGAAAGCAATATTTGTCCAATCCTATTTTGAAATTTGAAAACTACTAACAATCCTAGGTGTTATTTCAAAAAATCAGTAACTCAATAAAATAAATTTTTATATATACTTTATACAGCCCTTGCAGAGAGAAGAATTTGCATCTTTAATGTAATTGCTTATTGCATCCATTATACTAGTGCAAAAATTAATGGGGCCATGCATTTATTTTTGTAGTATCTTAGCTAAATCTCATAAAGTGTGTATCCATGCATGTGTATGTTACCAAAGTACCATATTAGTAACAAAAAGAACAAATAATCTTTCATGTAGTCTGTTGGGAATGAGGGTGTAGTACATGGGTTCACTAGTAAATAAAATGAAATTATTTTAAAAGAATGCCTTATGGTTCAATTGCTCACAATTAGTATAATATGGTCCATAATTAAGCTTGAATGGTGGCAGCAATGTACTCTGCTCAACAAAATTAACAACATGAAAAATGTGTAACTCTTGGAGGCTTGCAATTAAGCTGAAGAAAATTTGGTATAGCGTACTAGAGAATAATAATGAAATGAGGAGACAGCGAGAAGTTTCGGAAAGGTATAAGGGACATTTGTAGGGGTTGTATAAGAATTACCAAAAAGGTTGCATTAGAGAAGTCAACACAAGATGATCAAAAATATGGTCACAATATCGGGTGACCATATTTAAGCCGTATGTAAACCATATTTACCCCATCATATAACAGCGTTGACCCATGCTTGATATAAGGGTGTCTATGAGATTCTCTGGCAACAAATCCCATTCTTGGTGAGCCAAGGCCTGCACATTTGGCCGTGCAGGCCTTTGCTCACCAAGTGACCGAGAAGTTGGTTGTCGGTGTGCAATGCAAAAAGGTCATCCCACATATTTGATCAAATTTAGTCTGCCGATTGTGCTGGCCATGGCAGTCCGATTTTTTTTTTTTTTTTTTTTATGAAATTTTCAAACAGGTGTTTGGGGAACCTATAGTACTGAAGATTGGGCTGAAGTTTGAGGAGATGAAAGAAGATACTTGTAGCTATTAGACTTGAATTTCTGCAGATTGTAATTATCAGAAAATATGTAGGAAGGTAGGATATCTTCAGTTTCAAGATATTCCACCACTTGATTTCTATGTATAGTAGTGTTATTGTGTATGAAAAGAAAATCTGGCAAACCGCAACCCTAAAAAGTTGCACATAGGGTTTGAGGATCTGTTCTCAGTGCAGTTACTGTATCTCCTATCAAAAACATGGAGGACGTGGCCGTTGATCACACTGCCTCCACTGTAAGTGTCCCTTTCCCTACTGTTGGAGGAATGGTACCGTATTCCTCTTCTCCAGATAAAATAACATCTAGAATTTATAGGCTAAAACAGGGCTAAAGAACAAAACTAACTTTTTTTTTTTTTTTTTTTTTTTTGTTATTGCTCCAAGTTGCATTTTCATGGCACCAGTTTCAGCAAGCTCTCCGGTGGTTTGGGGTTAAAGTGTTTGATGTCTAACTTTGTGAAGGCCAGAGGTTTAAAAAACATAATGTGTGATGCCATGTTATGTTCTGACCATTTAGCAGTTGGTTCCCTAGTGGGACCACCTGTTTCCCACACTTAGCCCCAAAGAGGCAGGTCAGGGAGTAGAGGGATCATTTAAGTACTCTAGCAGACCCTGCCACCTAATTTCCAAAGATTTCAGTGGCAAGGGTCTAAAAATAAAAAAAATAAAGTACCAAGTTAGAGTAGTGGTAGTCTGAAGGAGGGGGGACAGGTAGAAACATGGGGATGATAGGGAAGACAACCCCAAAGCTGTCAGTGGGGACAAGTCCCACCAGGAGAAAAGAGGAACTGAGAGAACACCATCCCCTTCCCCCTGCCCAAGGGTTTGGGATTAAAAGTGAACTGGGCTAGAGTGCCCCGTTCAGGTTGCCGATATCAACAACCACTATCAGGTTATGGATCCATTATTCCGGGCAAGAAGTACATTCGGGAGGCTGGCATTTAGTGTTATTTTGCCTTCTCCAGGTGTTTCTTGGGTCTTCCTTGCCTTATAAGTGGCCATTGTCTCAAGAGGTCAGGTCCAGTTTAATTCCTCTAATAATACTAAGTCACAGATTGGGGTTGATGGTCTAATTTTCCATTTCTCAAGGACATTCATGGTGCATCTCCAGTGGCTGTACTGGCTCCCAATCAAAGTACAATGTATCCAGTCTTGTAAGATCGCTCCTGGTCAACAAAGGTAAGGTTGTCAGCGAAAAGTTTGATTTCACATTGTTTCAAGTCAGTAATTGGTAGTACAAATATGTCAATTCTCAGTAGGTCCTGAGGGTATTGACCCATCCAGTAGGTGTTTTTATTCTCAGAATGCAATTTTAAATCCAGGGTTTTCAAGTCCAGTGGTTTCAATTCCCTGTGTTTCTCATTGGAAGCATTTTGTTGAGCAATTATGCTAGGTCAGTTCGTCCAAATGGTTTGTCAGTTTCTGGTCAGTTTAGAGCATACTCATATAGTCAGTTCCATGCCATGCATTTAAAAGGTCCATGTCAGTGTCCATCCTAACAGTTTGATATCATTGTCATTGTTTGTTTCAAGCCAGTAATTTGATAGTACATATCTGTTCCCAATGGATCCCTATGGTATGCTGTTCAGTAAGCATTATTTTCAAGGTGCAGTTTCAAGCCATGGTTGTCAAATCAGCCATTTGTCATTTTTCAGCTGCCCCACATTAGAAATATTTATTTTGCTGGTCATGTAAGTTAGGTCAGTTTGTCTAGGTAGTTTCTCCATTTCCGATCAGTTTAGTCCTATAGTCAATTCCATGACATGCGTCAGTAAGGTCCATGCTAGTGCTCTGTTGATGACAATTAATATCCTGCATCAGGTAAAAAGTTCCTGTGCAGACTTAGTAAAAGCCTTGTACTCTTCTGGTGAGTCTAGGAGATGTGATTCCAGATTCCTTGGGAAGTAAGTGATTGTTGTCATTAACCAGCAGTGAAGGTCCTCGTAATGGGTACAGGCAAAAATATTTGCTGCCAGGTCTCTGCTTCCCCACATGTGCAGTATAGGTCCTTGATCCCAAATTTGGTTAATTTTGTGTTGAATGATCTTTGACTGTTCAGTAGGTAAGTTGTGAATAGTCTGGGATGGAATCAGGTTGAGGGCTTTGGATACACCCTGTCAATACTGGGCAAGAACTTGCGATTTCGCCTTTTATTTATGCAGTCCATCGATCCTGCCATGCCTGTAGATGCCTTTGGAGTAGATTTCTCTGCCCTCTGATTCACTTAGGTCTATAGTGAAATTTAAAAAGGTGCATACCTTTAGTATGGCATATTACAATCCTTTGACAATGTAATATGCCATACTGCAATGGACTATCTCAAGGTCCAAAGGGAGGGATCCAGCAACGACCTGGAGGGCAAGTGTACTGGTTGCATGGCAGGCATGGGTGATGGTGAGTAGTATTGACCATTGGATTGCATCCAATGTTCAGTTTACAGTGGTTGCAACTTTACAGAACCAAACAGGAGAAGCATAAGTTATTGCAGGTAGGAATGTCATCTTGTAATACCCCAATCCTGTCTTGGGATTCAGGCAACCAGTGCAGAGTAATTCCTAATCTTTGTTCTTATGTGCTTCAAGTGGTGTTGAAAGATAGATTAGGGTCCAAGATATTTTAGCTGGTTTACCAGTTTGATAGTTGTATTATCAACTTTTATCTGTGGTGGTCTCTGTAGGTTGAGGGTTCCTTTAAGAAGTGGGTTTGTGCCCAGTCTTGTATGATCCTCAATGCCTGTTTTGCCTTGGTTTTGAGCTGGGCCCTGCTGTCTGCAGCGATCGTCAAAATTAAGTCATCTACAAAAGCCTGGGAGCTGATGTCATCAAGTTCCATAGCCAGTAATCTAATCAAAAATCATGTTCTATAGGAGCAGCCCCCAGAACAGTCTTGGAGGCAACCCCTGTGAACCGGTCTGTACAGCCTTTTGTATGGTGTGACAACGTTTAATTTTCTCTGTGAGAGGTAGGACCTGATTGTTAGTAGAGGTTAACTGAGGTGTGAGTGCATCTTAGCCTCACCAGGATGCTAGGCCAACAGATTGCGTCGAACGCCCCGGCGAGATCAATAGTGATAACAAGGAAATACTTGTCGCAAGTGGATACAGAATCCAGGAGATTTCTCAGTGCTTCAATGGTGGAAGATCCAGGTTTGAATCCAAATTCAGTTAGCATAGTTAGATTTCCGCTTCGTAGTGGTGGCTAATCCTTTTATGCAGAAGTCTTTCAAAGAGCTTACAACTGGTAAGAAAGCTATTGGGTAATATGAATCAAGTATGTCGGAGATCTTGGAGGGGTTTTTCAGGATAAGTTTTATGTTCGATGTCTTCCCTTCAGTTGGAAAGGTCCCTGTTTTACTTTTTTGATTTCTGGCTCTAGTAGATCACGGCCAGGGTATTTCCTATTTCTGATTAAGTTAGTGACCTGTTGTAGGTCCTCCAAGGTTCTTGTTCTGTCATGTACAGTGGCAGACAAAAACACTGCATCACTTGTGAATTTTGCAAATAATGTGTTTTGTGCTGCATTGTGGGTTTAAGAAATGTTCAAAATGCATTTGTTAGATGGGATATACAAATTTGTATATCTCTATGAATGAAATTCAATAAAAAAGACTCCACCTGATATACCTAATTGCTATAAATATCTTCCCCAAGGGTAAAATGCATGACTAATGGAAATATTGGAAATCATGACAACCAAACATACATTTTATGGAATTTACGTGTACAAACTGAAATGACAAGTTAACGTAGTATTTTTTTTTTTTATTTGGTAGTTGTTGGCGCATCGGCTTCTGTGGCCATAATGCACCTCCCAAGGGGTTTTTTTGCAGTACTTTGATCCAAGCCCGAGGCGGGATTCGAACCCACGACCTTTGGATTGCTAGGCAGGCACATTACCCACCCGGCTAGCCTGGTCGGCTTAACGTAGTAGTATTATGTACTGTAAATCAGCAAAATAAGTCCTCAATATTTTGTTGTTCCTCCTCGAGCTGCAATTACAACCTTGCAACGATCTGACATAGAATTAATCAACTTCTGGATATACGGTTGCCCAGTTTCGTGGTACCACACCCTTACAGTGCTCTCCTGCGGCTGAATCTTATCAGTTGGCTTCTTCTGAGCCATGGAGGTTGAATTTCGATTCGTCAGAAAAGATGATGGTGTCCCATTGCTCGGTCAACAAAGGCTTCTTCTTCTTGGACCGATAGGCATGTAGACCACATTCCGAAAGCTGTCTTTGGATAATCAAAAAAAAAAATCTAATTATTATATTAGGGCCATCCATTATTTGTAATATGTACCCATATATGTATTTTGTCTGTAAATTGCGTGTGTTCTCTGGTCGATTTGCCTGTTTCACTGGACGAAAAAACCTTGCTATCTACGCCTGAGACCGACTAACGCAGTACGGAGTGAAAAAGGCCCACGGAATTCGAAACCGGGCTTTTTCCACTCGGTGTGGGAAGAACGGTGACGATACCACTGTGCTGCCCGCGCAGCTGTCTTTGGACAGTTCGTGCACTTGTTTCAACACCAGATGGCATCTCATAGTCCAGTTTTAAATCAGGAGCACTAGCATGGCAATAATGAAGGCATAGCCGTTTCAAATATCGATCTTGTGAAGGCGTCACTCTCCTACAGCATGATCAAGGTCTTCTCTTCAAAACACCCATTTCATGCCTTTAATTTCAGCACCCGGGATACCGTTGACAGCCTATTCTATCAGCAATAGCACGCATAGAAAGCCCTTCCTGGGACAGAGCAATAGCTAACACTTTTTTTTTTCTTGGTGTCAACTGAAGAGATGGAGCCATGCTTATACATCTGCAAAACTGGATACTAATGAGCGTGTATACCCTTCCAACACTGTATTTACAGAAACGGCTGATGCAATAGAAGCTTTACCTGACGCAGTACCTTTGCTTTGCGACAAACAAAATGACTAATCAAGCAATATCTTATACGTTTCACTACAAATGTTATTTCTTTTGAGGTGATGCAGTTTTTTTTGTTTGTCTGCCACAATGTGTTATTATCAGTGCAGATTTGTAGTTGCTCTGGTAGAGTCAGGGTGGCTGGTTCTTGGAAGATTGCATCTAATATAATGTACTAATATGTTATGGATTGATTGTTCCCGTGTAGTTAGGATTCCCTGTGGCATGTGCGTAGTAGTAATAACCTCTCCTCTGGGGAGCTTGTTTGTGGTGACTTTGTACGCCACATCCCAGGATCAATATTTCCAGTATAATGCTCCCAGACTTTGCGCTTACTCTTCGTTATCATATATGTGTATCGATTTCTTGCATTCTTATTGGTTTCTCTCATTGCCGCAACTTCAGCAGTAGGCCATAATCGCCGCGCCCTCTGAAACTGCTTCCTTCTTTTGATTACTTCACGTCTCAAAGTTTAGATCTCTGGGGTCCACCAGGGGACTGCACCCAGTGCTGGGATCTTGCATTTGATTTTGCCTTACTGATGGTTGTGATTTTCCTGATAACTCTCATTTGGGATTTGTTTGTATCAGGTTGCAGGTTCATTGAAGCTAGATGTCGGACTGCAGCCGGTGCGAGCAACTCAACAAAGACCTCCCAGTTTGCTTTATTAACTTCAAACTGGCTAAGCATCTGTTTGAGTGCTGGTGTACTGGTAAAGGATCGGATTTAATAAGTAATCACTCTGTAGTCGGACGTCGTCCACGAATCTTGAACTGTCCAGGTCATGCATAGCCAGCGATGTTCACGGTTGCCATCGTGACGTCAATGGTGGCCTCCCACAGAGAATTACAGAATGTAGGCGGTTTGGGGTTAATGGGATACAAACCACTGGCTTCCCTGCATAGAGTCTTAACAGTCTGGTTGAAAACGTTTTCATCTGTGGCAGTAGTAACCTCAAGAAACAGTTGAAGACAGGGCATAATGTTTCGACTTGCTAATGGAGCCAGATAACTGTTTGTTCTTGTTGATGTAGCTCTCAGGTGACCTTTCCCAGCTCTTTTAATGGTTCTAGTCTCCTGAAACTACTTTTACAGTGCCAAGATGATACTGCAGGGCACATTAAGCTGTGGCACTTGCTACTGCCCAGCTTTAAGTTGTTCAAGGGCTTGCCATCTCAAGGAATTATTTAAAGGACAACTTGCCATACTTAGTACTGGAGGTGTGGTTAGTTATCCTACTGAGCAAAACGAGAATGTAGTGATGTGGCAACCCATGTTTTATAGGCATGAATAATTTGCATAATGTGCGGCTCTGTGTGATAGTAGATCAATTTCTACTAGATATTTGGAATTGCATGCAAGGATACCTATTACATTAAATATTCGTCTTCAGCGACACTTCCCAAAAAAACATTCATGAAAAATGTTTTCTGTTAATTTTGTCGAGGATTGTATTTCACTTGCTGCGAACAGGTTGTGAACTAACTAACAGGATATTTATCCTGTTAGTTAGTTCACAACCAACAAGTGATGAATGGAAATGGTAATTGTTATCATCTAATTACTTACCAAGCTGGGTAATGGCCTAAGGTTTAATAACTTCTGTTTTCTAAACAGACGTATATAGATTAGGGATGACAATCACTTATATTGTAAGGCTGGACAGTAGTTTTTTTCATATTACCATATGATTTTTTAACCTAAGTGGTTTTTGTGACACAAAATTTAGAGGATTTCATTGCATCAAATGTTAATTTTTTGGCTTGAACTTTTCTTTCTAGTCAAGAATGGATGTGTGGGTTCATGCATTCATGTGATAGTGCGCATGCATCAATGTCGCCTTCTGTGTTTGCAAGAAGATCTCATTTCTGGAATTAAAAAACAGTATTTTTAAAATAACAATATGCAATGTGTCAAGAGCAATAGCTCAGTTTTCATCTGAAAAGCTCAAGGTGACAGAAAATAGCCAGTAATGGTTAAGGAGATGCCTAGATATCTATGATGCCTATGAGGAAGAAACTATTTTTGTAAAAAAAGAAATCATTTGGAATTTTCTAAGGTTGACGTAGTAGTAGTGGCATGTGATGCAAGAAAGCAAGTGTATGAGCTTATGTAGCATCAGCCAAAAATAAAAAAATCACACCATTCCCTCCAAATGCCTGTCCAGTTCCTCCTTAAATTTATTTAACCTGTCAACTTCCACAACGACAGGTGGAAGTTCGTTCCAGCAATTAACCACCCGCTGGTTAATGGCAAATTTCCGCACATCTATTCTACATCTGTCTTTTCTTAATTTGAATTTATGCCCCCTTAGGTAAGTAATCTGAACAAGTGGAAGGATCCCATCAGAATTCAGCGTGCTCAACCCATTCAAGGCCTTATACACCTCAATCAGATCACCGCACAGGTGCCTAGTCTGCAGCCACTGCAATTTGCAGAACTTAAGCCTCTCTTGGTAAGAGGATCCCTTCATTCCCCTCACCAATTTTGTTGCCCTTCTCTGTACACGCTCAAGTAAATCTACATCCTTCCTAAAATGAGGCCTCCACACCTGTACGCAGTACTCAAGGCGTATTCTGACCATTGCCTTATACAGCGGGACAATCACCTCCTTCTCCCTGCTAGCAAAATTCCTATATATCATTGACAAAACCCCATGACCTGCCCTGGCAGCCTGTCTGCATTGCTCAGAAAACTTCATATCTGACTGCACAATTACTCCCAGGTCTTTTTCATTTTCTACCACCTTAAGTGTAGTACCACACAGTTGGTACGTTTCTCTGGGGTTACTTCTACCCATATGCAGTACTTTGCATTTGTCAAGGTTAAACTTCAGTTGCCACTTCTTTGCCCATCTGCCCAAATTATCTAGATCCTGTTGCAGTAGCACACTGCCATTACTGTCATTAACAACCCTGCCAACCTTTGTATCATCTGCAAACTTCGACATTAAGCCTGATATACCTGCATCAATATCATTGATAAATATACAAAACAACAGTGGACCTAACACCGAACCCTTTGGGACTCCACTAATAACATTAGTCCACGAAGAGCAGCACCCATTGATTACCACCCTCTGTCTTCTCCCACTGAACCATCCTTTTATCCATTGTAGCAACTTACCCTTAATACCATTCTGCTCCAATTTGTACAGTAGTCTTCCATGCACAACAGTGTCAAAAGCTTTCCTGAAATCCAAATATATGATATCACAATTATTTTTTGCATCCAGTTCCTTTGTAACCACATCATAATAATGCTATCAAATTTGTCAGAGACTTTCCCTTAACAAACCCATGCTGTGTCTGAATTATTGCTGCAGTCTTGTCTAGATGATCCTGCAATGCATCTTTAACTAGTGACTCTATTATTTTACCAGGAACAGAAGTTAAACTAACTGGTCTGTAATTACTCGTGTCACCCTTCGATTCCCCTTTGTGAATTGGGGATACATTTGCACATCTCCAGTCCGTGGGAACCTCCCCTGAGTCCAAGGATGCTCTCATAATTATGGCTAAGGGTTTGCTTAGTTGCTTTGCCGCCTCCTTTAATAGAACTGGATAGATCCCATCCACCCCAGGTGCTTTTCTTATGTTTAACTTCAACAATTTCTCCTCCACTTTGCTCTCAGTTATTACAAGATCATTAAGCAACCTGCTACAATTTGATAACCTTCTGCCATTTTCAAACATTAAAATAAATCCTCATGTGTGAATGTAGATGCAAAATACTCATTCAGTTTGTTTGCTATCTGAGCAGGATCATCAACAGTCGAACCATCGATGTCAAGTGGACCAATCAGATTAATCCTCTTCCTTTTAGAGTTTATATAAGTAAAGAAATCCTTGCTGTTTTTCTTAGCATCTTTTGCCAAGGATTTCTCGTAATCTGCCTAACCTCCTTTGTGACCTGATTAGACTAGCTTATATCTGCCATACGCTTCTGAGTCACTTGATAATTTATATGCATCCCATGCATTTTTCTTCTCTGTTACGAGTCTCATTAGATAACCATTTAGGCCTAAACCTTGAACAATATTTCTTAATAGGTATGAAACTGTTAGTAGCATCCACGATTAATTCCTTGAATGCTTCCCACTTAGAAGTTACTGTTGGTAACATCGTCAGTTGATCCCACTGTACAGAATTTAAAAACTGTCGGAGACCACTGTACTCACCTTTACGGAAGCAAAAACCCTTTCCTTTACCCCTGATGGTAATTAAAACTTTTTTGGTGGGACAGACTTCCATCCCTTGTCGTGGAAGTTGATAGCCCAAATAAGTTTAAGCCTCAGCTGGACAGGTAATTCGAACGAACAGAGGGGTGAAGTGGAAGTGGTTATTTCTTTATTTTTTTAAATTTATTTTATCTTGGCTGATGCTGCATAAGCTTGCTTTCTTATATCAAATGCCTCTACAAATGCTAATGCTAATGCTAATGCTAAAGTAAATCCCACATCAGTACACTGTGATCACTGCCACCTAGTGGTTCCTTTATCTGCAAATTCTTAATACACGAATGATCACTGCTGATAACCAGATCAAGAGTATTACTTTCTTTGGTTGCCTCTCGAACATGCTGCTGCAGAAAACTATCATCCAATGTTTGTTTTGAACATTAAGTGGGATGTTTAATAGTTTGAAGATAAGAAAGCTCTGAACCCTATGTTGGCATAATTATGTTTATTTCCAAATTGGGAGCACGTACATAATGGAGAGAAATATTTTGTAGTATTTTCTTATTAATTCTTCAGTGACAGCTTTTATCGCAGTATCACTGATACAGTAACTTTTTGTGATGGTGTTCTTAGGTCTAATAGAAACTTAGAACAAAGTTTAATAACAGCTGATGTTGTTCTTTGGTTTTTATTACAGTATTATTTTTTTTTGTAACTATAGAATGTGATGCGAAGGTTTGCTATCTTTCCATCCCCACAATTGAGAATTACTCATACGCTGGGCCAGTTTTGATATCACATTATGAAATAATAACATACGTGACATTTTCCAAGTTTATATGGTGCAGAATGTAGGAAGGGGGGGGGTTATTTGAACAGAATTTAATTGCTAGCGTTGCCGCTACAGGGCGCAGCCATCGAAGCACTTTGGAAAGAATTTAATTGCTGCTAGATGGCACAACCACCAGTGACTTTGAATCGCCACCGTGCGGCGAAGGACACAATTAATGAGGGGGGGGGGTCATTTGAACAGAATTTAATTGCTAGCGTTACCGCTAGAGGGCACAGCCATAAAGGCACTTTGGAAAAAATTTAATTACTGCATCTGCCACTAGATGGCACAGCCACCTCGTGACTTCAAATCGATTTTAATTGTGGCCTCAGCTGCTAGGTGGGGGTGTATGCCACCCTTCAATCGCATGATTCACCTGTCCAGGACATCTTATTTCTCTCAGTAAGGGTACAGCTATCCACCTCACTTGACCGACTCCGACTCTTTTTATTTCCCATGATGCTTTGCGCAGGCCGAACTTCATTATTTTTTTTTATTTTAAAATTGGCTGCTGGATGGCGCCACGAGTTTTTTTCATAAAATTATTTGGATTGACTCAAACTGACATCAACCACTAACAGAGGCAAGTGCCTAAACCCCTGATCCACTTACTCAATAACTTGCAAATGTAGCATTTGAACATAATTTTTATCAACTTGTTAATGTTATTTTATTTTTAAATTAACGAGTATTTAACCAATAAATTAATTAATGTCATATTTTATTTTTAAATATTTCAAATGTATGACATTTAATTTATCTGAAGACATTTTTTTTAAATTTAAATAAATGGTATGATTTGAACATAATTATGTTTAAAGTATTCATGGGCAATATTTTTAATCATTTGATAAAATGGTATTTTGTCAACTGAAAGTGATTGTAAATTAATTTTTAATGAATCTAAGAGACAGATTTATAATGAAACTCTTTTATTGAATACTGTTTACAAAAGAATCATTTTGATAAAATCTCGACACAGCTCTCTTCAATGACTGTCAACGAGGAAACTAATAAAAAAGATGAGCACGTGTTTTGTCTAACAACATGGATCTCAGTTCAGATAACATAGAATTTACAGCATTTAATACTTGATAAGAATCAAATTGTGAGATGAGTCTTTTACTTTTCTTTTCCCAGTCAAATTCATGAATATGGATATACAGTCTTTAAATATAATTCATATATATCCATGAAATGTTAATCCTCAATGCCGTTCAAGAAAGTATTGGTATGGAAGAGTTTTCTTTTTAGATACACTTCACGACATCGACATAAACGTCAAACAACAATATCACCCATAAGTTTGAAGATAGCCACTTTCTCCTGTAAAAGCTGCAGGTGTTTTTTAATGGACATGGTTTTATTTGATAAAGTTTGCACATCGAAATCATCGAGTTTAACATCGTAATATCATTTTGTTCTCTATACATTGTTCTCTATACAAGGAATAGCTAAAAATCCATTCCCACACACTGTTGACAGATTTTCAACAATTCAGTATTCTGTGTCTTCTTTTTGGTACAAATATTTTGTAAATTCTGGAAGTTTCTTTTGAAGCAGCATCCATTCTTCACACTTAATAACAATTACACAAGAATCGGACTCCATCTGGGCAGAGGGTTAAAAATTTACAATCTGCAATAACACCTTAGAAAACTGTAATATCACCACTTAGACGTCATGGCTAGAGAGAACTGAAATGAACTTTGATCAAATGCCCTTTTAAACCAAATATCACGGTACTCTTCAACCAATCAAAAACAGATACGTGCATTCATGCACAAAGTTAAATTTCCATACCTTTTAAATAAAAATCTTTAAGCTAAAATTTTATTCTGAATGTTTTAAGTTTTTCAACATTCAGGAGCCACATGTATCCCTATGCAAATATATAATTATGAATCATGTATTTTTAGAACCTGTATAACTCCCTGATAGTATAGAACAATGCTGCTCAAACCCACTTAAGCATGTGTAGAGGTGTTTATTCCCTATTATGATGTCATAATCCTTTGTGCAATTCCAAGAACACAGACAATTCCTAATTAAACACCTCACATTTCCTTGTTTTAATATGTCTCTGTCTCTGACCAATAAAAAAAATAATTGGATGTTTAAATGAGCGCAATAATATTTATTGTTGTCCCAAAAACTAGCAGCAGTTTCAAGCTCGATTTTTTTTTTCCTTTGGGGACAACCAATTATATCTAATTACAGATGCATCAGTATATTTTGACAAAACGTGCTTCTTTTCTTCTCCTTTCACATAAATTATGGGGGCTGTGCATAGTGATTACTTCAAGCAAAAGTTTTATATCATTTTATTGAATAAAGCCTGAATTCCGTGGTAATTCGTGAGTGTTTTACAATCCAGATATTTTGTCTCTTGATTGCATTTGGTAATTTGTTCCACCCACATGGTGGTTGCATTACACTGCTAAATAAATTTTTTCCATCAAAAAATGCTGCTTCCTTTATAAAATAATTTCTATTAGAATTAAGGGCAATTTGAATGTCAGCTATAGAGATTTTCAGACACGTCTTCCAGGGGGCGCTTTTCAGAGAATAATTACTTGTGAACAGTTGATGGTGACTATATCACATGACTGCAATCGTCGTTGATGATTGGTCAGTCTATAAACTCTTCGCTGGTGGGGGAATTTCATTTTGTTCTAGATTTCGTTTGTGCTTGTGTTAGTTTGGTAGTTGTTGGCCGTAATGGAAAACTGGTGAATTTGTGGAAATTTTTTTGTTGTTGTGCTTCCTGAAAATATACAGTAGGTTCTTGAAGAATTATGTGAGGAAATTGAACTACAATTTGCTAACCATGAATGTGCTACTGTGATATGGATTCGAAACAAGAGGTTAGTTTAGCAATACTCATGTTTTGTTGCTTTCAAAGAATCGTGGTTTTGTAAAGTTGTAAGATTAGTTTACCGTTTATAAAATGCGAATTTTAACACTATTTTGCATTTATTGTCTCTAACCGCTGCCCAAATCATATGCACCAAGTGTTACTTAGTTGAAAGGAATTGCATGTGAATTAGTTATATTATAAATTTACGTTATTTTACAAAATTGTAAGGTATTATAGATTTACGATATTAAACCGTGAAAATATCATGTTAATGCATTTGCTAGTTCCAAGAATTATAACTAAACTCTAAATGGTGATTTTTATAACCGAAATTGTATTAGTTTTATATAGAACATAACCATGGTTGTAACCACGTGGTTGGTTGTATAACTGCGTTTTCATTTCTGTTAGTCACCATCTCTAGTTTTTGAGTGCTATTGCAATAAATCTTACTTGTTAATTCTATGGGTTATCTGTTACATGCAGTTTGTTCTTTATATGCTTAAAATTTTTCAAATGCCTGTGACCAATTAGTATTAAGCTACAAAAATGTATTTTACGAGCCTAAGCGATTTAAAGCATTTTTGGTATATAATTAAGCTGTTTGTCGCTAAAAGATGATTTTTGTAACGGAAATTGTATAATAGAACACGGGACTGCGTTTACATTTCTGGATCTCGCTACAGTAAAGCATTTGAGTGTAATCGATTTTATTGGTTGAAATTCTGAGGGAATAGTCAGAATTCCTAATTTTTTAAAACGTTATTTATGCAATTTTTTTTTTTTTTTTTTTTTTGTTTGCTTGCTTGCTTGAAATTATTGTTCCACAGGCTTTCCCGTTATAATGTGCTTGCCGGAATAACCCTTTGCTAAATCTCCAGAACACGGTGTCCCTTTGAAAATCACGCCGAGAAGAGGGGGGAGGGAAGCAGTGATGTACGGTTTGTAACTCCGCCTACTCACTGCGTACATCACTGCTTTCCCCCCTCTTCTTCTCGACGTGATTTTCAAAGGGGCACCTAATTTTTTAAAATGTTATTCATGCAATTTTTTTTTTTGTTTGCTTGCTTGAAATTATTGGGACAATAATTTCAAGCAAGCAAATCCTGTGGGACAATAATTTACTTGGAGATTTACCAAATTAGGAATTCTGACTATTCCCTCAGAATTTCAACTAATAAGATCGATTACACTCAAATGCTTTGGTCGAGATTCAGTATCGGGTACAGCCAATGAGAACGAAGTGAAAGAAGACAGCCGGCTCCACCCAGTGGGCGGAGTCAATGACGTCAGACGATCACAACTGACACGCAGTGCGTGTCACCTTGTGCTGCGCCGTGTTAGTTGTGTGTGTAGCTTGTGCCGCACGTGTTAATAGTGTTTTGATGTCACGTGGTTGCGGTATAATAATCGGTCTTAATTTCATTCGTAAATTAAAGGTAAAGTTAAAAAATCCGGGGGTCTGGGGGCAGAGCCCCCAGAAAAAAAAAATTAAATTATTTTTTTTTTTCTGAAAAATAAAGTAATTTCGAAATGTCGACTGAGGAAAGTGACGTGGCCACTTTCCTCCTCTTCTGAGCCTTCTCATTGGCTGATTAGTAATTCCTAATTACATTCGTAATTTAAAAAACTCACTTATCCGAATTTCAATGTGCAATAAAAAATAAAAGTAGCGTGAGAGCGACCCGAAAATCCGCTCAAACGGGGGTCTGCAGAAAAAAAAATTAAATTAATTTTTAAATGTCGACTGATGAAAGTGACATGGCCACTTTCCTTCTCTTCTGAGCCTTCTCATTACTAATCACTGATTAGTAATTCCTAAGTGCTTCTGCCGTATTCCTTTGTTTTGGGTATGTATTCTAATTTTTTTGTTCTGTGTTTAACCTATTTTTATTGCGCAATTTTCAATTTCGTGGTGTTTCTTCGTGGTTAATTGATGTTTGTGAAATAGTCTTTTTTGCAATTCCCGGTCGAATTTTACGTTGTGCTGTATTACCTGCGGTCGAGAAAAGGGTTAGTTTTTTAAATTGTTCAGTTTATTTGCCTTTCATTTTAGCGAAATTTCGGTTTAAATTACTTTTTCATCTTCTTTTTAGCTCAATCAGACTTATTTAAATGTCACGTGACATTTCGCGAAACCGTAAAAACGTGTACAGTATTTTGGTATTTGTATTTTTCTGATTATCGGGTTTATTCTTTGTTTTCAGCCGCCACATTCGTTGCTGTGCTACGTGCCATCTGCGTGTCACTTCGCATCCGCCGGGAGAGGAGGGGGAACGCAGTGAGTGGGTGGAGTCACAACCCGTCAATCACTGCTTTCCCCCTTTCTCTCCTCGCCGCCATTTTTGGTGGCCGTATCCCATATTGAATCTTTACCAATGCTTTACTGTAACAAGATCCAGAAATGTAAACGCCGTCTTCAGAAATGGGTACCCCTTCCAGACTGCTAGCGATACAGCCGTGATTGACGGGTGTTGACTCCACCTTTCGTCACGTGATCTCCTGAAGAGGCGGATGCAGTTGGCACAGGAGAACACCCACTGCGTGCACCCATGCCACGTACCTAACGGCACTGGAAACATGAGGCACCTTGTGCCGCACTTGTTACTTGGTGTTTTGATTGTTCTCAGCTGAATAATTCCGGGGTGTGGGGGTTGGAACCCCCACATATACTGGGGTCTGGGGGTGGTAGCCCCCAGAAAAAAAGTAAAAAAAAATAATAAAAATTAATTATTTTTAAAAAAAATAAAGTAACTTAACTCTGTCCGGGTTAAATTACAGGAAGAACTGTAATCAGCCAATCACAATGTGAATGGCTGATTACAGTTGGGGCTGAGCCCCCAGAAAAAAAAAAATTAAATTTCTTTTTTTCCTGATAAAAAAAAAATTAAATTAATTTCTTTTCCTCTTTCCTACCCTTCTGAGCCTTCTCATTGGCTGATTAGTAATTCCTAATTACATTCTTAATTACTTTCGTAATTAAAAAGAAATCACTTATCCCATTTGAAATGTGAAATAAATTCCACATTTATGGAATTCCGCTGCAACGGGGGTCTGGGGGCAGAGCCCCCAGAAAAAAAAATTAAATTAATTTTGAAATGTCGACTGATGAAAGTGACGTGGCCACTTTCCTCCTTTTTTGAGCCTTCTAATTGGCTGATTAGTAATTCCTAATTTCCTCAATTTCTGTGGTTCCTTGTGATTTACTTTCTTGTTCAGCCACGTTGGGTGCAGGTGTGAATTGCAGTGCTCCAGCCGTATTCCTTTGTTTTAGGTATGTGCTAATTTTTTTTGTTCTTTGTTTAATTTCTTTTTATTGCAAAATTTTCAATTCTGCTTTTAATTTCGGCCATTGATCAAATTACTTTTTTGTTCATCTAGGTCGAGTCTTAATTTTACTGTCGCCGTGTCTTTCTTTGTCGTAGGTTTTTATTTTCTCAGTTCAACCCCATGGAAAGTGTCAGTGCGCGAATGTTGTGTCGATTGGAGCAGAAAGGATGCAAGTGCGTGATAGATTGGTGCCAGGAAAAAAATTTGATTGCAAGGGAGTATAAATGTTTTTTGTGCGAAAGTAAAATGAGCTTGGCCGAGCGCAAGGATCGTTCAGATGGTTATGAGTGGGTCTGCAGAACGAAAGGGGCCAATGCTCATTATATTAAAAGATCAGTACGAAAGGGGTCGTGGTTTTCCGAGGGCAAGCTTAGTATAATCGATGTGCTCCTTCTAACTTATTATTGGGTTATGAAGGCGCCCGTCGATCTTATCGTCAAAGAGCTTGCTGTCGGAACTGCGACCGTGAGTGATTGGAGAAGTTATTGTCGAGAGGTATGGGTGCAAGTGTGTGAGAATGAAAATGGTATGATTGGCGGTGTAAATGTTATTGTTGAAATTGATGAAAGCAAATTTGGAAAGCGCAAATATAATCGTGGGAAATGGGTGTTTGGGGGGGTTGAACGAGGAACGGGAAAGTGTTTTTTCCGGGTCGTTGAAAATAGGAGCAAAGAAGTTCTCCTTAAGACTTCCATTTTACCCGGCACAACCATAGTGTCGGACTGTTGGAAGTCTTACGACTGCCTAGGAGACGAAGGTTTTAAGCATTTAGCTGTAAACCACTCACTTCATTTCAGCGATCCAGAAACTGGCGCAAACACAAACAGCATCGAGGGGACTTGGAGTGCTTTAAAAAGGCAACTGTCATTAAGCAAAGTCAATGACCAGTTAGACTCCTACCTCGCAGAGTATATGTGGCGAAGGAAGCATCGGGACAGTAACGATCTCACACTGGAATTTTTGAAAGCTGTTTCTGTGTTATACAAGCCCCCCACTCAAGATTGAATGAAGCATTTACACCGATCAGGTGAGTGGTTTTCTTTGTCTTTTTAGCTTTTCTGATGACGAGCATCCCAAATTTTCATTGTTAATGCTGGTGAAATCGGATAGTAAACAAATTTTTTCAAAAAAATCATCGTTCACGTGCATCTGCAATTCTCCTTGTTAATTAATGCTCGCGAAATAGTCTTTTTTGCAATTCCCGGGCGAATTTTACGTTGTGCTGTATTACCTGTGGCCGAGAAAAATTGTTAGTTTTTGAAATTGTTCAGTTTATTTGCCTTTCCTTTCAGCGAAATTTCGGTTTACATTACCTTTTCCCCTTTCCTTTTTCATCTTCTTTTTAGCTCAATCACACTTATTCAAATGTCACGTGACATTTCGCGAACTCGTAGAAACGTGTATTTTTGTATTTGGATTTTTCTGATTTTCGCATTTATCCTTTGTTTTCAGCCTCCAGATTCGTTCTTTTGCCGCGTGCCATCTGCGTGTCACTTCGCCTTCGCCGGGCGAGGAGAGGAGGGGGAACGCAGTGAGTGGGTCGAGTCAAAACCCGTCAATCACTGCTTTTCCCGTACTTCTCGTCGCCGCCATTTTTGGTGGCCGTACCCGATATTGAATCTTTACCGAAAATAAATTTGATTGCGTGTGAGTACAAATGTTTTCGGTGTGAAAGGAAAATGAGATTGGCCGAGCGGAAGGGGCCAATCCTCATTATTGTAAAAGATCTGTGCGAAAGGGGTCGTGGTTCTCCTTCAGCAAGCTCAATATAATCGACGGGCTCCTTCTAACCTATTATTGGGTTGCGAAGGTGCCCATCGATCATATTATGAGAGAGCTTGGTGTCGGGTCCGCGACCGTGAGTGACTGGAGGAGTTTTTGCAGAGAAGTGTGTGTGGAAGTGTGCCAGAGGGAAATTGGTATGATAGGAGGAGTGAATGTCATTGTTGAGATAGATGAGAGCAAGTTCGGAAAAAGGAAATATAATAGAGGAAAAAGAGTGAATGGGCAATGGGTGTTTGGTGGGGTTGAGCGGGATACAGGAAAGTGTTTTTTCCGGGTTGTGGAAAATAGGAGTAAAAACATTCTCCTAGACATCATTAAGACTTCCATTCGGCCCGGTACCACCATAGTATCGGACTGTTGGAAGTCGTATGATTGTCTGGGAGACGAAGGGTTTAAACATCTCACTGTAAACCACTCAATTCATTTCACCGACCCGGAAACAGGTGCAAACACAAACAAAATTGAGGGAACATGGAGTGCCATTAAATGGCAACTGTCATTTAGCAAAGTAATTGATCAGTTCGACTCCTACCTCGCAGAGTACATGTGGCGAAAGAAAAATTCCAGCAGCAGCGATCTAACGCTTGAATTTTTAAAAGCAGTAAGCTCTGTATATAAGCCCAAAATCTAGGATTGAAGGAGGACACCTGACCGATGAGGCGAGTGGTTTTTCTTTGTCCCAGTTCAATCTGATTGTTTTTCTTAGAAATAGCATAGAAAAACGTGCATTTTTATATCCTCTGGTTTGGTGTACCCAGTTCAAAGGTCAACTAATAAATTCTATAATTTTTACTCTATGGACACAGCTGAAATTCACTATAGGTCAAGCCACAACTGTTTTCTTTGATTTTCCAACTTCAATTTTCAGCCGCCATATTTGTTGCAGAGCGCACGAATTTCTTTTTACAGATTTAATAAAATTAGGGTTATAGGGGACGGGATAACTAGACTATCCATTCGGATAGTCTAGTTATGTTCGGGCGAGAAGAATCTAGTGATTGCATTTCATGTAACTTTTTGTTTTATTTTAATATTTTGTTGATTTGCGGTTCCTTTTCTTTTGCGAAATTTCATGTACCTGCCGTTACAAAAATGCACGTTTGCCTTTCCTTTTCTTTCGCGAAATTTCCTTCTTCCTTTTCAGCTATATCCGACTCATTCAAATATCGCGAAATTTCCTTCTCCCCTTTTCAGCTATATCCGACTCATTCAAATATCACGTGACATTTTATTATCGCGAAAAAACGTGCATTTTTGTAACTTGCATTTATCATTTGTTTTCTGCCGCCATATTTGTTGCTGTGCGAAGTGCCGTCCGCGTGTCATTTCAAATCCATCGGGCGAGGACAGGAGGGGGAACGCAGCGAGTGGGCGGAGTCATAACCCGTCAGTCATTGCTTTCCCTCTCCTCTCCTTGCTGCCATTTTGAAAGGGGTACCCGTTTCTGAGAATCTCTACCATTTCTACGTATAACTATTTTGGTTGCTGCTCCGAAAAAATTGCTGTACTGCCGTTAATTTTGTTATTTTTTTCAGCTCCGCCATACTGTTATGTCGCGTGACATTCGCCATGTGCAGTTGTCGAGAAGAGGGAGCTAAGATTTAGTACTCGGTGCACCCTCTCTACACGGCAATGATTGACAGGTACTGACTCCGCCCAGGTCACGTGATCTCCTGTACATACGGAAAAATTGACACGCATGCCAGATGGTGCGTGTCAACAAACGAAACGTTTGTTCATGTTATGAACTTCGATTTTAAAAAAGTCAAAGTGGCTGTAAAAAAAAATAATTTCTGTTGGAACGGGGGTCTGGGGGCAGAGCCCCAAAAAAAAAAAAAAAAATACAAAATGATTTTTAATTAAGTGTTTCTGAAAGGAAAAATTATACAAAAATGGACAAACTATATACTACGGAATGGTACGGAATCATACAAAGGAAAAGTTATATCAAAATGGACAAACCTATGGAATGGTTAAAAAAAATTAATTGCTGTTGAAACGGGGGTCTGGGGGCAGAGTCCCCAGAAAAAAAATTATTTTTAAATCATAAATTTTTTAATTAATAGTGTTTCAGAAAGAAAAAATTATACAAAAATGGACAAACCTATATACTATGGTTTCTCATGTAGTCATGGAATTGGTTCCTTGTATAGTCTACTTAAGAAACCGTTTCCATTCGGTTGCATTAATTTTAAATCATATTTCTGGCTATATGAATTTTAATTAATAGAAAATTAATGCAATTTAATTCATTTTATCCGTTTTTTTTTCCTGAATTAACTTATAAAATTAAACTTATTCTCAATTTTTTTTTTTATTAGGTTTTGTTCTCCGGAAGTGAAATTTCTGCCTAACCAAATTCCTGGTTTCATGTTATTTCTGGCTATATGATTTTTAATTAATAGAAAATTAATGCGATGTAATGTTTTTATTCTGAATTAACTTATAAAATTGGTCTTATTCTCTTTTTTTTTTATTAGCTTTTGTTATTTTTTTTTTTATTAGCTTTTGTTCTCCAAAAATGATGTTTATACCCTCCCTCAGTCCTCAATTATCTGATTGGCTAATTAATCGCCCTTAACTCCGCTTTTATGTTATTCTGTTCATTTGTGCATTTCTTTGGTTCTGTGCTGTTTGGTTCTGCTGGGGATCGCCTTCTGTGCTGCTGTGAGTTGTCTCCATATAATTACACATATATATATATATATATATATATATATATATATATATATATATTTTTTTTTTTTTTGCCGTTCAACCCCAATGGAGAAAGTGACCGGAAAATGTTGTATGGTTTAGAAAAGGACGGATGCAAGGCTGTGATCGATTGGTGTATGAATGTTAAATTAATTGCATCAGAATATAAGTGCATGTGTATGCGGTGTGAATGTATGATGAGCTTGGCCGAGCGCAAGGATTGCAAGGATGGATTTGTATGGGTCTGCAGAAAGAAAGGGGCCAATCCTCATGTTAAAAGGTCTGTGCGAAAGGGGTCATGGTTCTCAGAGAGTCATTTGACCATAATCCAGGTGCTCCTTCTCACTTATTTTTGGGTCGGGAAGGTGCCCGTGGAATTTATTATCAATGAGATGGGGGTCAGTTCCGTGACCGTTTGTGATTGGAGACGTTTTTTTCGCCAGGTGTGTGTTGATGTATGTGTAAAAGAAAGTTGTATGATTGTTGAAATAGATGAAAGCATGTTTGGAAAGAGAAAGTATAATAGAGGCGAAAGAGTGAATGGGAAATGGGTGTTTTGTGGGGTTGAACGTGGTTCTTCCCAGTGTTTTTTTCCGGGTCGTTGAAAATAGGAGTAAGGACGTTCTCCTGGACATGATCAAGACTTCCATACTGCCTGGTACCACCATTGTATCAGACTGTTGAAAGTCTTATAATTGTCTAGGGGAAGAAGGGTTTAAACACCTAACTGTGAACCACTCAATTAATTTTAGCGACCCGGAAACTGGCGCTAACACCAATAGTATTGAGGGTACATGGAGTGCCATTAAGCGGCAACTGTCATCTTGTACTGTCGATGATCAGTTTGACTCCTACCTTGCAGAATATATGTGGAGACGGACTCACTCAACTTCCAGCAGCTTGATGACCTCTTTCCTAGCAGCCATTGCGGATATGTATAAGCCGACTGGCGAGGACAATGAATGACGGTCTCCCTCTGATCAGGTTAGTTTGTGGTTTTCTTTCCTAAATTTAAAAAAAATAAGCAATTTTGTAGACATTTTGTGCAGTAACAAAGAGCCATTTCTTTGTTAATGCACGTGGAATTGCCTGTTCGATTCCAAAAGCGGGGGTTACAGTGCAGCCCCCACCGAAAATTTGAAAAATAAGCAATTTTGTAGACATTTTGTGCAGTAACAAAGAGCAATTTCTTTTTTAATGCACGTGGAATCGTCCAGTTTTGTTCGATCCCAAAAGTGGGGGTTCTGGGACATTGTTGTCTATCTTCGATAAAAATTGTTGATTTCCCGTTCAATTTCATTTAAAATTACAGTTTTGCCTGTTTTGAATTCTTTTCAGCCAATCTCATTGTAAATGCTTGTAAAATATAGCCTAGAAAAACGTGCATTTCTGTTAGTTTTATTTTTAATAATTGTTCATTTGCCGTTCCTTTCCTTTCGCAAAATTTCCTTTAAATTACCTCTCTCCGTTTTTTTTTCCATCTTTCCGGCTATATACATCCCACTTATTCAAAAGTCACTTCTCCTATTTTCAGCCTCTATACTTGTGGCTGTGCCACGTGCCATTCGCGTGTCACTTTCATCGGCCGGCCGAGGAGAAGAGGGAGAACGCAGTGAGTGGGCGGAGTCACAATCCGTCAATCACTGCTTTCCCCCCTTTCTCCTCGCGGCCATTTTGAAGGGTGCACCATCAACTAAATATTAACCGAAGAGGGGAAACGCAGTGAGTAGGCGGAGTTACAAACCGTACATCACTGCTCCCCCCCCCTTCTCGAAGTGATTTTCAAAGGGGCACCGTGTTCTGGAGATTTACCCCTGGTAAAACTCCAGAACATGGTGCCCCTTTGAAAATCACCTCGAGAAGAAGAGGGGGGAAAGCAGTGATATACGGTTCGTAACTCTGCCTACTCACTGCGTTTCCCCTCTTCTTGACAACTGCACGTGGCGAATATCACGCGACATAACAGTATGGCAGAGCTGAAAAAATAACAAAATTAACGGCAGTACAGCAATTTTTTTCGGAGCAGCAACCAAAATAGTTATACGTAAAAATAACAATTTCTTTTTCAAAACGATATATATGGCCTGAACATTGCATTATATAGCTCCTTCAGACACCTGAGAGAAATGAGACCTACATTATATCAGTTAATGCAACGTTGAAATTTTGCATTTTATATCTCTTGAAGCATTAGGCCTCCCAGAAAAAACTTGTATACACATGGGCTGACTTGGATTAACTGTTCAGGCTACACTGGATGGATCGTCAAAGGTTTGGAACGTTGCGTAATATAATTCCTTAGCAATAGGCCTCGAAGAGAAAACTAACATACACATAGACTGAATTAGATAAACTGTTCAGGCTGCACTTGGTGGATGATCATAAAGTTCGAATTTTGCATTATATTACTCCTCGACCTTTAGGCGAATAGACCTTTAAGCGAAAACTTACATAAACATGGATTGAGTTGGATAAACTGTTCAGGCTGCACTTGGTGGATAATGACAATGTTGGAATGTTGCTTTTACCTTCTTAGCAATAGGCCTCTAAGAGAACTTACATAAACATGGACTGACTTGGATTAACTCATCAGGTAGATGATGACAAAGTTGGAATTTTGCATTATATTACTCCTTAGCATTGTGTTAGCAATAGGTCTCTAAGAAAACTTACACATGGACTTCAGAAAAGTAAAACATTAGATACACTTCTCATTGCATTCAACAATTTCTTTTTTGGTCATTTTAATCTATACTGTTGATCTGATTTAAGAAACTGCAGAGATTCGATGACATATTTCTTGAAGTTATGCACTGAGTGGAGTAAAGGGCTGAGACTGACTGTGATGGGCGTCCACAGAAAATTTTCCAGAGGGGGAAAAGCTTGGAGACATAATTACATCAACAAATTTTTATTTAATTAAACAAGTAGATTATAGAATACAGTATTGCATCAATACAAAAACACATACATAATGTATATAAATTTACAATATAAAGGAAACAAGTGTGTGTGTGTACACCATATTTCCCCATGTATAAGACGCACCTTAATTTTGGGGCCCGAAATTTGAAAAAATGTATTACATAAAGTTATTGAAATCAAGTTTTATTCATACAACTCATCACTGTAAAAACTTCCATCCATTAGCTTGTCCTGATCTGTGTCTGATGACGAATCACTGTCTTTATATATTGCCTCTTCCTCAGTTCCATCTATGGCATTTGAAATGCCACACTTCTTAAATGACTTGACAATGATCTCAACCTTGATATTATCCCAGGATCTTTTCACCCAGGTACAAACTTCTCCTATAGTTGGTTTCTTCACTCTTCCTGCTGGTGGCAAATTGTTCCCAGAAGACTTCATCCGTTGGTTCCATTCATCTCTCATGACAGCTTTGAAGGGTTTGTCAATGCTGACATCAAGTGGTTGGAGCTGTGATGTCAAGGTAGGACGGCAATCTTTGTATTTTTTGTTGTGTGTGCCCTGAACTGATTAAGCAACAATAGGACAGGTTTGTGTAAGAGCCCACCTGGTCTCCTGCTCCAAACTTCCTCAAACCAGCTCGTCATCCCATCCTGATCCATCCAACCCTTGTCATGAATGTGGACAATCACTCCTCGAGGAATGTCTTCTTTTGGCATTGTTTTGCGTTTGAAAATCAGCATAGGAGGCAGCTTGGTTCCGTCGGCACAACAAGCTAGAACAACTGTATAATGGCTCTTTTCATGTCTTCACAGTTACAGTTTTCACTCCCTTCTTAACAACAGTTCTGTTACTTGGGACATCAAATTGAAGGAGGACTTTGTCCATATTTACAATCTGACCCAACTTAAACTGATGTCTTCCGACATTGAATGACAAAACGATGAAGTTCAAGGACCTTCTGCTCAAAGCTTTCAGGCATCTTTTGGGCAAGTCTGGTCCGTGTACGCATGCTTAGTCCATTCCATTTCATGAACCTGAAGCACCAATTGTGTCCTCCTTTGAAATCAGTAACTTCTTTTTCATCAGCAATTCTTCTTGCCTCATGCTGAATTTCCCTTTGCTCCTCAATCCATATCTTCAATTCCCTCTCTAAATCAATCCATTTTGCTGACTTGCCTCTAATGGCCTTCTTCTGCCGTGGCATTTTCAGTAGATTTTCTTCTTCCCGTATCCAGTCTCGGATTGTTTTCTCAGTTGGAGGAGGACCAAACTTACGTTCAGCAGCACGATTTCCATTCACTTTTGCAAACTGGATCACTTTTAACTTGAATTCAGCACTGTACGAAAATCTTTTCTGGGCAGAACGTGGCAAAACGTAACCTAATATACCAGTAACAAGTGCGAAAAAGTGGGAAATGCAAGTAAAAAAAATCTACAACCACTGTATAAGAATTTTGTTTGTATATAAGAGTTTTTATACCCAGTTTTTATACCCCAAATTTTTCGAAAAAAGGTGCATCTTATATATGGGGAAATATGGTGTATATATATAATATTAATGAATAATGGTACTAAGAAGCTAATTAATATAGGGGGGGGGAAGTGCTTGTACGAAAACTATAAAAATAGTAATATAGCTTATGGATCTGGGACCCTGCATTAGCAAAACGTACCCTACAGCCATAATGTGTGTGTGTGTGTGTGTGTTTATATATATATATATATATATATATATATTCGTTTAATTGTAGATTGTTATCGATTAATGGTATTTTACATATAAGTATTATTGTTCATACAATTTTGTAATCAAGTTAGCCTAGATTAGGTTATCTTCATTTCATGTGGCCTATACATTTTAAGTATAACGCTAAACGATAATGATTTTTCATAGCATTTTGCTAATGAAAACATTTTTATCTGTAGCAAGATAATTCCTAAATTCTGTATAATTTTAATAATAATACTACATCTTAAAGACTGTACAAATATATAAAATGATATAACGTATTACGATTACATCACGTGGCCGTCCATCCCCTACTTCATCGGGGGCTTTGAGTGGATTGACAGCCCTTTTCGATGTAATGCTTCATACTTACTAGTTTCTATCTGTACCTATACCAGTTTTGCTATTTTAGTTTATATATTCAGGTTCATTTTCTAAATATTATTTTATATTAATTTTTTTTATTAATACTTGATTTTTATTTATTTAAATATTACTAGTTTATTTTTTATCGATCTCTTCAGCAAACTGTGATAGGGTACACAAAGCCCAACGAGTAAGTATTCTATATTGTAATGCTACTACTACTTACTTAGTGTTGTACTTCGGTGGAGGCCATTGAGTAAAAAGGGGTTTCCCGCCTTCTATTTTGCTTTTATGGGTGGCTATTTTTACAGCGCAGTCGCATTACTTAGTTAATTACTCTGTGTACTGATGGTGCATTGGTCTAGATCGCCGATTTTCTTGCCAATGCATTCTATGGAGTTTTGTTGTTGGATTTATTATATAGGTTGTGTTGACTTCTAGACTAAATCTTATTTAAATGTGTATATACGTTATTTTTACTTGTTTTTATACCCTACCACGGAACTGTGCCGGTACCACTTTTCTAAGGCGTAACAGCACGTATATGTCCAGTGGTAAGGCTATATGTACATATATACAGCCTCTTACTATGGGTTTTTTGGGGGGGGGGTTAAATTTGGTAATAGGTTGTAGTGCAGTCAGGCGACGAGCCTCGCCTGAGCGCAATAAACCTTGTCAACATAGGGATACTTTTTCTGAGTAAATACTGTTTTATTTATAGATGGTTTTTGATGAATGTGTGTGGGTCTACATTGGGGTGGTGTTTTCTAATATTTGCATATATGGCAGTCTTTATGTGATACCTGCTGTATCGCTTGGGAATTTTGTTTATATCCAGGGTTTTGATGAGCTTTAGTATTGCCATATTTCCGCTATCTATGTTGTTGCAGATTTTTAAAAATCTGTTTGTTTGGTTTCTTATAGTATTACCGTGTATATGCTTTGCTATGTTACTCTCCCAGTGTGTGAGTTTTATTGCTTTGAAATTAAAATAGTCTCTTTTATCATGGTGATGTGTATATATTTGGTCTGCTTTGATGGCAATTTCGCTGTCTAAGTAGACAGCTTGTTGGTTGTTATCCGGATTTGTACATTCAATTTCTAATTCTGTTGGGTAGGTTTTCTTTGCTATGTTGCTGTTATGGTTGATCACGAGTACGTCATCTATATATCTGTAGAATTTAATACTTTCTGTGATGTTGCCTTCATAGTGGTGTAGGTAGAGGTTAGCTATGGTGCTTGAACTGCTGGATCCCATAGCTATCCCCCTGCGTTGTATATATGTTTTGCCTCCCGTTAGTATGTAGTTGCCTTTGACACTGATTTTTGTGAGTTCATTCCAGTATTGTTTTTTGCATTGCAAGATATTGTGATATTTTTGGTAATATATTTGTAGTACTTCTATTAGATTGGCGTGTGCTATGCTTGTAAAGAGGTTTTTGAAATCGTATGTGTTTATACTTTTTATACTATTGTTATGTTTTTTAATGTCGTCTAGATGTTCTATGTTGTTTGATAATTCTGGTGTTCTTGATTATATATATTATATATATATATAATATTGTAAGTAGAATGCGTAGATTAGATTTAATTGGTTTAAGTCTAATGAAAATACCGTATACACTGGGAGCGATATATGGAATGAAAAAGAGGAAGAAATGGACTGGAGATTAAAATAAGTGAAAAAGCAACTAAAATGGAATAACATTACGGTGTCTCATAATTTCAGTGTCATCATCAGAGGTCATCCACCAAAATTATGAAAAAGACAGCAATGTTCTTGCTTCTGTTTCCGATATGATCTGTATGTGCACGTGTAGTTGCCATGTGCTGTGAGGGTAAATTTAGATATGAATTTTGCATTAATAAGTTTTATAAAGGATGTGCCAATAAAAGTGGTTATAATACGTGGTGCATACAGATCATGGATGACCTTACAGAATCTTCAAAAAGGCCTCTAAGGTTGGGAGAGTAATACATATCCAGAATTTAAAACAAATACACCAACCGTTTAACTATAATGGTTTAATACTGAAAATTATAAAATGTACCAAACGATACTACACTGTAAAATAATATATGCAAAAAACTGATTTGCAAAATAAAATATACGATAAAAATTTTAATATACAATAAAATTAAAAGTGATAAAACATTGACTGAAGCTTTCGGAGGCTTCCGCCTCCTTTCTCAACAACAATGGTGTTTAAGCAACACGTCCTTAAGTAACAGGCTCACAGCACACGTGGTTGACCAGGCACATGCTCAATATTTCTTCCATACGATCCAGAACCGGAAGCAGCTTGGGAGCGTGGAAATATAAAACGCTCGTCTTTTGCCAGGACCACGGCTTCCAGTAGGGGGTGAAATCGAACACCCCTGTCCCTATTCATACTATTGTTCTCAGACGAGCCTATCCACAAACTCTCCAGCCACTTATTGTTCTCAGACGAGCCTATCCACAAACTCTCCAGCCACTTACGGTTCCAGAACCTATGTGCTGCTTCTGTTAGCGCATGCTAGATAGCATGCGCTAACAGAAGGTGAATGGTGGTAGAGTAGAGTATAGCTATAGTACCTCGAATTACTCTAATAGTTCATGAGGCATGAAAAGTAGTTTTTTACAGCAGAAAGCAAGGTCAGCATAGGAAAAGCAGTGCATAAGGTTACTTAGGATTAAACCAGGAGCGTAACTGCCCATCCCTTATAGTAAGGGATCCTGGTTTTTGATTAGGTACAAAAAGCTAGCAAGCATAAGCAGTGTTTAAGATATCTAAAAGGATATGACTTACCACGTGTAGTCAGACAGTTAGAAAGACTGCATAAAAGCGCGTATGTGGTATATATGCAGCAATAGTAGACTCAAGCGCCTACTAGTGTTTGTAGTTAAAATCATTAAAATTTCTAAAATGCCACTATTTATTTCAATTAATTCATTAGTAGGTGCCCTCTGTAGTTTTGTTATATAAACTGATAGATGGTTTTCAAAGTGAAAGTAGAGTATGCTAAGAATATTTTCCTGCCCATGGAGTAAATATAGGTACAACTTTTTCAATGAGTGTAAGCTATATGTAACATACTCCATGGGTAGTACCTACTATATACATATATATACATGCCCAGCCAATTGCAAGGATTCGATCATGATGAGACCATGAAATGTAACCACGAAATTTAAGTGGTGTAAGTGCCGTTCAAAACTTTATCGATAATAAGCTATGGGTTAATGTTATTGTTATGTCTTTTGTTAAGGGCTGCCCAAATAGCTTTATGTAGGTATATTTCAATGATGCCGTGTGGGAATCCGTTGTTTATTAATTTTAATCTGAAATTAAGTGTATCTATAATATCATCTACCTTGCTGCATGTGTTGGTTCTTCTAATACATTGTGTGATTATAATATTTCTGTGTATCCATTTGGAGATATTGAAACTCCAATTAGTTAGGTCTATGGCATTAAATTGGAAATCGTTTCGTTTGTCATAACTTGGTGTGTATCATATTATTATCTATGCATATGTCTATATCTAGGTAGGTTGCTGATTGGGAACCATGTGTATTAGTGCATTCCAACCTTAATTCAGGTGGGTAGTGATTAATGGCTTCTGTTAGGAAATCAGGGTTGTTAAAAACAATCAATTCGTCTATATATCTGTATAGTACAATGTCCTGCTTAAAGTTCTGTTTGAAATGGTGGAGGTATAGGTTAGCGACTAGACTGCGCTGGGAGCTACAAGCTCCCAGCGCAATGCCTATGTGTTGTCTATATGTGTTACTGCCATTGAAGATACAGTTATTGAATATGCAGAGGTTGATAAGGTCATCCCAGTAGTGTTGTTGACATGGTAATGTGTTTTGTATGTATTGTAATATTCTCTGAACACCGTTTTTAGACTTATGTGGGATGTTGGTAAAAAGATTGTTAGTCATATGATATTGATATGTTCTGTATTGGTATTTAGGTAGTTTAATATTGGTATATTGTTGAGTATAATTTTTGAGTTATCTATATTGTCGAATATAATTTTAAGTAGGTAAACTAGTTTGTAATGTGGAATCTTTGCATAGCTATCTCTACGTGAAGTGATATATCTGAAACCTATGGATGTTTTGTGGGATTTGGGAATGCAGTAAATGTATGGATATTGAGTGTTAGGGTTGGTTAAGCTTAATTTTTTATGCAAGGCTAGTATTTTCTTGGTAATGGTATTGCGGTTGTCAGTAATTAGTTTGTATGTGGGACTGTTAAGTTCATTTAATAATATTATAGTATAAAACTTTTTACATATTAGGCTGTACTTGTTGTTGGCTTTGTCTATGGTTGTAATAATAAATCTATTTTGTATCTTTTTTAGATTGTGTTTAATTTTGCTTAGGTTGTAAACTTTGGTAGGAGGTAATTTGTTGTATGCTAGCATGATCAGTTTTTTAATTGCCTGGTATGTCAGCATAAGCCAATTATGGAATGCTTCTAAAGGTGTGTTATGTTTGTAAGACAATTTTAAGCAGAATTGCATTTAAGTCTGTGTGCAGTTGTTTATTAATCTTATAGGTATTGATGTTAGTATTGGGTCTGAATTTAAAGCCAAATTAAAGTATTTCGCGTATATTAGGATATTGTATGATATTCAGATTGCCAGTGATGATATGCTTATGGTGCCTGTCCGTGTATTTATGATATTGAGGTAGAAACATTCGGCCTCAATATCACTATTAACTAGGTTGCAAGCTGTTTTTTTTTTTCGTAATTGTAATTGCCCGAAAGGTTTATTGTAGCTGAATCTGGTGTATCTGTGTGCCTTGGTAATAGGCAATTCGTGTTTGTATAAATTTATAGTTGTCTATGGCTATGTAATCAAATATAGCATTACTGAACTTAATATTGATGTATTCATTTGTGACTGGTACTATTGTTCAACTTAAATTTAAAGATGTCCTTAAGTATGTGGTTTAATTGTGCATTATTGTGTTTATGGGTAGAGTTGATTTTTGCTAGTGCTCTGAGTTTGCTGTGTTTCATGCCAAAGATAGTATCATGTATGTGTATAATGGGTTTATCCCAATTACTTAACATATCAGTAAAATTACATGTTACCTTGCTAGTGCATTATTAGTGTGGTTGCTCTTTTTGTTTTTGGCCTTTTTACCATTTGGAATAGGTTATATATACAAGTGTCTTGTATGTTATTATTGATATAGCAGTGTTCCATTGAATTTTATTGTTGAAGCCATAAGGGTAGAGAGATTTATGTCTTAATATGTAGATATTTTCTTTTTCTAACCTGGTACGAAGGTTATCTCTAGATAAAATAGTGATGGTTGTATTATTAAAGTTATGCACTTGAAAATGTTGTAATTCGATGTCTTTTTTTGTTTACGAAGTTCTTTTATGCACTTGAAAATGTTGTAATTCGATGTCTTTTTTTGTTTACGAAGTTCTTTATGTGTGACCTATGTACTTTAATTCTGATATGTAATTCCCCTTCTGTTTGACCAATGTATTTGGCATTGCAGTTTATGAGGTAAACCACCCCGCTAGTATGGCAAAATACTGGAGCTTCTATATTGTTAGTGTGGTGATTACTGCTCATGTATGGGCAGGTTAAACATAGCGGTTTTTTGCAAATGTTGAATTTTAAATGGCTGTAAGTTAGATTATTATCAGAATCTAGCTCTGTACTATCAGGTGTAGTACTATTTACAGTTATTGCCTTGCTAGTTATGTCCGTAAGTGTATCATAATTGGTGCCACTTGAATCGCTCTGGACAGCAGCATTAGATGCTGTATGGCTAGTAGGAATGCTTATCAGATCACCCTGAGTTCCACGGTACAGTTTATCCTACGTGACTGATGTATCTTTATTGTTATTTGTAGTGTGATAACTCATAATGATTGCAATATATGTAATTACAAGATAAACACATATATATATATAGTGGATATGGCAAATAGTTAACGGTTATAAACGTCAGATAATTAATTATAATGGTGATACAATCAGTGAAAACCTAAACAAAGAACCTAACAAGGGAGAGAAGAGCTGATTAATGCCATCAATGTCTAGATAAAACATTACATCAGTCTTAATATCTATGAACATAGTGTGAATGAGTAGGTGGTAACTAAGGGCTGTGATAGCTGTCATAGCTGACTCTGGTCCATGGTAATAACCTGGTAGGGAAACATATTGTTATAAGCAAAAATGAAACATATATATATATATATATATATATATGATAATTACTAAATAACTATGTCATGCCAATTGTAGTAAGGATAGGGGAGACACATTGCAAAGGACTTTATCGAGGGCTAACCCTTACAATGTGTCCTCCTACAATTGGCGAGCTATCAGTTTCTGTTATCATCTGCCTGTTATTCCTGACGAATGGTAAATAGATATCATAAGGATATCTGTAAGAGTGACAACTAAGTTAAGTTAAGATTAAACTAGAATATAGTAGTGGATAGAAGATAATTAATTAGGGAGGTAAACGAATTTAAGGTGGTTAACAAGCTAGATGACTTTAGCCCGACCGATAGCCCAGACAACGAAATCAACGTAAAAAGCAAATAATGGTGATAGTAAAGAACCAATAATACTATATAAACATGTTATTGGATGACAAAAGATAGTCAGCTGTTGCTAAATAAGGTGATAGAAAAGTAATAGTACCTCAATCCCCCTCGAATTACTCTAATAGTTCTTGAGGTATGAAATGTAGAAAAAGATAGCGTATAGATAAAGTGAAGGAAGAGTAGTAAAGCAAAATTACGTCGGAACATACCGGGGGCGTAACTTCCCGTCCCTTGTAGTAAGAGAACCTGGTATTGTAATAGAGTTAAACAGCCAATTTGGAAAGTATAAAATATATTCTTGAATGAAGAAGAAAGGAATGGCCAGTTCCTGATTACTTACGGCATTGTATAACGAGTAAAGCAAACTTACCACAATGACGAGACGCGGGAAAAAAACCACGTTGTGGCGTACGTGTTAAAATATATAGGTATAGTATAAGGTGCCAGCGCCCTCTTACTGGCAAAAGGTTAGATGCTAAAATTATATATTATATTTTAAACCAAGATAGCCCGTGAGCCAACAGTATACTAGGCTAGTAGTAAAGGTTCTCATGAAAAACGAAAGAAGAGTAAGGCAAGAAGGAAGCTAAGAATTGATTACTACCTTAGAAGCAAATACAGGTACAACTTTTTCAATGAGCGTAAGCTGTATTAAATATGCTACTAAGGCAGTGCCTAGTTATGTACATATTTACAGGCTCTGTATAAACCGTCAATCCAATATAATCCAGTGGGGGAAGAGTTACTTCCTCAAAACAGTAGTTATAATATGGTGGTGGTCAAGTTGATTATGGTATTTTTTTAAAGCTATCAACATAGC
The DNA here is from genome assembly GCF_048544385.1 of Mastigoproctus giganteus. Taxonomy (NCBI): domain Eukaryota; kingdom Metazoa; phylum Arthropoda; class Arachnida; order Uropygi; family Thelyphonidae; genus Mastigoproctus; species Mastigoproctus giganteus. The sequence continues at coordinate 115,887,939 of NC_143588.1, forward strand.
AGTATGTAGGTTTATATTTATGAAGCGTTTTGGGAATCCATTCTCAGATAATTTATGTTTAAAGTCTGTAAGAGTGCTAATTATATAGCCAGCGCTATTGCATATTTTAACTAATCTCATACTTTGCAACAATATTAAATTTTTTTGAATTCTTATAGAGATATTTGAATGCCAATTTGTAAGGCTAATGGTGTTAAAGCCAAACGTGTTTTGTTTGTTGTAGACGAAGGTGTGTAACTTATTATTGTGTACCTGTATGTTAATATCCAGGTAATTGGCTGTTTTAGTGCTATCTATGTTGGTAGCAACTATTTCTAATTCCGATGGGTAGACATCTCCAGAATCAGTGAGAAAGTTGGGATGATTAAAAACGATTAAATCGTCAATATATCTGTAAAAGGTTATGTCTTTATTAATATTAACTTCGAAGTGATGTAGGTACAGATTTGCCACCAGGCTAGAACTACAGGCTCCCATGGCAATCCCAGTTTTTTGTTTATATATGTTGGTGCCATTGTAGATGTAACTTTTGAAGATGCAAATATTTATCAAGTCATTCCAATATTGAAGCTTGCATGGTAAAAGGCTATTATATTCTGTGTAATAGTGGTCAAGTACATGTTTTAAACTGTTGTGCGGAATGCTAGTAAAGAGATTTTTAAAGTCATAGGTGTTGATATGTTCAGTGGTATGATTATTGTGCTTTAGAAATTCTAGAATAGGGTTATTATTTCGGATAACTCTGGGGTTATCAATGCTGTTGAAGATGATACTTAGTAGATAGGCCAGTTTTTTATGTGGAGTTTTTGCATAACTATTCCTGCACGATGTAATAAATCTGAAGCTGATAGGTGTTTTGTGGAATTTTGGTATACAGTAGACAAATGGAAAGTTAGTGTTTGGGTTGTTAAATTTTAATTTTTTATGCATAGCTAATATTTTTTTCCTGATGGTGCTATTTGTGGTCTCAAGTATATAGGTAGAACTGTGGTTCAGTTCGTTTAGCACTGTGGTAGTATAGAATTTTTTGCATATAAAACTGTAATTGTTGGCAGCTTTGTCTATGGTGGTGATGATGAATAAGGCCTGCAACTTTTTTAATTGTTGCTTAGCTTTGCCCAAATCGAAGGACTTGGCCGGCAGTGAGTTTCTATGTAGGACTGCAAGCTGTTTATGTACCGCTTGATAAGTTAGGGATATCCATTTTTGGAAAGCTTCTAATGGTATATTATACTTATCGGATAATTTTAGACAAAAGTGCATGAAGTCCTGGTATATAAGTTTATACATCTTTTTGGTGTTGCATGTGGTGTTAGGCCTAAATTTAAAACCGTAGGAAAGCAAGTTACGTAAATCAGGATCATTAATGATGTTAAGGTCACCAGTAATAATGTGTTTGTGATCTTTGTCTACATAAGTGAGATATTGGGGCAAATGGCAGAAACATTCAGCCTCAGCATCACTTTTGTCTAGGTTGCATACTACCTGTTTATAATTGCAGACAGTAAGACCTATAGGTTTATTGTAACTGAATCTAGTATTTATAGTCAAATTATTAATGGGCAAATCATGTTTATAAAAATTCAAGAGATGGTTGAGGTTTATGTGATCTATCAAGTTGTAACTAAACTTAATGTTAATGTATTCTTTAGTGGCATTGTAGTTCTTACTGAGTCTGTATCTCAAGATATCGTTCAGTAAAAAAGTAAAAAGTAAAGTGCAGCCATTATCAACCCACTGCAGGGTGGAAGCCTCCTCAACAATTTATGCTGAGGGAAATGGACCATAATCTGCCACGCTGGTCCAGTGCGGGTTGGCAGATCGACCGTATTCAGCAGTCAGGGGCTTGAACCCCGGTCTACTCAAAGAAGCGTGTGCTACTGCACTCCCGCTCCTGCCCACTCGGCTACGGAGAAAGCCTTCGTTCAGTAGGTGATTCAAATGTATGTTTATAGGTAGCATTGGCTTTAGCTAAGGCTCTGAGTTTACTCAGTTTACTCAACCTGCGGGATCTGCGGCCATCCGGTGTGCCCTTTGATGTTGCCGATTGTCCAAAAACAACTCTACTCCTCACATATAACGGCTTGTCTCCATAGCATTCTAAAACCACAAAAAATGACATTAGTGACCACAGCATCTATCTTTGGAAACTTGTGTGTGCTGTTTACGAACTCACATCCTGTTTGCGACTGCTTGAAGTAAATTGCTGCACTATTTTGAACCTGCATAAACCTTAACTTGTTTGTCGCGCCAAACCCCATGCTGTTTTGCCATAGTATTCACAGTCTATTCCCTGCTTACAACAGAAGTTAATGCTAATGGCTCTGCCTACATTTCTACTACCCACTAATTTTATAATTCCTACTGAATAATTCTTGTATATAACTTATATATATACAAGAATTATTCTTGTGTATATATATAAGTTATAAGTAACAAGAATTATACAAGAAGATAATATAACTTCTTATATTATCAAAGAAACCAGCATGTTTTGCCACAAGTGATTCTTCAGATTTTTAGCTTCTGCGCAACACGAGAAACTTTATTTAGGTACATGACAACCTCCAGTTCATCATTCAAACTTATCCAAACTTTCAAAGACGTGTGTACAAAATGTTTAGGCAATTTCTATCAGGAAATAGTGGAGAGGAAAGCTCATCGTCATCAGATTTGGGGGATGAGACCGACTTCTGCGAAGAACTTGAACATCACAGCAGTACTGAGACTGAAGGCGATGAGTCCGGTTGTGAGAGTGAGGATGAGGACGAGTATATCGGGAGGGATAGAAGTACGGTATGGAGAAAAGTTGCTCCTCGTCAAAATATTGATACAGCTCAAAGCAACATTATCACACGTTTACCAAGTGTGAAGGCAGCAGGTAAGAATGCACAATCACCACTTGATTGTTTTTTGTTATTCTTTGATAATGAAATAATAAACCATATAGTGATTCATACTAATGAATATATTAGTCAAATAGCGGGTAATTATTCATTGAAGAAGGATGCTAGAAGAACAGATGAGATGGAAATAAGAGCTTTGATTGGGGTATTGATCCTAGCAGGAATGTCTCGTGCAGGGAGGCGAAATGTGGTACATTTGTGGAGTAAGGATGGATTAGGTTCTGAGTTGTTGATGACGACTATGGCCCAGAAGAGATTGTCTTTTCTTCTTCGGGCCATACGGTTTGACAACATCAACGACAGACACATTAGACAAGAAACAGACCGATTGGCAGAGTTTCGTGAATTTTTGTCCATGTTTTTGGATAGATGCCAGAGATATTATTCTCTTTCTCAGTACGTCACAGTCGACGAACAGCTAGTTGCGTTTAGGGGTAGATGTTCATTCCGCCAATACATTCCAAGTAAGCCGGCAAGATATGGACTGAAGATATTTACGTTATGCGATGCGAAGATGGGGTATACATTGAACATGGAAGTTTATGTGGGAAGACAACCTCCTGGGCCATATGCCTTTTCAAATGCGGCCCTCGATGTGGTGATACGGCTTGTTCGCCCAATCGAAGGAACTAACCGCAATGTGACTACAGACAATTGGTTCGGCAGTGTGCCTCTGGCTTCTAAATTATTAGAAAAAAACATTACTCTTGTTGGCACACTTCGGAAAAATAAATGTGAACTGCCAGCTGAATTGACCAACGTGCAGGGACGCGAACCGAATAGTAGTTTGTTTGCGTTCCAGGATAACATGACAATTGTGTCATACATACCAAAAAAGAACAAAAATGTGCTTCTAATATCGACCGTGCACCATGACGATATAGATCTATAGATGATGCTATAGATCCTGACAGTGGCAACAGAAGAAAGCCGGAAATCATTACCTTTTTATAATATGACAAAAGGTGGGGTAGATCTCTTGGATGAAATGTGCGGAACATATTCTACATCTAGAAAAACTAAAAGGTGGCCAATGGTACTTTTTTTTTAGGATTCTAGACATTGCAGGACTGAATGCTGCGACCATTTTCGACAGCAACAATCCAGAAGTGAAATTCATTCGAAGCGATTTTCTCAAAGAGATTGGCAAAAGTTTTTAGTGAATCCACAGCTCCGTAAGAGAGCGGCCACGGCATCTCTTCATGCACAAGCTGCGAAACTAGCTGGTATTCCACTAGAAGAAATTCCTGGACCTTCCCAATAGTGTCCACCTAAACGAGGGAGGTGTTATCAGTGCTCCTGGAAGAGAGACCGGAAAACAACTAATTTGTAGGGACCACACTGAGAATGTCTGCAGACCTTGCTTGAAAATACATGAAGCAAATGTTGCTAGTAGTGACAGTGATGAATAATGACCAATTACGTTTTTTTATTTGGCTATACTGTTGTATATTAGCATACATATATTTTTTTTTATAATATGCACATATATATATATAAAGTTATGTATGCTAATATACAACAGTATAGCTAAAGCTAAATAAAAAAGCCTAATTGGTCATTATTCATATACTAAACATATAAGCATACATAATTTTTTTTTTATATATATATATATACAAAGTGTGTATATATATATATATATATATTTTGCTTCCTCAGTATTTATATGTCACTACTAGAACATTTTCAGCAGTTCACTTCAGAAAAGACACTTCTTTCAGAAGTGTTGTGTTTCTTGCAAGGTATGCAGAAGGATTTGATTTTATTCTCTCTTCCAGGTGCACCAGTACATAGCACAGCTGTTTAGGTGTGTAAAGTTGAGAAGGCCCAGAAATCTTCTTTTGGTTGAATATAACTGTACTTATGCAACTTTTGCACAAAGCAGTTTTGGCAGAGACCGATTGGCTTCTCGTTTGCAGAGTTATTGGCATTCACTACTGATGTCCGTCTCTATGAGACGGTCACTTCTGGATTATTGCTCTGTGGGATGTTTATGGCACTGATTCCTGAAATGTCAAGAATCCTAAAAAAAAAAAAAAAAAACCATTGGTCATTTTCTGAGACAGTAGATCACATTTCATTCAAAGATCTATTCCACATTGAATCATATTGAAACATAATTTCTGGCTTTCTACTCTTGCCATTGTTACTTTCTGTAGATCTGTCAAGGTGGGTAGTGTAGGAGCACATTTCTGTTTCTTTTTTTGTATGTTTCAGCTGGAAGCTCGCGTTTTTTTTTTTCAGTGAACCAACAAACAGTGTTTCCCGATGATAATTTAGTGGTCAAAGGCATAATGGTAGAACCAGTTGTTATGGGGTCATATTGTGATTACTTCCTTCAATAGGGCAAACAAGTTAATTCATCACATCCAAACATGTTTGAAAAGTTATCTGGCTATTGTCTTCCTACGTAAATCTTCATATTCAGTGTGTATTCAGTCATCATATTTGCATAATGTAGTATGCAGTTCCTATTTTGCCACTTTACTAGTACGTATTCGGGGGGGGGGAAAGAACATTTATCTCTGAACGAAACTAGCTGTTTCTATATGATTTCTTTGGCATCTATCTAAAAACGAAAACAAAAAATTCTGTAAACACTGCTAATCAATCTGTTTTTTTCTCTTTTGAGTCTGTTATTCCTGACCAAAACCATTCTTATTACACAAATGTTCTTACCTTTTAACTTCCTGCATGATACATTCCTAAAAAAAATTTCTTATTTGATCTTCATCTGTTCTTCTAACATCTGGTATGAATCACTATATGGATTAACATTTCATTTTCGAAAAACAATCCTGTAGAGATTGGTGTTCTTCCTGCGGCCCTCGTACCTGGCAGATGATTTATAATATTGTGGGTTGTGGATATTTTGGAGGCCAGCAGTTTTGCTTCATATGGTGGTTTTATTCTTTTCGATACGGTCATACTTTCAGTTTCTGCTGCTGTGATGTTCACGTTCTCAAAAGTCGCTTCATCCACGGATGCTGATGGTCTGATCCGTGTCGGCTTCATCAGACGCCGCAATTCTCATAAGTCCGCTTCATCACAGGTGCTGAAGTACTTATACATGTCAGTTTCATCACGGATGTTGCCTCCTAATTTTTTGCTTTGAAAGGATGCACTGTAGATCACTAAAGGTCAGTGACAACATGCAAGAAGAGCCAGATCTACTCGCTGATCAAAGAGGACTGCTGCATCACAACACGTGAATTGTACGATGCAGTAGGTATGGAGAAACCTGCTGTGATAGCCATCATAAAGGAACTAGGCTACAACACGGTTTGCGCCTGGTGGATCCCGAAAATGCTGGAACATGAGCCCAAAAAAGCGCAGAAAGTCATCTTTGCGGAACTTCTTCAGCACTAGGAGAGTGAAGGAGCGGTTTCTCTTTCATGCATAGTCACTGGTGACGAGGCCTTGGTCCACCATTATGACCCTGAAATGAAGAGACAGCCGGTGGAGTGGCACCATCAAAATTCACCGCACAAGAAGTTGAAGACTGCCTTCTGTTGGTAAAATCATGGCTACAGTGTTTTGGGACAAAGATGGGTTCATGTTTGTGGACTTGTTGGAGAGTAGCACCACAATCATATCAGATATGGGGAAAATGTTAAAAGCCCGCATCTGTAGAGTTCGACCGGTTCTCCTTCTCCATGACAACGCACCGCTCCACACCAAGCTGCATACAATGGAGGCCATTGCGAAACTGGGATGCACTGTTCTTCCTCACCCCGCTCACAGCACGGATCCTGCACCTTCCGACTATCACCTCTTCTACCCGGTGAAGGATGCGTTCCGTGGAAACCTTTTCATGTAAGACGATCAGCTCAAGCACAGTGTTCGCGAAGCCATCCGGAACAAGAGTAAGGACTTTTATAGGATTGGAATACAGTGTATGACTCAGATGGCGGAAATGCATCAAAAATAATGGTGATTGTGAAAAAAATAGCAGCGTGATTGAGGTTTAATTGATGAAAAGGGAATCGTGTCAGTTTCATCACAGATGCTGAAGTTCTCATAAGTGCCAGCGTCATCAATGGATGAAATAATAAGTGATGGAAAACATCGTATGCAAATGTGGACTGTTATTAGATTCATAGGAACGGACAAATCACCCAAACACTGTATATAATGTTAAACCTTTTGCAACTTCAGTTGTAAAAATTATTATGAACAGAAATTTTAGTGTTTTTCATGAAACCCTCAAACACGAGAGGTATTAGAACCTATAGTACTTAGTACCGTGCTTGGGGTGGAGGTTGAAAAGACGAAAGAAGATAATTGTTGACATTATACTTGAACTTCTGTAGACTGTAGTTATGCTTTTTTTTATTAATTTAGAATGTTATTATAAAAATAAAAATAATTATTTGAACTTCATTTGGTTTTACTGCATAATTCAATTGCACAAGACAAGAAAACACTGCACACAAACCTTGTTCATGATAACATTGTTTATTTATAAATGACTTGTATATCATATAGATAATAATATAATGTATTGTTTACTTATAAATAATAAGACTGAAAAAGATCAGGATTTCATTTATCATAACATTGCCAAGCCAAGTCAGGGGCTGTAACCACTTCAAAGTAGTTATAGCTCTGGACCTTTGACATTCTTCTCTCTAACTGGAAAGAGTGAATTCCCTCCCACAAGGAGTTTTTTCCTCTAAGTGAATGAAGGGAACGAAATTTGAGGAGAATGAACCCTGTTTTCCTTCATTCGGTAAACAGCTACTCTGCCAGTGCAAGAGAGGTGACTTTTTTTTATTACAGTTGCAGCTCAGAATGCAGTGCAAGCATCCTGAGCTGCAACCAGGATGCTTGCACTGCATTTTACCATAAAGTGTGATTTGTGCACGCAACAAATCACACTTTATGGTAAAATTTTCTGGCGAGTATTATAAAGAGATTTTTCTTATTCAAATTTTTGGTGGCATCAAATGCATATCAAGGAAATATTGAAGTATTCGCTAACAGTACAAATTTGAGAAAAAAGAAATCCGTTACTCGTAGCGTGTTTTTATTTTTTTCTTCTTCGTTTAAACACAAGGTGAAATGCATGCGAAGTTGCTTCGACACGTTTTCGAAATTTATAACGCAACTATAAATAGAAACATATTTTTGAAAATTTTTTTATTAGATCAAATATATATAAAGTGCCTGCCTGGCAACCCAAAGGTCGTGGGTTCGAATCCCGCCTCGGGCTTTGATCAAAGTACTGCAAAAACCTTGGGAGGTGCATTATGGCCACAGAAGCCGATGCACCAACAACTACCAAAAAAAAAAAAAAAAAGTATATATCCAGTATCCGATATTGTTGCCTACGACAATTACGGTAAAACAGTAATGCAAAATATTGTTCTACAAAACAATTACAGTAAACTGAATGTTTTTTTTTTTTTTTTTTTTACCGTTTTCACTGTGGCTTCCAATAGATGGATTTTCTTGATTTTTGGTTGGTAGGTCCAATACATATTGAAGAAAGGAAATACGATGTTGTTATTTTTCAAAAACGATTCGTTGCAATTCTTTTCGTTAGTTTCTTATGCCAAGAAACAGTTGCGTACATATATTTTTTTTTTTCTCCCTGTCGGCTACGTCAGTCACCTTGGTAATGCTGACGTGAAACTACGTCAATCACCTTGGTAACTGTGACGCACTTAGCTTCAAGGTCAATTACGGCTCTGTGTAAGTTGATTCGTTCTAGCCAGCTGCGAAACGATCTGGCGTGAATTTCAAACGTATGGAGAGACGCGTTACATAAATCAAACTAATTTCGCCGACTGTTTTTGCGCTCATAATTATAAAAGTGCAAATATGATCGTACATTTTTGCTGTTTTTGAGTTAATTAATAGTTTTTGCTGAACTTAAAAGGTAGGAAATCAAAGAAAAATATTGTTTATGTATATTGAGTTTCAATTTTGTATATTGAGTAGAAATTTCAGAAATAATTAGTTTTCTATCACGATGCCGGGTGTCAAATTACAATTAAAAATTAGGCTTAAAAAGTGCAGGCCTGAAGTGGGGTTAGAAGTGAATTGGCGGGAAATGTATTCTTTGAAGACTGCTACGGTTTCATTGCAGATGAGACAGTGGTTTATCCTTTACAACTGTGAAAAAGTACTTCCAGGTCCATTCATCTTTGAAAACATGGCACTCTGAATCAATTTTACATTTTTTAGTAGACATTTTGGGGTTGAAATATTTTACTAATATCCACAATAAAACTCAAGCACCAACAACAATACTATTTTTAATAATTTCACCATCATGACACTAACATTCAACATTTATGAAGTTGGAATGCGTCTGCCTGTCCATCTTTCCATTCAGCAGCAGGTTCCCACTTCGTGCACATTCCTGAACCGACTAATGTTATTTGATGTGGTCATGACAAATATTAGCGCCTCTGTTGTCGTTAATATAAACTCATAAGGAGTATATCCAAATTTTTTCTTTCAAAATCTTGTTTCTATTATTTTTTAAATTTAAATATAAAAGCAAATAAGTATATTTTAATAATTTTATACATATTTATTAGAGTGGGTTCCATTTTTTGCACATGCAAAAGTTTTTAAATCAATTTCTATATAAATTATCACAACTATATTTTTTGCATATGCAAAAAATATTCAAGTTTCTATGTAAATTTTCCCATATGCAGAAAATGGAACACGTCCTTAAATGAATTTTTTTAAAACATTGAAATTGAAAATTTCTATACTATTGTTTTACATCTGGCCCACGGGCCGTAGTTTGCCCATCACTGACAGATAATGATGGTGATTATATCACATGACCGCAGTCGTCGTTGATCATTGGTCAGTCTATAAACTCTTCGATGGTAGGGAAATTTCATTTTGTTCTAGATTTCGTTTCTGCTTGTGTTAGTTTGGTAGATATTGGCAGCTTGCCGAAATATAGGTTCGGTAGAGATTCAGAAATGGGTACCCCTTTCAAAATGGAGGAGAGGAGGGGAAAAGCAATGATTGATGGGTTGTGACTCTGCCACTCACTGCATTTCCCCCTCTCCTCGCCCAGTGAATGTCAAGTGACACGCGGATGGCACATGGTATATCTACAAATAAGGTGGCTGAAAACAAAGGATAAATTTAAAAATTCAAGTTACAAAAATGCAGGTTTTTTGCGATCACAAAATGTCACGTGACATTTGAATAAGTCGGATATAGCTGAAAAGGTGCAAAGGAAATTTTGCAAAAGAAAAGGAATGGCAAATAAACAATTTTTTAAAAATAAAACAAACAAAAGCTGAAAAGGAAAAATATTTGGGGATTGCAGTATGTCACGAGACATCACAAAAACGGAGCTGAAATGAAGAAAAAGAAAAGGAAATTTTTTATTTTATTTTATTAATAACAAGATACACAACAGGTAACCATTAACAGTGTATCTGAGATCAGATCAATAAACATAATAACAATAATGTGAAATCCTACAGGACGATAAACATTGATATAGATTCAAACAATAAAAGCATATATACAAAAGAGGATTGTATTAAGTTAAGTTACCGGTAAAACAAGTAATAATTAATCCGTTAGAGAATAGAAAAATAATATAACAAATAAAAAGCTACAATAATTAGATGTGAGCTAGTCACTTTGCAGTTTAAGTGAAGAGGCAAACTTGTGGATGGAGTTCATCAGTGATTGGGAGTTGTCAAAGAAGTCAATGTGAGAGTGATTTGCTGATTCTGTTCAGTGGACTGAACTTCATTAAGTCCGTGTTGGCAGAGTCAAGGCGAAACGGTGTAAGGTTCCTGACTTGTCTACAAGGAGCACTGAAGTTTATTTTACTCAGGATATCAGATGATATCCTGAGTAAAATAACCAAGAAATAAATTTATACGAAATGCAATTGCTGATTCTTCCCGCCCGTACATAACTAGACTATTTCGCGAGCATTAACAATTATTATTTCTGATGCGAGTGAACACATAAATGCTTTTTTTTTTTGTGGGACTGTCACCCCCTAACCCCGCTGTCCCCCCCCACCACAAAATTGGGGCTGAAAAGGGTGAGAACATAATTTTAGGGGAAATTTTACGAAAGAAAAGTAACTGCAAATCGACAAAACTAAAAAAAAAAAAAAAAATTTGCATTTTTCTATGCTATTTAACTAGCTTTAGCAATGAGATTGAACTGAGACAAAGAAAAACAACTCGCCTCATGTGCTCCTTCAATCCTCAGTTTCCGGCTTATATACAGAGCTGACTGCTTGTAAAAATTCAAGTGTTAGATCGCTGCTGCTGGAATTTTTCCTTCGCCACATATACTCTGCAAGGTAGGAGTCTAACTGATCATTGACTTAATGACAGTTGCCGTTTAATGGCACTCAATGTTCCCTCGATTTTGTTTGTTTGCCCTTGTTTCCGGGTTGCTGAAATGAATTGAGGAGTGGTTTACAGTGAGATGTTTAAACCCTTCGTCTCCCAGACAATCATACAACTTCCAACAGTCCGATACTGTGGTGGTACCGGCCCGAATGGAAGTCTTAATGATGTCTAGGAGAATGTCTTTACTCCTATTTTCCACGACCCGGAAAAAACTTTCCTGTACCCCGCTCAACCCCACCAAACACCCATTCACTCTTTTACCGAACTCTCTCTCATCTATCTCAACAATTACATTCACTCCTCCTATCATACCAATTTCCCTCTGGCACACTTCCACACACACCTCATTGCAAAAACTTCTCCAGTCACACGGTTGTGGACCCGACACCAAGCTCATTCATAATGTAATCGACGGGCACCTTCGCAACCCAATAATGGGTTAGAAGGAGCACGTCGATTATACTGAGCTTGCTGAAGGAGAACCACAACCCCTTTCGCACAGATCTTTTACAATAAAGAGGATTGGCCCTTTTTGCTCAGCAGACCCACAAAGAAAAAGAACAGAAACAGCAATGCGTTAGTGTAACAGAAATCATTTTAATGACAAGTTTTACATTGGCAAAAAAGCCATGCTACAGAAGGTATTCGAAAGTTTGACCAGAAGCAGTCACACAGGCTTCACAGCACCGCCGCATGGAATCCCTAACGTTCTGGAAGATTCCTGGCATGTCTCTAATCTCCCCAGCAGCTACAGAGATGCGAGCAACGAGGTCTTCAACTGAATTGACGGGGGTCTCGTACACCAATGTCTTCATTTGACCACAGCAGAAGTCCAGGCATGATAGGTCCGGCAATCTAGCAGGCCAATGAACCGGACCACCACAACCTATCCAATGCTGTCCAAATGTAACGTTTAGGTGTTGGCGGACGTAATTGGTGTAATGTGGGGGAGCCCCATCATGCTGGAACCACATTGAGTGGCATTGACGGGGCAGAAGGTACGGTCCAATGAGGTGCTCTCCAAGTGTGGCATTGACGGGGCAGAAGGTACGGTCCAATGAGGTGCTCTCCAACAATGCTGGCCCAAACATTGACAGAGAAACGGCGTTGAGTTGCACGTGTTCGCATGGGGGGTTCTCCAAAGCCCACAAATGAGTGTTGATTGAAGGTTCCCTCTCTTGTGAAACTTGCCTCATCCGTGAACAATACGGACGCAGCAAATGCGCTGTCTGCCGCACTCTGTTGCAGAAACCAAGTAGCAAAAATCCTCCAGAGTGGATAATCTGCAGGCTCCAATGATTGGATGCGTTGCAGATGGTATGAACTCATTTGGTTTGTTGACAGTATCCTCCATACAGTGGATTGGGAAATACCCAATCGTCGGCCTATCGCTCGAGTACTCGTACTCAGATTGCATTCTGCAAGACGTAGGACATACTCCTCATTGTCTGGCGTCCTGGTCGTTCACTCTCGATTCATAGTACCTCTCATGAAACAACCAGTCTCAAGTAACATTCTGTGCACACATGCGAAAATTGTATGATGAGGAGCACACCTGTGCGGGAAACGTTCCTGGTACAAGCGCAGAGCGGCGCACCCATTACAGTCCAAGCTCCATATGTGAGGTGCATGTCGGCCAGTTCAGCGTTTGAATACTCGTCCATCCTACTGCCTCTGGAACCAGTTCGCAAATGCTGACTTCCAGCGGGATCGCTGTTCATGTGACTTCCCGTTCAATGTCCTCTACCGCATGATGAAGGCATTTTGGACCCTGCAATGCTATGTGATTCTGATTCGTCTTTGTGTCCCCTGCACCTCCTGCAAGTTTGTCGCACTGGTAGTGAATCGCCCTGTATATTAAGCTCACTGCTTTTAAAAATTCCAGAGTTAAATTGCTGCTGTCGGAATGTTTCCTTTGCCACATATACTTTCCGAGGTAGGAGTCAAACTGATCATTGACTTTGCTTAATGACAGTTGCTGTTTAATGGCACTCAGTGTTCCCTCGATTTTGTTAGTGTTTGCCCCTGTTTCCGGGTCGCTGAAATGAATTGAGTGGTTTACAGTGAGATGCTTAAACCTTTCGTCTCCCAGACAGTCATGACTTACAACAGTCTGATACTATGGTGGTACCGGGTCTTATGGAAGTCTTAATGATGCCTAGGAGAACGTCTTTACTCCTATTTTCCACGACCCGGAAAAAACACTTTTCTGTACCCTGCTCAACCCCAACAAACACCGTTTTATCTCTATTATACTTCCTTTTACCAAACTTGCTCTCATCTATCTCAACGTTAGCATTCACTCCTATCATACCACTTTCTCTCTGGCACACTTGAACATGCACTTCTCTGCAAAAACTCCTCCAGTCACACGGTCACAGACCCAACAAAGCTCATTCATAATATAATCGATGGGAACCTTCATAACCCAATAATGGGTTAGAAGGAGCACGTAGATTATACTGAGCTTGCTGAAGGAGAACCACGACCCTTTTGCACAGATCTCTTACAATAATGAGGATTTGCCCCCTTCACTTTGACTAAATGAGCTAGCACCCTTTTTAAGGTTTTATTGAACCTTTCACATAGACTGTTTGATTCTGGTCTATATGCTGAAGTACTTAGTTTTTTCATCTGAAGTATGTCACATCTGTAACATCAGTTCGAACCTCTGTCGGTCAATATAGACTGACTACAACCATACCAACATATTACACCTTGTATGAATACATTCGCTATTTCTTGGGTGGTTTGTCCTTTCAGAGGGAAGGCTTTGGGGTATCTTGTAAACATGTCTACAGCGGAGAGTATGTATCGATACCCCCTCCTTCAGTAACAGGTAAAGGTCCAATCAAGTCCAACGCAACAGTTTCAGCAGGTTGCTGTGGCTCCAGGTGAAGCTGCAGTGGTGCTTTACCAATGAATGCTGCTCGAATTTGGCATTTGTGACAGGTTCTACTGTAATTTATGTCTCTAACCATGCCTATCCACTTGTACCGTCTTCTAACCCATTCTATGGTCTTAAAACAGCAAAGTGTCCTGCCAATTTACTCGTGTGGAAGGTATGAAGTATCCATGGATGCATTTTGTGGGGCACTAGTACCCTTTCTACGTTTGCCCCTCCTTTTCTTATCCCAACTTTTCCACATTAACATGCCTTAATTGCTAAGGATATAGTTCCTATTCGTTATACCGTGAACTTCTAACTGCTTTATTTTTGACAGGTGGGTGTCTGTTCTCTTATGATCTCTGCCTCTTCCCAGTTTGGTATTCCCTGAGTAGCGACTTGTTCAACAGAACTAGTAGTGTTGCACATGTTTATCCTGAGTTTTCCTTCTCCCTAGAATAATTTGCCCTACTTAAATAGTCTGCCACCACATTTATCTTACCATGAATATATTTCACTTAGAGATCGTACTCTTGCAATTGTAGACTCCATCTTATTAGGCGGCTATTTTTGTCTTTTATGTTTTTCAAAATCTGGAGTGGTTGGTGATCAGACAGGACTTACGTTTTCCAACACTTTAATAGATACCTAAATTTATCTACGGAAAACACTATAGCTAGTGCCTCCTCTATTGTAGAATAATTTTTTTCGTGAGTGTTCAAATATCTGCTACAATATCCTAAAGTCTTTCTGCCCTTTTTCCCCATTTTGCTCTAATATCGTGGCTATTGTATCCCCTGAGGCGTCACAAGTCGAGAAAAACACTTTGCATCCATCGGGATGTTCCAAAATAGGTTGATTCGCGAGTATGTTTTTAAGTGTAGAGAAGGCTCCCTCTGCTTCCCTTGACCAGATGAATCTTTCTCCATTTTTAGTCAGTTTTACTAGAGGCTTCATTATTTCGGCTCTATTCTCTATGAATTTTTGATAATAGTTAACCATTCCCAATAGCCTTCTTACTCCTCTCACGTTTTTTGGGGGCTTTAAGTTGTATATGGTTTCTACATTTTTTTTTGTTTGGTGTTACCCCATTTTCAGATATGGTGTGTCCTAAATAGTCAACTTCCGGGATTAAAAATTGGCATTTGGACCCCTTCAACATTACATTTGTGTCTTCCATTCTCTGGAAGATATCCTCCAATAATTCCAGGTGCTCTTCTAATGTATTAGAAAACACTGGAATGTCATCCAGGAAACAAGAGTACTCCTTTTTCTAATAGGTCGGCTAATATGGTATTCATTAGACGCTGAAAGGATGCAGCGGAATTCTTTGCTCCTTGGGGCATCCTATTCATGGCATATTTTCCGAATAGAGTAGAGAATGAAAAATATTTACGATCTTCCTTTTTCAGTAGGATCTGGAAGTATCCAGAATGTAAATCTAATTTGGATAGGAATTTTGCCCCTTTTAAACTGCATAACAATTCACTAATAGTGGGTAAGGGAAAGCCTATCTGTTTGGTGACTAGGTTTACTTTGCTTAAGTCTAGCACTATCCTGTATTTACCATCCTTCTTTTTCACCATAAGTAAAGGGCTGTTCCACTTGGGTACAGAGTGCTCGACTATCCCAGCCTCTTCCATTGCCAATATTTCTTCCTTGAGAGTGTTAAGTAGTGCCTGGGGGATTCTATATTGAGGTGTATATATGGGAGCATCCTGTGTGACGTGCACTTCGTGCTCGACCAATTTGGTGCATTTCAGTTCTATTATCTTTTTGCCGAATACATGTTAATACTTTGTTATTAGCCCTTCTAATAACTGTCCCCTCTCATCTTCTACTGCGCACAACTTATCTACTTTATCCCGTTCTTCGGTGGGGGCGAGAGTTTCTCTCCCTCTTACTTCGCTAAGGGGTTTGGAGTGGTCCAGTTCTCTAAAGACTACCATACCGTCCTTTATATTTATACTGGCATTCCATTTTCTTAATAAGTCTATTCCTATTATGGCTTCGTACTGCTCATTAGTTACTCTCGAAGAAGCCAGGAACGAGTGCAGTGTTATACCTTTATTCCTTTCTATTCTTATTTTGTCTTCCACTTCAAAATCTATGAGCATTTCAGCAGCACCTACTCCCCTTAATAAATAATCCCTGCACCGTTTTATTTGTTCTTCACCCTTCTCCCTTTTATACTTAGAGAAATATTCCCATGTTGGCACAGAGCGTGTTGCCCCGGTGTCTACTAGATAATTCCCCTATATCTCCTTTAATGTATATGAGCCCGTTCGAAACGTTCCTTTCACTTACTGTTTCGATCTGTATTTTGCCCCTTTCTACTTTACTCTTTTTTGTAGTTAGGTCCCCCACAATGGCGCCTTGAAGGACCTTTTTAATTTAAATATTCTCTTCTGGTTTGTCTTCCCCCGAAGCGGTTTAGTCTTGGTGCCCATACCCTTTTCCAACCCGTTTCATCTTCGTTTTCTCTTCGCACGAGTTGTACTCTGTATTCGTTCTCTCATTCCTACTATAACAATGTTGCTTCCTCTTAACTTGTTCATTCTGGTATCTACAATGTTTCGCCCAATGTCCTTCTCGCCCGCATATGTAACACTTGTGTTCGTACCTTCCCTGCCTATCCTTTCCATTTCCCTCTGTCGTTACATCTTTCCTTGGTCCGCATACTCTCACCTAACTGTTCTTTATTCCCATCTTTTACTCGTTTTTTTTTGTATTTAATTCTCCTAATAGTTTATTTAATTTGGCCTCCATCCCTGCTATATGCTTCTTGAGGCTTTTTTGCGTCCCCTTTATCCTTACTGTATTCGGGTTAATGTCCCTTTTTATGGTCTCCCTACCGTGAAAGTCTAATTTTTCCTCCTCTATGGCCAATTCTGATGCTTCTGTTAAGGATTTTGGTTTTCTCCTTAATTTCTCCCCTATATTTGTCTTGGATCCCTGCTGAAAACTTCCCCCATTAAAATTTTATTGAATGCACAGCTTTCTTTTTCAGATACTTCGGTATTTAATTTTATTGTTATGAACTTTTTATATATTCTAGTTTCGCGATTGGTTTGTGTGAGGTTACTTAACATGTTAATGCCTTCAAGAAAGGTATTTTTCGCTGAGAATAGTTTCCTTAAAATTTTCTCGAATCGTTCGAGGGTTTCTACTTCCGTATATTGAGTAGATTCTAAGTATTTTATCTGCGCTGTGCCTTCTAGCTTAAATTCGGCCATTGTAACTATCTCTAGTTCTGATAACCCTTCCTTTTCCCTTATCATTAGCAATTTGCATAGGAAATAGTTCACGCTTTCCGATGCCTCGCCCCCAAAGGCCTTTAAAAATTTGCTCAGTCTAAGAGGTCCATTATTGTTGTTCCCTATACTAGAGTTGGTTTCTACTGATCCTTCTCTTCCATTGTTATTTTCTGCTCCTTCCCTATCGCTACTGCTATGTGCTCTTCTAGTAGCCATATTTAACTTTAATTAGCTAATTATTAATTTTACTATTGTTATTTATATAGCTTCCCTATTTAGTTATATTTGTTCTGGATGCTTTATCCCTTTGTTCAATATCTAACTTGGTTTCACTTAAATATTTATAGCTATTCAGTAATTCGCCCTTTATATTTACAGTTGCTTACCCTTGGCATTTACCTGTTCAATCGCTGATCAAAACGATAATACCTAAATCTTAGTTCAATGCTTACTACTTTAAATGTACAATTATTTACCTTTGAAATTGATAGTCATTTTGATAGTATACACACAATTCTAAATCAGTATGAATTAACTTTCTGGCTCGCCAGCTGAATTTTTTTCTTTTCTCAGTTTCAGCAACTGGGATTACCTTAATTCTTTGTTATTCTGATACACGGCCTTCCGTAGTGGGGAACTATCCTGGCTAGCATTTCGCCAATTGTGGGGCGGGGTTTTTTTCTTTTACATTAATTGTCCCCTATTTGACTTTATTATATTTTTTTTATATCTTGGTTAGTTCCCCTAATATAATTTGTACCCGTTAATTATATCCCCACTTGCGCATCTGACCTTAGGTTTCACATGAGAATTCAAGTTCGGGGGAACCTTTCAGTTAAATATAATTCCTTTTGGATAGGCAGAGTGTTCAAAATAACAAATCAAAAAAACACTAAATATTGAATAATATAGTTTATTGTACATAATTACAACAGGGTAAATTGATTAAAACTCAAACACATAATAAAATCATCCAATTTACCTACTTAGTACCAGACAATTTATATATATTGGTAAAAAAAAATTGAATGGCAAATGCCTAAAAAAAAACGGTACTCACCTTGTATAAATCTGCAATAAATTTATTGGTAAATGGTGGCTGAATTTAGTTTAGAAGAAGCATTAAAAAGAACTAAGGCAGAGAATGGGGTAAAAATATTTTTAAACAAATTTTAAAATGAGTGCAAGGAAGTAGAAGTGCAGATCTCCAATCCTTGGTTGTCATAAAAAGGTTGAAGGATGCGAATGAAAGAATGAAATAAAAGAGAAGACCGGTGGTGCCAATAGTCGTTGCGAGAGACTTTCGTTAAATGAACCGTCATCAGTTGGCAAATGGAAGAAAAGTGAGCGCGTGTTGTATTTAAAGTTGGTCTATACTCTTGTGATGCTCTTTTTGACACGTGGGAACTTTAGCTGCGAGAGGTTCCAAGCCGGTGAGAGGTTGAAGGGAAGTTTTGCGTTAATAATATTGAGATCGGAATGGTGTCGGTACCATTCGATGGTGAGGGCTTCATATTGAAGAATTCTGTAGCTCGATCTAAGTTTAATAATAGTGATGGCAGAGTCAACAAGGGGGGTGTGGTTGTGGTTTTGAGCATGGGTTGTTAACTCAGTGCAGGATTGACTTGTCCTGAAACTGTTGAAGTGGTAGTATGCGCGGGTGTTGGAAGTTGTGGAGGAACTGAATTTGGTGGTAGTGCTGCTGATGTAACAGGTGTCGCAGTTTGGTTGGCATTTTATGAGATATATTATTGAGATCATTGATGGGATACTTGTATGTTTCTTTATAAGAATTAAATAGGGAACCTAGTTTATTATAAGTAGAGAAAGTGAGGGAGATGTCGGTATTTTTGAATGTACGTCGGAATTTAGTCAGTTTTGTCACGGTATTATAAGACTACTATAATTTCACTATATGTTGGTAATTAAGTATGTTGAGCGTATACTAGTTGGATTACTTCCTTCCCTACAACATAACTAATGACACCTTTTTGGAAACTGATAACATTCCTTCTTCCTTACACATGATCACAAAGAAACTTCAAAAAATATCAGTTAACATTTCTCCCCTCTATGCAAACCAAATTCTTATTCAAAATAATGTTTAGACATCTATACTCTTAACTACTGATTTAGTTAGTGTCCCTTTTTCTGTTTAGGCTATAATCTACAACTTTCTCCAATCCAGGTAATCATTATTGACAAATTTCTACAATTATACGCTTGATAATTTGATAGCTATAATCATCTATCTCCCCTCATTTCCTTCCAAAATTTCATTAATCATGCATTAGTAAAAACCATTAATAACAAGTATCAGTCTATTTTCCAAAATATCATATCTGATATTTCCCCTTTTGTTAATGTCTTTCATTCCTAACTCCTTATTAACCTATCTTTACATTTAGGTATTTCTTGTACATATCTCACAGTATCTTTTTTTAAAGTTCTGCTGATGTATCTGGGTTCCAACAGTTCCTTGTGTGTGAGAGTACTTATGAAAACTGGTCACTTACTTCGTTAACTAGGTGGGACTTTGTGGTAGGTCTTCGTCTTTCTCATCGTGAACAATGGATCTACATGTCCAGAGCTGCATCTCAAATTTCTGGGGGAGTTCGATTGGAGTTGCAGGATTACTTTGTAGGTCTCGACTACTCTTATTTTGTAAGAGTGTTGCATTTTATCTGGTCAGAATAGCTGCTTCCTCGTTCATCTGCTTATCATTGGCACCATCTGGCATCGTTTCGGGTTTTTTTCATTGCTCTTGTTGTAGGCTCTATCTGGCTACATTTCGGGTTTCCTCCATTGCTCTTCCAGCTAGATTACTTCGATACTTCTCGGCATTCTTCTCCACACCTTCCTTTCGTTTGACACCATCTCATCAGTTCTCTCGACCCTGTTCTTTTACACCCACTCTCCCACATTCAGAAAAACCCTGTGCCTTGCTCCGGTCCCTTCACTCCCTCATACCAAAAAGCATGCAGATATACTGGAAAACACTTCATTTTTAACGAAATCCTTGAAACTAAAAAAGATATTCCACATGGTACCATATTCCCATAGTAAAGCAATGGGGTGATTTTTCTGGAAAAAACTCATTTAATTTCGGGTGTTTCTTTAAAAAAAGGGGCTAGTTTAGTTCATGTCAACTCCGCTCCAACCCCTTCACTCTTTTTGTTCTCCTCCTTCCACATCATACTCCCGAGTTCGCCACGCCTATTCTCTGTAGCTCCCTCCAATCCTATACTTACCATAGAATTTCTTCCCGTTTCATTTGCTCTTATTTCTTTCTCACCCTGTCCCATAGCATGTGTCTCAGTATTCCATTTTTTCAGACTCCCAGCAGTCTGATATATCCTGCATCTTGTTTTCCAGGCTGCTGCTCATTCCAATAGAAGCAGTGCAAGAATCACTTTCACCTCTGCCAGTTGCTACTGTTAATCTATTAGTCCTTGTATCCCTCCAAACTAGCAGTTTTCCGACCCACCTAACACTGCCTCGATAGCATCAGCAAATATTCTTGCACTCTTTCTATTTAAGTGTATCCCACCCCTGTAGAAGCAGTCTCTCCTGTTAACAAGTACAGACCAGGCTGGAAAAAAAATTCTACCCACAATCTTTCCAGGGCAGAATTGATCGACAAGGTTCTCATCATATACTCCCTCTTATCGTGTCTGGGCAGAATTGCAGACACTTTCAAATTCAACCCTAAATCACGGCTTTTTTTTTCAACAGTTACCTGTACTTGTTAAGTAATTCTGCCGGTCTCATACTCTTAATATCATTAGTGCCGAAGTGTACAACTATATATCACCTTTTGTGCCCTTAAAAGATGATATCCGCTCTATAATGTCATCAACCTTTCCCCTGGCAGACATACCCTGGTCCTGTTCCACCTATCCTTTTTACAAAGCATGTTCCCCGTTTCCCTGACAATAGTCACCAACTACTACTAGTTCCTGTGTGACCAGTGCATTCTGCTTTGGGGGTTGCTGCTGTGTTGCGCGATGGCCAAGTGCAAGCTCTGGATTGATGTGGGCAGCTGAGAGCTTGATGGGCCCCTCAATTTAGATCCTTCGAAGGCATCTAGCCTGTCCTTCAAGCTCTCATATAGGCTCATAACGACACTGAGTTGTTGCCTGATTTCGTTACACTCCCTGCATCGTGCACACACAAGGACATCCCCCATGGCAATATCATGTCCCGTACCCGATTGTCCACAAGCATCATGCAAGCAGTGCATTTTAAAAGGCTGTAATTCAGAGGGAAACTGCCCCCCTCAGTTCTCCCCTGAGCCACAGCACTCCCATTAGCTTGAGCTTTTTGCTTTGCTGCTCTGGTCTAAGTCATGATTTCGATTTAATTTCAATAAAACTTCAATTTCAGTACAAAATTATAATCATAAACTTGTATCCCAACACAGTTATAACGCTATATATATTTTTCAGTATCGAGTATTATCTACGAGTTCCATTTATATAACTTCCGTATCATGTTATGTATTAATTAATTATGTAACGCCGCCTTTTCTCTCCGTTATAGCGCGGGCATGCTGTGTAACTTTCACCAATATCCTTACAACTTTCAAGCATGCTCAACGCTAAAATGAATGTCCAGAGAGTCGGGTTTTAATATGATCGTCTACTAGTTTGAATTAGGACATAAACCTCACGTGTTCTTCAATCTTATTCGTGGAATAAAATTGGCAACATCGGAGGGCGTTGTGTTCTCCACTCAGATTCCCTATTGAAATAACAGAGACTCGAGAGTGGCCGCGAATAAAGGTTCTTTCTTAATTCGGATTCCGTGGTCCGTGTGTAACCAGAGAATGTCATCAGGCAAAGTTAGCAAACAAACATGGTTTATTAAACAACAACATTACATATAAACGTACAATAAACTCAATATAATAGTATCTAGTATCAAGAAAATTGTTAAGTTAGTTTAAGGGAAATTTGGTTGGTACATTAAGTCTGTGTATCTTCATGTAGTTAGGCAAAACGCTTCCTTTCCTTTAAATGATGACATAGATATTCTCCTATCTTAGTGCTAACTGAGTAGCAAAGGTAATAATAGAAAAACAATATAGTATCACTGGATAATATTACTTTACTGTTACAATCACATCAAACACATCTTGAAGCTTACTTTAATGAGAAGAAAGGTGGGTATAATGACTTACTATCATATACAATTCTATTGATTAAAATGGGATGAACTTACCGCAAAGTTCGGAGCGAGGACTTCATTATCTCTGGCATCATCTCGTCTCACTTCTAATCGGGAAAATACCGCTCTCTGCCTCTTTCTTCTTACTGCTCTCCAATCAACTAGACTACGACCACTGGACCACGACTACTCGACAGCAACTCGACAACTCTCTGACCAACCAACTAGACAACTCCCTAGACTTTTACTCCTTTGTTCTCCATCTCTATATATGTTTGTCCCCTTTCTGCTTTTCCCTCTCATATGCAGGTGTTCATTTAGACGGCCAGGCAAAAAGGGTTTTTGCTTGACACTTTTAGGACCTGACTCACCCAGGGACGATATTTATGAAGGGGCTTGCATATTCGTGCAGGGTTGCTTTGAAGAAGTTTATGTGACATTCACGTCTCCCCACTACCAAACATTCCGCTGATACGTGATTCAGTCGGCATCAGTAGTATGACTTACAGGGGCGACTTTTCTCTCTGCAGAGTGTCACATCTCACTTTCTCTTTTTTGTAAACATGCGTCAGAATGCTGCCTTGGGCGAATACTGACCACTCTCTGCAAGCTGGCGGCACATGACGGGGCGATACTGTTTCACTCGCGCGGCGTCACCTGCACACCACAGGGGGCAGCGACGCAACCTTCTCCGATGGGGAGGGAGGAAGTTTTACTTATACAGGCCGTGGCAAAGTATTGGCGTTACCAAGATTACTTATTAAAGAAGTCCAAGAGGTAAAATAAAGTTATTTTACAATTATGTTACATTTGTAATCTAAGTCGTTATATGTATTTAGTTAAAAGTACAATTTAATTCACAACGAAGTTTAACAAAATTAATAGATTAATTGACAATATTATATTATATACTGTTCTATATTAAGCTTACGCTATCTAGTTCGGCATATAACGTTGTCGTATAACAATGGCGGGAAGTTACGAACGGTAAATCTACAGACACTTAAGTATTAATTAACTTCCAAATCTCACTGTCTCAATTCAGAATAAACTAAGGATCCTGACTAGGTCTATAAGCTACTTATAGAAAATAATTTGGTGTAACAATTGGTCAATAAAGTGGCTAAATATGGCTAAAAAACTTCTCGTTCAGTGGAGCTGCAACTTGTAACATGTGGATTTGATACCCTTACCGATACTTTTATGCAATTACAAAGCAGAGTAAAGAATAAATACACCAGATTGATAAGAAAATCACAAAATAATGCTATACTACTAAATTTAAATCAAAAATTTTAGAAAAACAATTACAAATCAAACAAGAAAATCCACTTAGCGGCTTTGAACACGTCTGACTCCCACTAGCCTACATGCGACATAGACTATCATATGAACCGCAGAACAATGCTTTAGGGGACTGCACCAAATCTTAATGGTTCTTGTGATACAAGAGACAGATCTGTTTCTTGGCAGGTTGAACCCCTGTAAATAGTGTTAAAATTGTCATTTGCATAAAACTCTTAATTTGATATTCAGAGGCCAAATGCTTCTGAAACAAATCCAGCTGCTGCAACCCGGGGGAAATGTTTAGATTGGACTGCAGGAAGTTTTATTTTAGCCAGCGAGTTATAAATTACTGGAATAAGTTGCCTTCATGGGTGGTAGAGGCTGACAGTTTGGGGAAATTCAAAGGTCATCTGGATAGTA
Source organism: Mastigoproctus giganteus (assembly GCF_048544385.1). Taxonomy (NCBI): domain Eukaryota; kingdom Metazoa; phylum Arthropoda; class Arachnida; order Uropygi; family Thelyphonidae; genus Mastigoproctus; species Mastigoproctus giganteus. Next base: position 115,912,234 of record NC_143588.1, read on the forward strand.
CTTTCGGGTAAGGGAAGCGCATAGGATGATAGGTTTAATTTCCTTTTTATTTATATTTTATTTTATTAATTTTTTTATTTATTAATTATTATTATTTAGTTATTTATTTTATTTATTTTTTGTTTTTATCATTTTGTTCGGTTTTTTTTTTTTTTTTTTGCTGGTGCAGCATAAGCCATAGGCTTTCTTGCACCATGCGGCCGTTACTAATACTAACCCACATTTTATGAGGCATTCTTCTATTCCTGTGGAGCTTAATAGGTTGGTTAAGAGTTTTCCAGCTATTCATATGATCGCATACGCTGACGATCTTACAATATTAATCCAGGGTAATTCTAGGAAAAGCCTTGAAGAATCAGCAAATGCTGTGCTGTTAGAACTCTTCAACTGGTCTTCAACACATAAATTGCAGGTTTCTATTGCAAAAACGTCTCAGATGTTGCCTAAGGGAAAGCTTGACCATGGAAGACCTCCAGTTATTAAATATAGGGAACAATCCATTAAGTACTTATTGAAGACCAAATACCTAGGCATTTATATTGATGATGCTCTCAGTTTCCTACCACATGTTCAGTATGTGAAAGAAAAGGCTAAATTGTTCCTGAGCCGAATTAAACAGATAACAAGACAAGACTGGGGTCTTAGAGGCCAAACCTTACGACTTCACTATAATTGTGTGTTTTTGTCGATAATTTCTTATGGAGTGGGTGCATGGGGCTTTAGAGCTAATAAAGTTGCTGTAGTAAAGCAACTGTTACAAGCACAGAGGGCTGCCCTCCTGACCATGTCAAGAGCTTGTCGAACTACCTCCACCATGGCTCTTCAGGTTTTGCTTGGGAAACTACCTGTCCATTTTGAAGTTCAGTACCGCTACCTTAAGTGTCACCTTTTGAAGAAAATACCGTTGACCTATGATAACATCCAATTAGATCTAAGTGCTCCCATTAAGACTGAGAAGACAAGATTAAGGCAAATTTTTATTGCAAGATGGCAGCAGGAGTGGTCTTCATCTGATATTGGTGCAGTCACAAGGGACTTTCTGCCTGTAGCAAGTGAAATTAAAAAGGAGGAGTTAAAGTGGTTTTCTCCCGGGCTTATATGGTATGTTTATATTAACTGGCCACGGAAGTATAAATAGTAAACTTCACAAACTGGGACTTTCACCAACAACATCTTGTTTGTGTGGCCAGGAAGAAACTGTTAACCATATTCTTCATCAATGTCATTATTATAACGATCTTCGACGTGACCTACTTAGTGTAGTTCCTAACTTGGACTCCAGCAACAATAAAATTCTGGTTGAGTCTCAGACAGCTTTTAATGCTATGAATGTGTTTGCTTCTCGTGCATTTAAAAGAAGAACCGAAATTAGGTCCTAGTTTTACTGTTCCTGCGAGTTCTTGGATCCTTTATTGGATTAGGAAAGAAATATCTCTCATTTTTGATTGGATTCTATATTTGCAACTGATTAGTATCATAAAGTGCTACACTATACTTTCCTGGATTTTATAATAGACTTGTTCTTGATGTGAAACTGTTTTCTGCAGAATAGGTTTTTACTGTATAAGGAATTTTGCTCTACTCATCGAGATACTATTTGGCCTTTAGCGTTTCATAGTTTTTGGAATTAATATTACTTTGTGAGTGAATACCACACACAAATTGTATTTAGGCAAGAACTTTTTAAAACATAATTTTGAACCCTGCCTAATGTGATCTCATCTAGGATTTGGACATGTATATTACTTTTGCGTTAACCCTGAAACATTTTATTTATTGGGCCAGGTTATGGCATTACATTGGACGAATCTGTACCTAGTGTATATTCTGCTGTGTTCCTGAAGAAGAGGATATTGCACATAGTGTCTTTCTGTGGAGCTTTTCGTGGAATTTGCTCTCACTGTGTGTGTTTTTTTTTTTTTTTTTTTTTTTTTAGAAGATCAATCATTTCTTCAACAACTGAAGACGTTCTGCCTACAAGGGGTTAGGCAAACTGTAATTAAGATGTTTTGCTGATCCTAGTTCCTAGGATGGGATTTTCCATGAGATAGGTCTCCATGGTTAGAGAAATTAGTCCACTTCTTCCTACTTTATTCTTGCTTTACTTCTTCTCACTTCTAACTATTGGAGAGTCCCTCTGTTGATTCTCCTCTATTCTATCCATTTACCTCCCCAGATCCCAAACTTCTCCCTCTGTATTCCTCTTTTTCCACTTCACTCTCTTTTTCGGGCACTCTCAGGTGTTATGCCCTGGGCTTGCCCAGCAGGAGATAATTGATCCTGGCCGCCTCCACGTGGCAGGGATGGGGGGTGAGACGTAGTGACCAGGTGTTACTGCTTCTTATCTGCTAAGAGCCAGGCACCGGCCGATAACATAACAGAACACATCATAACACTTACACGACCAACACACTACATACAATTGGCCGGTTTTGGCATAAGCTTCAACACAAGAAGTACAATAGCGGCTTATGGGGGAAACCCTGGGATCCGCCACAACAACACATGAATATCCCTGAATATCCCCTGTGGAGCTTGATAGCCCTAGTTTTCTGAGCTCTTCTCCTATCTTCCTGCACCTGTCTGTATGTTTGTGCATAATCTTAAAGCTGAAATGCCCACTACAGTTGCACAAACCATACAAATGTTATGTGTTTTTTATAAAAATGCATCTAAATTAAGTATGGCCTTATTTTAATATTTTTTGGACAACCCCCACGGTTAGCAATATCAATTAATATGACATCAATTTGTAAGCCATCAACCGGAAGGAATTCACGTTACTATATGTTCTGTGCTGAACAGATAATTTAGAATAACCAAATTTATCAATAAATAAATAGGAAAAAACTGTTTACCACATTGAACTGTTCTAAGTGAAAGAATGAAAATGTTGAGCACATGATACTTTATATTAAACAACTCAATTAGTGATAACTGCGCCCTTGCAGTTCTGAAGCCTAAAGGAGAAACTAAATTAAATAATTTTAACCAAAAACAGCAGCGCCCTCAAATTTTTTTGAAAAACCTTTTTGAACTAACTAATAATCTGAAATTATAGTTGAATTGTATACTGCAGAATTTGAAATTTTTTAGTATGCAAATTAACACAAAAACAATTGGAATAAAAAAACTTTTACAATATAGTAATGAAAATACCCTTTAAAAAATTAAATTAATTCCTACCTTAAGAACAAATATAGGTACAACTTTTTCAATGAGTGTAAACTATATGTTGCATGCTCAAAATGTAGTGCCTACTATATACAAGTTTTATACGAGGACCTGTTTTTATGCAAATGCATCTAAATTAAGTATGGCCTTGTTTTAATGTTTTTAGGACAATCCCCACGGTTAGCAATACTGATTAATATGACATCAATTTGTAAGCCATCAACCAGGAGGAATTCACATTAGTCATTTTGAGGACTTGTACGTAGTACAAGTCCTCAAAATGACTAATGTGAAAAGGAATGTTCTTAAATGTAATAGAAAAACATGAATCGGTGGAGGCTTATATTAAAATTGAGTTACCTATATAGAAAATACTTTTGCTATATTATTGTGCCATTTATTTATAACAATAAAAATGGCTTTATGAAGGTTTATAGCTATAAAATTAGCTGGAAATCCATTATCAATCAGCTTAGATCTAAATTCTGTGTTTCCATGATATTGTCATTGCATATTTTTATCAATCTAATGCTTTGAGAAACTGATATTTTTGTGTATTCTCTTTGAAATTTTAGAATGCCAGTGTGTAAGGTTTATTGATTTAAATCTGAATTCTTTGCGTTTTATCATATACATTTAGTATATAATGTTTTATCATCTATCTAGATAGGTGGCTTTTTTGTACTATACTTTTAGCATTAGCATTAGTAGAGGCATTTGATGCAAGAAAGCAAGCTTATGCAGCATCAGCCAAAAAAAAAAATAAAGTAAAATAAATAAATAAAAAATAACCACTTCCACTTCACCCCTCTGTTCGTTCGAAATACCTGTCCAGCTGAGCCTTAAACTTATTTAGGCTATCAACTTCCACGACAAGGGATGGAAGTCTGTTCCACCTACCAACCACCCGCTGGCTAAAGGCAAATTTCCGCACATCTATCCTACATCTGTCTTTCCTCAATTTGAACTTATGCCCTCTCAGGTGACTGAGCAAGAGGAAGAATCCCATCAGCATTGAGCATGCTCAAACCATTCAAGGCTTTGTACACCTCTATCAGATCACCTCGCTGGTTCCTAGTCTCGAGACACTGTAATTCGCAAAACTTAAGCCTTTCTTCGTAAGAGCACCCCTCTGTTCCATTCACTAATCTTGTTGCTCTTCTCTGTACTCGTTCCAGCAGCTCTACATCCTTCTTGAAATGAGGCCTCCAGGCCTGTATACAGTACTCTAGGTGTGGCCTGACCATTGCCTTATACAAGGGAATAATCACCTCCTTATTCCTGCTAGAAAAATTCCTATATATCATTGACAATACACCATGAGCTACTCTTGCAGCCCGTCTGCACTGCTCAGAACTTCATATCTGCCTGCACAACCACCCCCAGGTCCCTTTCATTCTCTACCACTGTCAGTGTAGTACCACAGAGTTGATACGTTGCTCTGGGGTTGCTGTTTCCCATAAGTAGTACTTTACATTTGTCAATGTTAAACTTCATTTGCCATCTCTCAGCCCATCTGCTCAACCTTTCCAGATCCTGTTGCAGCAGCAGTGTCAGTAGTGTCCTTGACAACCCCGCCAACCTTTGTATCGTCTGCAAACTTGGACATTAAGCTTGATATACCATCATCAATATCATTTATAAATACAGAGAACAATGAAGGACCCAATACTGAACCCTGAGCGACTCCACTAATAACATCAGTCCACGATGAGCAGTGTCCATTGATTACCACTCTGTCTTCTCCCCCTCAACCACCCCTTTATCCATAGCAGAAATTTGCCTCCAATGCCACACTGCTCCAATTTGTGCAGGAGTCTTCCATGTGCAACAGTATCAAAAGCCTTTCTAAGATCCAAGTATATAATATCAAAGTTATTCCCTGCATCCTACCCTCCAGATTTAGAGATAGTGTACTTATTCGTACACTATCTCTAAATCTGGAGGGTAGTAGTTAACTGCATCTATAAGAAAGTTGGGTTAATTTATCACTATTAGATCATCGATATATCTATAAGGTATTAGGTTTTTATTTAAGTTTAATTCAAAATGATGCAAATAGAGATTAGCACCTAGACACGAACTACAAGCCCCCACTGCTATACCTGTTTGTTGTTTATATGTACTATTTCCGTTAAAAATGTAACTGTTGAATATACATAAGTTAATTAAGTCATCCCAATATTTCTGTTGGCATGTAATGTTTTTATATTCTTTACAATAATTATTAAACACAGATTTTAAGCTGTTATGTGAAATACTAGTAAATAGATTTTTAAAGTCAACTATTTATGTTCTATAGTACTGCATTATTATTTAAATATTCTAATATTGGACTGTTATTAAGAATTATTCTAGACGTTCCTATATTGCTTAATATAATATTTAGTTCTAGTTTTTGATGTGTGCACTTGGCATAACTACATGAAGTAATAAATCTGAATCCTATAGGAGATTTGTGGAACATTAGGTATACAATGTACGTAAGGAAATTTAGTGTTATGGTTATAAAAAATGAATAGCAAATGCTTAGAAAACGGTACTCACCTTGTATAAATCTGCAATAAATTTTTTTGGTAGATGGTAGTTAAATTTAGGTTGGAAGAAGCATTAAAAAGAACTAAGGCAGGGAATGGGGTGAAAATATTTTAAACAGATTTTAAAACGAGCGCAAGGAAGTAGAAATGCAGATCTTCAATCCTTGGTTGTCATAAAGAGGTTAAAAGACGTAAATGAAAAAAAAAGAGAGAAGACCGGTGATGCCAATAGTCGTTACGAGGGACTTTCGTGAGTAAACCGTCATCAGTTGGCAAATGGAAGAGAAGTGAACGAGTGTTGTATTTAAAGTTTATCTAAACTCCCATGATGCTCTTTTTGACACGTGGGAACTTTAGCCGCGAGAGGTTCCAAGCCGGTGTGTTATGGTTATTTGTTACCATTTTATAAGTAGTGCTATTAATTAGTTCTCTAATGTTGGAGTATAGAATTTTTTGCATATAATGCTATAGTTGTTGGCTGCTTTGTCTATTGTTGTTATTATGAACTTATTTTGTAATTGCTGCCATATCAAAAATCTTTGTGGGTTGTTTTTTTATGTATAAGGCCTATGTTTTTCTATAGCTTGGTATGTAAAGGATAACCACATGTGGAAGGCTTCCAACAGTGTTTTATGTTTATATGCTATTTTTAAGCAAAAATGTACTAAGTCTGTGTATTTGTTTAGTAATCATATTTAATCTACTTTTTGTATTAGGCCTAAATTTAAATCCATAAGATAACAAGTTACATAATTCTTTGTAAGAAATATCTGGAAAATTTTTTATATTTATCCCTATTTTTTTAGATACAAATATATAGGGAATGCCTTGACTTGTCTACCAGAATTCTACCTACCACTTCCTATCTCATCTAATACTTTTCTTATTTTATATTACCCTTAATGTAGTTGGACTACATTGCTGATATACCTTTTTTAGATTACATTATGATAATTAACTAACATAATGAGCTATTACACCACAAATAATATCCTATGTCAGTTGCGTAGGATAATTGTACCGTGGTATCCATTGGGGTTCGGAGTGGTCCGATAAGTACCCCAACTAGCCATTTAGCATTCAATGCTCAAGGTTCTCAGGAAGACTAATATTGAGAATAGACCAAATGCAGATATAACGATTGATCCAGATTCCGAAATTAGAGTACCGCCCAATACCACAGACCATACAATGTATGGTAAGCATAATAATTATTTAAAACTTGTAATAATCAACTTTGTCTAACTTGTCCAGCAATGAACTCTAAACATTACACAGAAAAAGTAAATTCTCCAGTATTCTGCCATCTAGTGGGGTAGTATACATTATTAATTGTAATGAATGTGAAGCAAAATATATAGGTCAAACTAGTGGGAATTACGTATTAGAATAAATGTACATAGATCCCATATAAAAAAAATTTCGTTAACAAAAAAGATATTGAACTGCAGCATTTTCAGGTTCACAGCTTCAATAATATCTCTATTACCATATTAGCAATAAAAGTAATTTCATAAGATTGGAAATAGAACGTTAAGATTATGAACACAGAATTAAAATATGCTCAAGAAGTAGAAGTGCACAACTTCGTCCCTGGTTGTCATTGAAGAATTAATTTAAACTTTAAAATATGAGACCGGTGAGGCCAAAAATCATGAACGACTGACTTTCGTATTAATGTCATCAGTTGGCAATACTAAAGGAAAGGAATCACGTGTTTTTAAAGATTTCTATGTTCCCATGATGCACTTTGTAACGTGGGACTCTTAGGTGCGTAAGATTCCAGACCAAGGAGAGGTTGGTGGGTAATTTTGTGTTTACGACGTTAAGTTTGGCATTATGGCGGCACCATTCTATAATAAGAGCTTCGTATTGAAAGATTTTGTAACTGGATTTTAATTTTACAATTGCGATGGCTGGATCAATTAGGAGGTTATGGATATGAGAATGTACATGTTGTGCGAGTTCAGTGCTGGATTGACCAGTCCTGAAGCTGTTGTAATGGCAATATGCTCTTGCGTTGCAAGTTTAGTGGAGCCGTATTTTGTGGTAGTGCTCCCGATATAGCATGCGTTACAACCTTGTTGACAATTAATTAAATATACAATATTGTTCATGTAGTTTATTGAGTATTTGTGTTTCTTTATATACCTTAAACAGAGTTCCTAACATATTGTATGAAGTAAGGAACCTTCCTTCATACGTATTTTTCCTGAAAATTATTCTACAGAAGTTAGTTTAATGTCTACAAATATCTGTTGTCTTCTCAAACTCCAACCCATGCACGGTACTAAGTACAATAGGTTCTCATACCTCTTGTTTTGGGTTTTAAAAAAAAAAAAAAACCCACAATTTCAACAAATAAGATTTTTTGCAGTAACACTCCAACTAGAGATGGTGACTAACAGAAATGTTAAGGTGTTAAGATTCTTGTAACCAAACAATTCTATAAAGCAGTTTTAACTAGTTTAAGACTACCATGTAGTTACAGTGTGTGTGTGTATATATATATATATATATATATATATATATAACTAATACAATTTCCATTGTGAAAATCGCCATTTAGAACTTAGTTATAATACAACTTCGTATTAATATTTGACAATAACGTAAATTTGTAATGCAACTAATATTGTAAATCGTGTGTATGAAATCATATGCAATTCATTTCAGCTAACACTTGATGCATAAGATTTCTGCAGCAGTTTGATACGATAAATGGAAAATAGCGTTAATTTTCATGTTATGAATGGTAAACTGATCTTATCTTTAAGAAATCGTGATTCTCTGAAAGCAACAAAAAATAAGTATCATAAATGCTAACAGCTGATAAAACCTTTGCTTGAAATGATTACTAGGCACAGCCCCATAATTCATATGGAAGGAGAAAGAAAGAAGCATATTTTGTCAAAATATACCAATTCATCTCTAATTTATTTAGATATAATTGGTTGTCCCCAAAGGAAAAAAAAATCCAGCTTGAAATTGCCGCTAGTTTCTGGGACCACAATAAATTATTAGTGGTTAGAGACAGGGACATGTATGTTAAAATAAGGAAAAGTGAGCTGTTTAATTAGGAATTGTCTGTTTCTAGAATTACAGTGTTATGACATCATAATAGGGATTAAACAAGTCTACACATGCTTAAGTGGCTGTAAGCAGCATTGTTCTACATTATCAAGAAGTTACATAAGCTCTAAATATACATGATTCATAATTATATATTTGCATAAGGATACATATGGCTTCTGAAATTTGAAAAACTTAATCATTCAGAATAAAATTTCAGCTTAAAGAATTTTTGTTTAAAAGGTATGGAAATTTACCTTTGCACAGATTGGATGCACCTGTTTTTGATTGGTTGAAAATGGCTTGCCCTGGTTGGATTTGTGAATTTTCAACCCTCTGTCCAGATGGAGTCTGATTCTTCTGTAATTGTTGAAGTGTGAAGAATGGATGCTGCTTCAAAAAACTTCCAGAATTTACAAAATACTTGTACCAAAAAGAAGACAGAATATAAGAATTAGTGAAAATCTGAAACAGTGGTAATGGATTTTTAACTATTTGTTGTATAGAGAACAAAGATATTCACAATGTTGAACTCAATTTCGATGTGCCAACTTTACCAAATAAAACTGTCCATTCAAAAATTCCTGCAGCTTTTACAGGAGGAAGTGGCTATCTTTAAACTTTTGGGTGATATTGTTTAACATTTATATTGATGTCATGAGGTGTTTCTAAAAAAAAACTCTTCCACACCAATACTTCCTTGAAGAGTGCTGAGGATGAACATTTCATGGATATATATGAATTATATTTAAAGACTATATCCACATGACACTGTTCATGAATTTGACTGGGAAAAGAAAAGTAAAAGGACTCTTCTCACAATTTGATTCTTATCAAGTATTCAATGCTGTAAATTCTGTTATCTGAACTGAGAACCATGTTAGACAAAAGATGTGCCCAATTTTATTATTAGTTTCCTTGTGGACAGTCATTGAAGAGAGCTGTGTCAAGATTTTATCAAAATAATGATTCATTTGAAAATAGTTTTGTAAACAGTATTCAATAAAAGATTTCATTATAAATCTGTCTCTCTTAGATTCATTAAAAATAAATTTAAAAACACTTTTTTCGTTTGACAAAATACCATTGGTTCATTGATTAAAAATATTGCTCATGAATACATTGAAAATAATGTTTCAAATAATACCATTGACTTAATGTCTTCAGATAATTAAATGCCACACATTTCAAACACTTAAAAATAATTCCACTCATTAATTTTTAAAAAGTAATCATCAGGCTAGTGAGCAAATATCAGTGAGCCAGGAGTTAAAGCACTTGGTTCTCAAAGAAGTTGACTTCAGTTCAAATCCAACCAAATTATTTTTATGAAAAAAAACTCATGGCACCATCCAGCAGCAAAATTAATTTTAAAAAAATAAGGAGGTTTGGCAAGTGCAAAGCATCGTGTGAGCTAGACATTGGATTCCGGCCACGCAAAAAGGATCATGAGAGGCGGATTGCACCCCTGGTGGTGAAAAAATAGTCTGGGAGAGGAGTCACATGATCGAAGGGTAATTTCCAGTGCCACCTCTGGTGATGGTGTAATTAAAATTGGTTCAAAATGCCTCTGCACTTCGTGGTGGTGATAGCAATTAAATTCTGTTTAAATGACCCCCATTTCTACTTTCACATCTCTTATCAGTCAAATGTCCATTCACATTCTCAAAACATCTGTTCTCTGAAAGTGAGATGAGAGAATGAAACCATGAGCCAACACATGACCATCACTGTTTTCACAAGCGGATGCTTCTCAAAGCAGTTAATAAATTTTCTACCCAAGGTAAGTAGAAAAAGTAAATTTATTAACTGCTTTGAAGTACTTAGGTAGAAAAGGTACATAGAAAAACTTTCCATGGTTATATTTCAGTGATTTATCATGTTCCTACATATCTCAACTTGATCATATCAATTTTGATCCCACTATGTTATTAGGTTGTGCTGCTGTAACAGAAAGAAGGAAGGCACCTATCAAATTATGGATTTGCTGAAATTGGAGCATCATACAATCATCAAATTTTGCACCAGAGAAGGAAATGGGCCAGAGTCTGTTCATAAAAGGACAGTGGCTGTTTATAGTAACAGAGTACCAGGCGAAATTCTGGTCAAAACAATTCAAGGGTATAAAGTCCATCGAAGATGATCCATGTCAAGGAAGGCCTGTGACAGTGATCACTCCAGAAATGTATCAAGCTGTGGAAACCATTGTGCTGAATAACAGACGTTTAAAGGTGTCCCAAATCTTGGCAGTGTGACCTATCTGAGGGAATAGTTTTCCATGAACATTTGAGGATGAGTAAGGTCACTCAAGTTGGGTCCCCAGATTTCTAACCCCTGTGCAGAAGCAAGTCAGAGTATGGTCTTTGAATACATTGATTCAAAGTTCAAATTCCATAAAGTTCAAAAATTTGAACTTTATGGAAGAGATCCTGAAACTTTCATCTCCAGAATTGTTATGGGTGATGAAACGTGGCTTTATCACTGGGATCCCAAGACTAATCAATGCAATGGAATCAAGGGTTTTCCCTCACCCCAAAAAAAATTTCAGACAACCGGCAGCTGGCAAGATTGTGGCCACCATTTTTGGGGATGCATAGGAAATTTTGTACAATCACTACCTTGAACTCAAGTAGATGGTCACTGTGGAGTAATTCATTCTTGCTGTACAACCTGAGATATATTAAAGGGAAAATGCCATGGAAAACTCCAGAGGTATGCTGCTGCTTTGAGAGAACTTACCCATCCACCTTGCCGTTCGGATCTGACTGCAGACGTCGCTTTGCTGATAATGAGCTGAAGTCTGCTGTTTCTGAGTTCTTTGATGGACAGAAATTTTTATTTGTATGGTGTTACTTCATTGCCAACAAAATGGAACAAGTGTATTGAAGTTGCATTGAAAAATAAAAAACAGATTTTTGCTCTCTCATTTTCTTCATAGATAGGTAGGTAATTTAATGAACGCCCCTCGTAGGAATAATAATGTCAGACTGGCACAGTATATAGAGTAATGACATGGTATTGTCTGTTAGTTCGTCAATATGAAGAACGTGCTTTGTCAGTAAGGGCGAAACACAGTTGTCACTTCACGAGACTTCACTCGTATACATAAGTAACGTCAAATGTGAGGGAGCTATATTTAAAAATTAGCGTATTGCTCGGAGAGCACTGTTGTGATTGGCTGAATTCACAAGATAACACGTCGGGCTTCAAGGCCGAATGACAAGTCAGATTTTTCTGTTCAAACAGAAATTTCGTTAGGCGTGACTAGAGGAAATGCTAATAGAAAATTAAATTAGTAGTAAATATTCTGTTTTGAGCGCACAAGTAATAATATCCGAAATCAAATCACAACATCAAGGACGTTGCACCTGTGCCTATTCCAAAGCACCCTCCACTTCGACCAGCTACTCGGCATACTCACCTATCTAGTCACAATATCTAGTCACGGGGACGCTCAAAAATGGCCAAAGGAGGAAAATAGATCAACAGAATTCCAGTTAACAAATTAAGAGGACGAACAAGTCGATCACTTCAATTTGAACAACTCATAACGATTTCACTAAAAATTTGTTTCGTATTTTGACAGAATAAATCCTTATTCAAAATTAAACTTGCAGTATTTTAACTTTACTTAAACATATAATTAATTTTTCCTTAGCGCTGATTGAATTCCGAAATTGCGTATTTTGCCCTTGAATGTCATCCTTAATTGGATTACCTCGGAAATTAAAAATTCTTCTTTATTCATCCGTAAGTACATCATGAAACGATTTTCATCTTCTAAGTCCTGCAGTAAATGGTGGAATTTGCCTTTGTCTGTTCTCTTCCAGTTGATGTCATGTATCCATTGCGTACTCTTCTGTTTTCTCGGCTATAAGAAAAGCGCATACATTTTTCAAAATCTGAACAAGAGGATGAACTGTGGCAATTCATTTCGCTTCAGCTTTCCTCAAAGAGAATGACACGTTACAGGTTGCCAGACGTACCCCTTTTGGAATTATAATAAAATTTCCAAGATACCCCTTTTTTAACATTTGAAATGGGGAATTTGAAAAAGCAGAAATCATAAAACCTTTTGAGATGATTATTTAGGAAGAAAGAATTAACTGACGATAAATTTGTTGAAATGCACCCTTAGACTAAAAAAAAACAACAACATTCTATCCTATTTACAAAGGGGATTACAGAATATTCATATCATGCTTACTTTGCCACCTTTTTTACTTGACTTCGTTTTTATTTAAAATTCCCAATATCAATATCGATTTGCTGTATGAAGGAATATGTTCTGTTGAAATGTCACAAAAATATTGAGACAAAAGACCAAAAATACCACAGATGTTTCGATAAAAATTAAATGCGTACATAATACAGAAAAATATATTTTGTTTTTGCTTCGCCTCCCTCAAATGCAATGAGTGAGCGAGTATTTATCTCAATGTTTAACGCGTGGAAAAAAGAAATAAGAATGTTGGATAACTTGCCGAAAACCAATCACAATATGTCTTGCAAAGAATTTTACACAAATGCACTAAAAATTTAAAAATTGTTAATGAAAATTCGCTCAAAAGAAAAATATTGCTAGGTAAATATTTTCTTTTCGATAAAATAAATCAGGTGTATTGAATATGTATTATAAACGATTATGTAAAACATTTAATGTTAATATTTATAAAAAGTTTCCTTTAGTATTTACAACTCTTGCAATAAAATTTTCCGAATTAAAGCACAGGCTGTGCTTCGGTTAGTTTTACTAAAGTTTGACTAATTTTGCATTCCACAAACTTGTAAAAATCAACAAAATAAAATGATTGTTATTAAAATTGTTCGGTTTTCTTTTAAGATATAATGCGTCTCCCCTAAACGAGGATGAGTACCTCGAGATCAAATTTTTAATGTGGCCATATGTTACAATGATGTTTCTCCTCCGACTGACTTCGCAGTTTACATTAAACAGGCAGGGACATGAGGAGATTCACGTGACGTGATAGTGTGTACGAACTAACATACTATGAAGAAGCATGTACGATAGAGAGAGCGAACGAGACCTGTCAGATTTTGAATGGGGAATGATTTGTGGCGGCAGCTGGCATCTTAGCAACTGCAGCCATTGTTTACTTTTAACAGCTATCGTAGTGAAAATCGGGACAAAAGAACCACCCAATGCCCCAAAATGGGGAAATTACCTGGTAACAGTAGTTGGCACGTGCTATTCGGGAAAATAGTTCACAATCCCTCTTAGTGCAGACTACAACCGGGATCCACAGAACATTAGTACACTAGTGGAGGCTCTTGCAGATAGGCCTACAGAGTGGACAATCTGTTCATATGTCCATTTTGACCAACCATTATCACCTCTACATACAGTGGGTTCATACCACTTCCTGGGCATTAGATGAGTGGAGAAGTGTTGCAAGGCTGAAGAATCAAAGTTCCAGCTGCCATTTGTTGATTGATAGGTGCATCAAAGTTCTGTTTTGGTTGAAGAGAATTTAAAGGAACAGAGGAAACTTCTATTCCTTTAAAAAATAAATAATAAAAAACTTATTTTGGTTGAAATTTATACAGAATTATTTTTACGAAATTCTAGAATATGCATACACTTTCCTGTTTGAAATCTATATATATATAAACTACAATAAAATATTTAAAATATGCTATTTTATTAGCACTCTTAGAACGTCTGGGTAGAAAGGAATGTGAGCCATGTTGGATGCATGAGTCAAGTCAGATGTAGGGTTGTGTGATGGAGGAAAGTGACATTTGCATGTTGAAAGCAACTCCCAGTAATTTAACTCCCAGTAATTTGTTCAAGAAACTCATCTCTCCAGGCTCTTTTTTTTTTTTTTTTTTTTTTTGTAATTTCATATCTCCAACCCTATTGCAAATTTTAGAATATTGGAACATCCGTCGAAATAAACTAAATTGTTTCATCGCTAGGGAATGAACTGTGAATATATTACCTATACATCTCTTCCATAGGGGAACTGGGCACAACGTCAAGCACCAAAATCTGCATTACTCAATTGGCAATCTGTAAACTAACTGGTGAATCCATTACTAATCCACAGAGCTTAGATGGTACACTGTGCTGCTACTTTATTAGGTAAACCTACCTAGTAGTGTGTTTAGCATTCAAAACAGCCTGAATTCATCTAGGCATGGATTGAACAAGATGCTGAAAATGTTGTGCAGGAATGGAGTACAATGCAGGCATGTGTGTCATGCAGTTCCTTGAAATTTGACGGAGTTGTAGCCCTGCAGTGAACAGCCCTTTCCAGCTCATCCCAAAGATGTTCAATAGATTGAGATCCATGGACTGAGCAGGCCACTGTAGCAAAGAAAAGTCATTGTCATGTTCCTGGAATCATTCCATAGTGATTTGGGCTTTGTGCACCAGCACATCCTACTGGAAGTAACCGTCTGACTGAGGATAAACTGTCAACATGAATGGATGCACTCGATCAGCAACGATGTTTAGGTATGATGTAGCATTCAGACGTGAATCTATGGGTATCAATGGACCCAACCTATGCCAAGAAAACATTCCCTGTGCCATAACAATGCCCCCACCACCTTGCGTAGTCATCAGACAATGACAAGTCCATGGATTCATGTTGTTTTTTCCAAATTCTGAGCCTTCCATCAACATGCACCAAAACAGTTGCTTGGTCTGATGAGTCAAAGACTCGTCAGACCAAGCAACTGTTTTCCAATCCTCTATAGTCCAGTGCTGGTGTTGTTCCAATGGCCAAAGGTACGCCATGTGGCCATTGGTTGTTGTAGCCTATTCGCAACAAGGTGCGACTAGTGGTCCGTTGCAATATTTTGTTCTGTGCACCAAGATTGTATTCTGACGTGATGTGCGAAATTGTGGCCCGTCTGTTTGCTTGCACAATTCTAGCCATCCTCCTCTGACCTCTCATCAACAAGCGATTTTTCTTCTATAGGAGTGCCATTGAGAGGATGTTTTCTGTTCGTTGCACCATTCTCGATACACCCTTGAAACTGTAGTGCATGTAAAGTTCAGGAGAACTGCCGTTTCAGAGATGCTTTGTCCAGCATATCTTGCACCTACTACCATGCCACGTTCCAAGTCTGTTAGATCACTCTTTTTCCTCATTCTTGCTACTTTGTATGCTTAACTGATGCTAGAAAGGTTCTGCTGCATTTATATCCAAAACTGTGGTCATATGACTTGAACGTTGTGGGACATGCCATTTGTGTGTACAACAGGGGTGTACCTAACAAAGTGGCAGCACAGTGTATCTTCTTAAATAGAATTATTTAAACGTAATGGTAAGTTTTACATTAGTAGTGGTAGCAAATGATGCAAGAAATCAAGCTTATAAAGCATCAGCCAAAAAACTACACATTTTGCCAAGCCATATACTCCAAGAATGTCTAGCTCTTTCTTGAATTTTTTTAAAGCACCCCTTTCCACAACAACAAATGGAAGTTTGTTCTTACACTCAACCACACGCTGGCAAAAAGCAAACTCTCAGATACCTATCCTACAATCATCCTTCCTCAATTTGAATTTATGTCCTCTCATGGGTGTCTCAGCAAGAAGGTCATCAACGATTTAACTAAATCAATTCAAGGCCTTAAACAAAATCAGATCTCTCTACAGGTGCATAGTTTCCAGGCGCTGAAATTTGCAGAAGTGAAGCCTTAGTTGGTAAGAGCACTCTTCTCCAGTGTGTAGGACCACCCCTGAATACAAGGATGCTCTCATAATTGTGGCTGTGGTTTGCTTACTTCCTTTGCTGCCCCCCCCCCCTAATATAATTGAATAGATTCCATCCCTCCCAGGCGAATTTTTTATGTTTACCTTCAACAATTTCTTTCCCACTTCCTTTCAGTCATCCCAAAATCATATGGCTGTCCCTTAAGAGTTCTAAAAATTTCTCATAAAACCCTAGCCCCTTGTGGCTTTTTTCTCTTCTATAAACTGAAAATGTAGTCATATGAACCCATTTTCAGCCCAGTGAAGAAGTGTGTTTAGTGTCAAACGGCACTAGGGGTTTCTCCCATCTCCGCATAGTATACATTGTGGGTGTGAAACAGAATACTGTTAATGCCAGAGGTTTAAAAGTGTATGGATTTTGTATATGTGTAGTGTTGTGTATCGTCGTTCCTCTGGTCATTTAGCCACTGGGCCCCCTAATGAGTTCCAACGTTGTCCACACTCTGCCCCATGGAGGCAGACCAGGTACCCCAGTATTATTGTTATTTATTCTGGCAGGTCCTGTCACAATTTCCTGAGATTTCAGTGGCTAGGACCTGGAAAAAAAAAACGGTGCAGATAGGGGTCAGCCAAAAGAATTACTGGTAATGTGATTTGATGTTATTAAGTTTTTGGGTGTAGGGCTCAGGCAATTTAGAGATGGTTTGGACGCTTGTTATGAATTAGAAGGGGGAAGGAGACTGAAGGCTGGTGGGAAAGGCAGAGATAAGGGGTCCATTGAGAAGATGACCCCCAAAACTGAGCAGGCCCATGCCTTACCAGAGGGATGGCAAGGGAGCAGGTGACGAGGGGTAACCTCCTCCCCCACTTGGGTGGTGGAGGAAAAGAACCACGCAGGGGAGTGTGGCAAGGAAAGCTTAATGGCAGCAGCTGAGCTGTGCTTTTGAGTGTCATACCTGGGACGAAGGTCCCTTCCCATCTTGTCTTCTTTTTCAGAGTCTGGCGAGGCTGTCACACATGGGACTGTACGTAATGTGTCCCACGTGATGTATACTTGTCACTACGAGTGACAAGTATTTTTCCGGTCTGGTCGTCAAGTGTGTGGTTGTCACTAGTACGGGTCTCTCTTTGGATTTTTCCAGTTTGTTAAGTCAAAATTAAAGATGTACGTTCACTGCAGTCTGACTTGGGGGTGGTTTCAGGGCTTCTGTCCATTTGGTCACTGGGTTGCAGAGCTGCGTAATATGCAGCTCTGCATATTATGCATAATATGCATAATATGCAGTTTGTGAAGAGTCTACATCAGGAAGGTCCAAAACGCCCAGTGAAGAAGTTTTATCATAACTACTTCTAACATAATCTTTCTGGACCATGGTAAATATCGGGAAGGAAGGAAGAGTCATAATTTCTTGTTGACTGGCCACGTTTTGAAGCTGCTCAAGAAACCAAAAAGAGTGACTGCTTACTTTAGTCCTACAATACAGAATAAAGTAATTTAAGTACTGAGTTTTAATCTAATTAAGCAAGTACTCAATGATACTAAATCATATGACCAATGATTTCATTTTTCTAAAGATGTCAAGAGCTTTGCATCCGTTTTGTTAGGCCCAATCACTCACTAAATCATCCAATCTTTTCTGAGGAAAATGTGACGCTTTACATGAACAGGCTTATGAGGTGTAATGCTAATGATCTTCATTGTACTCATCTAATTCTAGAGACTAGCCATTGTGAGGTTCCAGAGCAAAGAGGATGGTATGTCGGAACACACTAATGCTTTTCGGTCTGCGACCTTTTTAATTTTGATATATCCTAAGTAATAATACTTATCCAAACAAATAATACTTTGATATTAACTTTGATAAATGGCGCATTATAGCCTTAGTTGCTAATGCACCAATAAAATCCAAACCAAAACTAAGATAGCAGTGTAGGTTTCTGCATTCACTGTTCCGTTAATAAACTTAGTTCGTCCCACCCTTTTTGCTTGTTATGCATCCCCAGACCATCTGACCGGCGGGGAACTTTACAGTTGGTGTTATGCAGTCAGGATGGTATGACTCCTATTTTCGTCTTCCGACATAGCGCTTCCCATCCGAGTCATGCAGGTTGAATTTGTCCACGCAAGTAGCACAGTGGTATGGTTCCCGTCCTCCTCACACCGGGTGGAAAAGGCCCGGGTTCGAATCCCGTCGATGACGGGAGGAATTTTAATGGGCTTTTTTCGCTCCGTGGCTGAATTAGTCGGTCTCAGGTGTAGATAGCAAAGTTTTTTTTTCTCTCCCAGAACTGGGGTTTTTCGTCCAGCAAAACAAACAAATCGACCATAGAACACACGGAATTCACAGACATAAGACACACAGCATAGCGGATGAATTTAAGTATTCGGGTGGTCTAAAATAACAGCTTGTTTTTTTTTTTTTTTTTGCAGGTTAAATTTCGTTTCGTCAGAAAAGATAACGGTGTTCCATTGCTCTTTTGTCCATGAAAAATGTGTTTTAGCCCAATCAAATCGCTTCTTCCTCATTTTGTGTGTCAACAAAGGCTTCTTCTTGGGCCGATAGGTATGCAGACCACATTCTAAAAGCCGTCTTTGGATAGTTTCACTTGTTTCAACACCATCTCAAAGTCCAGTTTTAGATCAGGAGTACTAGCATGGCGATTACGAAGACATAGCCGTCTCAAATATCGTTCTTAAGAAGGCGTAGTCACTCTCTTGAGGCCTGATGCAGGTCTTCTCTTCACATCACTGGTTTCACGCTTTAATTTCAGCACCCGGGATACTGTTGACTTTTTTTTTTTTGTTGTTGGCGCATCGGTTTCTGTCGCCATATTGCACCTGCCAAGGTTTTTGCATTTTCTACTTTGATCCAAGCCCGAGGCGGGGTTCGAACCCGCGACCTTTGAGTTGCCAGGCAGGCAATTTACCCACCTGGCTAGCCCGGTCTGCTGTTGACTTGTGGCAGCCTATTTGATCAGCGATAGCACGCGTAGAAAGCCCTTTCTGGGACAGAGCAACAGTTAACCTTTTTTTTCTTGGTGTCAAATGAACATATGGAGCCATGCTTATGCCTCAGCATAATAATGACTGTATATACCCTTCCAACGCCGTATTTATAGAAACGGCTGATGGACTGTCGGATGCAAAAGAAGCGTTATCTGACGTTAACAATACCTTTGCTTTGCGACTAACAAAATTATTATTATTATTATTATTAGCTACATGATGCAAGGAAGCCTGAGGCTTATGCTGCACCAGCCAAAAAAAAAATTCCCTGAGTTACCCTGAGAGAGAGAGAGAGAGAGTCAAAAGTAGAAGGGAATCACCAAGAAAGAGAAGAATGATGATATCCAGCTCAGGACCCTGGGTGTGCCAAGCCCATACTCGCCAGATGTGAGCCCCTGGGGTCTTATACGTTTCACTACAAATGTTACTTTTTTTTAAGGTGATGCAGTTTTTTGTCCGCCACTGTAGTCTTAAGAAAAATAAAATAATTGTAAGAAATACAGAACGAAGAATTGAAAGGCGCTGTTACCAAATTTTTTACCTCGTACCACCCGTTGGGAAATGCTGATGTATGAAATGAAAGTGAAAAAAGTAATATCGTTCATTACTCGTTAAAATAAATGAGATGGCGCTCTGTCAGCCTATAGAGATATTCAAATTTGATAATTATTTTTTGTCACAGCTAAAACCTGTGACCGTTCTTATCGAGTCGCTGTGAATAAAACCTGGTGTCATGGATGAAGTAAACTTTCCGACTCTGAATTAGTTTCGTTGTTTGTATTCGTTAATTGAGTTGCTTTTAACTTCATTGTGTTCTTACTTTGGAAAATACTCTAGTTAATTGCTAAATTTTGAAGCTTTAGATTTCTCATTTTTGTATTCATAATCGTATAATTTCATACTTAATAACTTTCGTTTATTTAAGAATCAACCGCTGCTTTCATCTCAGGTGAGTTATATCATTGCTATTTGTGAATTGCTTGAGTGACTAATATCTTACTTTCAATTACAGTTAATTTGCAATACAATTCAGTGGTGGCACTTTGCAGTAATAACATTACTCATCAGGAGAAAATAAGGCATCAGGCCAGATATAGATATGATTATGCAATTTATAAGCAGTCACAAACATATAGAAGTATTACAGGAGGTTTGGAATCTTCATTCAAAAGATCTTATTCTGAAGGTAATTCTGATGATAGTTTTGACTCCTCCACACTTTCCCAAAATAAACTGTTTGGAGATTTAAAGACCTCTACTCAAGATATTGGAATACGCTTAGGCCCTCCCCTCTTTTTTTAACGTTTTAGTTTTAGTGTGGTTAGAAAGGAAACAACATTGAATGGACAAGTCAACCAGATCAGCTATATTGACTTCACGATAAGGATAATTTGGAATCAAATCCTTGATAAAATTTTAGTTCTCCTCACTCATCTAATACAAAACTATCAGAATTAAAATCCAAAATAAATTACAATCTACTGCTGAAAAAATTAAGTATTTTGTATCTTGTTTGGAAACAAATGTATCAGCAGATGAATGAAAATATCTGTTTGAGGGAATTGGAGTATTAGTTCAAATTACACTAGTATCAGAAAATACATTAGACAAATTCAAATTAAATCTCCAAATTATATCTCATTTTTAATTCAGTGCAGTCGGGCTGATAATAAAAAATATTGTTTCAGATTTAAATGACTGGCTAACTTGGACTGTTATTAATATTTTGTTGAAAACTTCAATAGTAAAAAAAAAAAAAAAAAGTAAAGTGCAGCCATTATCAATGCCCACTGCAGGATGGAAGCCTCCTCAACAATTCATGTTGAGGGAAATGGACCATAATCTGCCACGCTGGTCCAGTGCGGGTTGGCAGATCGACCATATTCAGCAGTCAGGGGCTTGAACCCCGGTCTACTCAAAGAACGTGTGCTACTGCACTCCCACTTGGCTACGGAGTTTTTTTTTAAGCCCATGAGCGATTTTGCTCTTTTGCGAGATGAAATATTAGTTTACAGAATCAAAACCATTACTTTTACGTGAGATCAGCTAACTCAGCTACGGTGTGAAGAAAGCTCATGAAAGTTCCTTCAATAGACAGATCTCTAACTATATACAACTCATACAGCATTCTCCACAGAAAATTTTGCCAGCTGGGTGGCATTATAAAGTAGCAGTGTAGGGATATACGTAATACTTTTCAATATCATAAAATTTTCTGTTATTTATAAATGTGACTTAAGTGATCCAGAGTAAAAATTAATTGCATAATTTAACGTTATATGCTCCTGTCACTTTAATCTCCATTGCATAGTATGTTCGAATTAATATTGATCAAGATTAGTGAGCAGTACCGTACGGTACTATGAGAATCACTTAAATTTTAGCCGGGCAGTGAATTTTTTGTATTTAGAATAAATTGATATTGTATTATTTACATAAACTTGGTTAAATCAATATGTGTGTGACTCTGAATTAACAACTCCAGATTACAATGTTTTAAAGAAAGATAGGAATAATAGAGGTGGTAGGTGGTAAAAAATAATTGATTATCATATCATTGATACTATTCAAGGTCTTTGTATAAAATTAAAATATAAAAAGATCACTCCTGCTCCACAAGCAGTTATTTCATGAAGTGGATGCATTGTGGATACACTTCTGTCTTCTTATCGGTAATTGGTGACTTTAATTTTTAAATTCTATACAGTGGGACCAACTGATGATGTTACCAACAGCAAACTCAAAATGGGAAGCATTCAAGGAACTAATCTTGGAGGCTACCAGGCTTTACATACCAACTAAGAAATATTGTTCAAGGTTTAGGCCTAAATGGTTGTCAGATGAACTAATGAGACATGTGGCAGAGAAGAAAAATGCATGGGATACATACAAATTAATGGGTGACATGGAAGCCTATGATAGATATGTTGGTCTGTAACCAAGTCACAAAGGAGATTAGGCAGGCAAAGGCAGACTACGAAAAATCCTTGGCAAAGGATGCAAAGAAAAACAGAAAAGAGTTCTTTACATATTTGAACTCGAGAAGGAAAGGGATGAATCAGATTGGTCCACTGGATATTGATGGTTCAACAGTTGAGGATCCTGCTCAGGTGGCTAACAATCTAAACGAGTATTTTGCATCTACATTCACGCATGAGGAGTTATTCCGGAAGGAGAATGATGTAGGTAAAGTAAACATTGGCAGTGAGCTGGATGATTTTGTAATAACTGAGAGGAAAGTGGAGGAGAGATTGTTGAGGATAAACATAAAAGAGGCACCTGGGGTGGATGGGATCTATCCAGTTATATTAAAGGAGGCAGCAAAGGAAGTATGCAAACCCCTAGCCATAATTATGAGAGCTTCTTTGGACTCAGGGGAGGTACCCATAGACTGGAGATGTGCAAATGTAACCCCAATTCACCAAGGAGGATCAAAGGCTGACACAAGTAATTATAGACCTGTTAGTTTAACTTCTGTTCCAGGTAAATTAATGGAGGCACTGGTTAAAGAAGCACTGCAGGATCATCTAGACAAGAATTCAGTTATAGCTCAGACGCAGCATGGTTTTGTTAAGGGCAGGTCTTGCCTGACCAATTTGATTGGATACTATGATGTAGTCACAAAAGAACTGGATGCAGGGAATAGCTTTGATATTATATATTTGGATCTTAGAAAGGCTTTTGATACTGTTGCACATGGAAGACTGCTGCACAAATTGGAGCAGTGTGGCATTGGAGGCAAATTGCTGCTATGGATAAGGGGATGGTTGAGTGGCAGAAGACAGAGTGGTAATCAATGGACACTGCTCAACGTGGACTAATGTTATTAGTGGAGTTCCTCAAGGTTCAGTGTTGGGTCCGTTGTTGTTTTCGGTGTTTATGAATGATATTGATGATGGTATATCAAGTTTAATGTCCAAGTTTGCAGATGATACAAAGGTTGGCAGGGTCGTTAAGGACACTACTGACGCTATGCTGCTGCAACAGGATCTGGAAAGGTTGAACAGATGGGCTGAGAGGTGGCAAATGAAGTTTAACATTGACAAATGTAAAGTACTACATATGGGAAACAGTAACCCCAGAGCAACGTATCAACTCTGCGGTACTACACTGACAGTGGTGGAGAATGAAAAGGACCTGGGGGTAATTGTGCAGGCAGATATGAAGTTCTCTGAGCAGTGCAGACGAGCTGCAAGAGTAGCTCATGGTGTCTTGTCAATGATATACAGGAATTTTTCTAGCAGGGATAAGGAAGTGATTATTCCCTTGTATAAGGCAATGGTTAGGCCACATCTTGAGTACTGTATACAGGTCTGGAGGCCTCATTTCAAGAAGGATGTAGAGCTGCTGGAACGGGTACAGAGAAGGGCAACAAGATTAGTGAATGGAACAAAGGGTTGCTCTTACGAAGAAAGGCTTAAGTTTTGCAAATTACAGAGTCTGGAGACTAGGCACCGGCGAGGTGATCTGATAGAGGTGTATAAGGCTTTGAATGGTTTGAGCATGCTCAATGCCAATGGGATTCTTCATCTTGCTCAAAATAATCACCTCAGAGGGCATAAATTCAAATTGAGGAAGGACGGATGTCGGATAGATGTGCGGAAATTTGCCTTTGGCCAGCGGGTGGTTGGTTGGTGGAACCGACTTCCATCATTTGTTGTTGAAGTTGATAGCCTAAACAAATTTAAAGCTCAACTGGACAGGTATTTCGAACGAAGGGAGGGGTGAAATTGGGAGTGGGGTTTTTTTTTTTTTTTTGGCTGATGCTGAATAAGCTTGCTTTCTTGCATCATATGCCTCTACTAATGCTAATGCTAATATATCAAAGGTTTCTAATTCGGCTAGAAACCAAGAGAGCACTACCAAATATTTCTTAAATGTTATGAATCGTTACAGGCTAATTCAATGAGTCAAAAATCCAACAAGAAAAGAAAAAAATGGAGAGAGTATTCTGTACTCTCCAAGAATTTGTCTAGTTCTTCCTTGAAATTATTCAACCCATCCACTTCCACAACAACCAATGGAAGCCTGTTCCAACAATCAACCACATCCTGGCTGAAGGCAAACTTCTGTACATCTATCCTTCAACCAGCCTTCCTCAACTTGAATTTATGCCCCCTCACGTGTGTAATCTCAGAAGGTGAAAGAAAGCAATTAACATTCAGCTTACTCAATTCGTTCAAGGCTTTAAACACCTCGATCAGCTCTCCCCACAGTTGCCTAGTCTTGACAGGCTGCAATTTGCAGAACTGAAGTCATTCTAGATAAGACTACCGTTTTGTTCCCTTTGCCAGTCTGGTTGCCCTTCTCTGCACCCATTCTAGTTGATCTACATCCTTTATAAAGTGAAGCCTTCAGATCTCTATACAGTACTCAAGATGTGACCTAACAATGTCCTTATACAAAGGGATGATCACCTCCTAATCTCTGGTAGCAAATTTTCTGTATATCATTGACAAAAGCACATAAGCTGTCCTGGCAGTATGTCTGCATGGCTAAGAGAAGTTCATGTCTGACTGCACAATTACCTCCAGGTCTTTTTTATTCTTCACTACCCTAAGTGTAGTACCACACAGATGTTAAGTTACTCTGGGGTTACTACCGTCCTTATGCAATACTATGCATTTGTCAATATTAAACTTCAACTGCCATTTTTCAACCCATTGACCCAATTTTTTTAGATCTTGTTGCTATAGCTCACTCTGATGACCGTCATTAACCATCTTGCCAACCTTTGTCTCACCTGCAAACTTAGACATTAAGCCTGATATACATTCATCAATATCATTGATATATATTGAAAACAACAATGGGCCTAGCAGTGAACCCTGAGGAACTCTGCTAATAACATTAATCCACGAAGAACAGTGCCCACTGATAACCACTGTCTGTCTTCTTCCACTTAACCATCCCTTTTTCCATAGCAATAACTTGCTGTTGATGCCACATTCCTCAGTTTGTACAGCAGTCTTTTATTAGTAAAATAATAAGAGGAGTTTACCTCAATATAGTGCGTAGAACCCTTCCATATGATACCCTCCAGAAATTAAAACGGAAAAAACGAAAAAATCGGCAAACTTACCGGTACATTAGAGAAAAAAATAAATAATTAAAATAATCAATTTAACACAATACAAATCAATTTAAAACAATTAAAAATCAAATTAATGCAATTAAAAGAATCAAACGAATCTTTTATGCAGTCTTTTATGTGCAACATATCAAAAGCTTTCCTCAAATCCAAGTATAAAATATCAAAATTATTTTTTGCATCCAGTTCCTTGGTCACTGCAACATAGTAACCTATCAGATTTGTTAGAGAAGGCTACCCCTCAAAAAATCCATTCTGTGATTGCAGTATAATTGCATACCTATTGAAAGACAATGCACAAGAATTCAATTACAATTTTTATGCAAATCATACAGAACACTATAAACAATACTTTTTGTTATATAAATAACCAGTGTAATGTTTACCTGTTTCCAAGTGTTGCAGAAATTTCCCTTTTGTAGATGGTGGTAGTAGTAGAGGCCTGTGATGCAAGCAATCATGCTTTTGTAGCAGCAGCCAAAAAGAAAAAAAATAAATAATAAACTAATTCACACATCCATTCCCTCTGAACATTGGCCCAATTCCTCCTTGAATTTATTTAAGCTATCAACTTCCACAACAACAGATGGAAGTTTGTTCCAGCAATCAACTACCCCCTGGCTAAGGCAAATTTCCACATATATATTCTATAACTGTCTTTCCTCAATTTGAATTTGTGCCCCGTCAGATTCGTATCTGAGCAAGAGGACGAATCCCATCAAAATTGAGCCTGCTCAGCCCATTCAAGGCCTTATATACCTCAATATTCTATCTCAATCAGATCATCTCACCTTAGGTTCTTGAGGTTGTCACAGACATTCTCTCAGATATGCCAGACAAGCTGTTCTTGCTACCTGGGAGTCTAAAATGCTGATGGAACTGATATTCGGGTGACACTTAAGTCAAGTGGACCCAATTTCGGCGAAGTCCGGACGGTCTGTGACAGCCAAATCATCTGCTTGCGCCTTCACGATGGTGGGACTGTTAGTAATCCTGGGTATAACCTCCATGCACAAGTACATGGTGGGTGACCACCCAGGTGTGAACCAACGTAAGCAGGGGTCGAGGTGTGGCGCCCACACCACATGGAGGAACGCCGCCCCTCTATGTTACCAGGCAGTACTAGGTGGTAGATGACTCTCATCAACCGGTGAAATACCACCACTTTGCTTATTGGAGGCTTGAAGTGGTGGAACCCATGTTTAGTCTCTAGAGCTAAGTTCCGGCCAACCCTTCCCTATCTCTTCCATCATGCAGTATGATTGATGATTTTTGAGGTTATGATGAATGTCGTGGCGAGATCCAATATTCCTTACATTTCGAGGGTACAGCTCTAAAACGGTGTTCGCAGGCCGGCCGCTAGATAGTACACCGGACCAAACCTATTGGTAACTCTCTAGGAGGCTTCCGGATCAGCTAGTGTATAATCTTGCTACCTCTACTCTGCCAGATAGTGACTGGAGGGAGTCCGAGTAGTGTGTATGCGGGGAGCATTGTAGAGGCCACGTTATGTCAAGGATCTGGGTATATTCTTACCACATGTACGCCATATCCAAAAATTTCATTACTTCATACAGCATGTCCCACCCACTTGGAATATTGTTCCCACATCCGGGGTGGTGTCCCCAAAACCTCTCTCAGGCTTCTTGATTCCATTCAGAAGAGGGCAGTTAGGTTAATTAATGATTCATCTCTAACAGAGTCTCTCCACTCGCTTTCTCATAGACGTACTGTTTCTGCTGCATGCCTCTTCTACAGATACTTCCACGGGCACTGTTCTTCTGAATTGGTTTCTATAATTCCCGCTCTCTCTTCAAAATAGTCTGAACACGTGCCGCCACCAGCCAACATCCATTTACTGTCCAACTTCAAACCCACAGAACCAACTTTTCACCTTCCTCATTTATTCATTCAACTGCCGTTTTCTGGAACAACCTTCCTTCATACGTATTTCCTGAAAATTACAATCTACAGAAGTTCAAGTCCAATGTCAACAAATATCTTCTTTCGTCTTCTCAACCTCCAACCCAAGCACGGTACTAAGTACTATAGGTTCCAATACCTCTCGTGTTTGGGGTTCTCATAAAAAAAAAAAAAAAAAAAACAAGTGTCTAGTCTCCAGATGCTGCAATTTGCATCTGGAGACTAGACACTTGTCTTACCTTTCTTGGTAAGACCACCCCTTCATTCCCCTCACCAGTCTTGTTGCTCTTCTCTGTACTTGCTCAAACAACTCTACATCCTTCTTAAAATTAGGCCTCCGGACCTGTATGCAGTACTCAAGGCATGGCCTGACCATTACCTTATACAAAGGAATAATCACCTCCTTTTCCCTACTAACAAAATTCTTGTATATCATTGTATTTCATGTGGAGCAAACCTCCACATGAAAACTCTGCACAAAACAGAGCCCTGCTGCTGACTTCCCATCAGCCATCTGTAGATTTAATATGGAGGTGCTTGATGTCCAGCTAGCTGTACAATATGCATATACACTTTCAGTTGTGGGATGTATGGTGTGCTATAACAACTTAAAAAATTGTAGATTTAAAATGCTATTCCTAGTAGGAATAATATAATAAGTAATTATATTATTCCTACCAGAAATAATATAATTACAGTACTTTCTACTCTATTCCTAAATTATTAGGAATAGAAAGTAGAAAGTATGTTTGTGATCATATTTTAGTGTCCATTGATTATATATTTTGCTTAAAGTAATCTGTGTGTGTATATATATATATTCATTGTTGTCAAATTAACTTAGTGTCTATTCTTTATTTCTTTTCAGAAGGTACAATACAGATAGAGATGATTCAAATGGTGTTTCCAGCAAAGATTGAAAGCTGCAGTCAGGTCACCAGTTATCTAAATTTACAATTTCAGTATGAGTGAATGAATCTGATATTAATCAGTCAGTTGACTACGTTAAAAACTCATTAAATTGGCTACACACGATCACAGATCGAAACCCTGTTTTCAACAAGGATTCTGGCTGGAAAAATTAGGCAGGCTGGCTAGTTCAATGTCGCAAATTAAATACCAAGAAAATTCTAGTGCAGTCAAAAAGAGAAATGAAAAAATAAGTTACAGAAATTCTTTTTTGTTAGCTGGAAACATTAAAACAAAAAGAAAAGTTTGCACTAAGTGGAATACTTCTCAAAGGAGAAGATTCTGCACCATTTTATCTTATGGAAGTAACTTCCATAGGCACTTCCTAATTCATACTAGGAAGGAAAAAACATCATGCCAAA
Organism: Mastigoproctus giganteus; assembly: GCF_048544385.1. NCBI lineage: Eukaryota > Metazoa > Arthropoda > Arachnida > Uropygi > Thelyphonidae > Mastigoproctus > Mastigoproctus giganteus. Next base: position 115,941,059 of record NC_143588.1, read on the forward strand.
TATGTGGCAAGGCATTTTCACATTCACTTATTGTAAAAGGGCATTTATTGCTACATGCAGAGGAGGAGACTACTACGTATACTCAGCCATCTTCATTATTGCATACCAAGAAAAAAGCATTTTGTTGTGAAATATGCGGTTGTAGCTTTTCACGTTCAGATAATTTGAAAAGACATTTAGTAAGTCATACTCTTGATAAAAGTTTTATTTGTGAAATATGTGGCAAAACATTCTTTAGATTATATAACCTAAAAGATCATTTCTTGGTTCATACTCAGAAGAAACGCTTCTCTTGTGAAATATGTGGCAAGGCATTTTCTAAAGCATGTAATTTGAAAACACATTCATTCCTTCATGCTGAAGTGAAACCCTGTTCTTGTGAAATATGTGGGAAGGGATTTTCAAATTCTTATCATCTGAAACGACATCTTATTGTTCACACAGATGAGAAACCCTTCACTTGTGAAGTATGTGGAAAAGCATTTTCAAGACTAAATGATCAGAAAAAGCATTTGCTAAGTCATGTTCTTGAGAAACCATGGTCATGTGAAAAATGTGGCAAGGCATTTAAATGCTCAGAACATCTGAAAAGACATTTACTAGTTCATGAACAAAAGAAATCATCCTTCCCTTGTGAAATATGTGGTAGGGTATTTTTGCACGCAAGTTCTCTGAAAAATCATTTATCAGTTCACAATCAGGACAAACCCATCATTTGTGAAATATGTGGCAAGACATTTAAAAGATTATCAGCACTACAGAGACATTTCATGGCTCATACACAGGATAAACACTTTACTTGTGAAATATGTGGTAAAGCATTTGCACGATTGAAGAGTTTCAAACGACATTTATTAATTCATAGTCGTTAGAAACACTTCTGTTTACAAATAAACAATACTCTTGCTCTAATTAAGTAGAATATTTTCATTGAATTAGTTCAAATTATAGCATTGGTGGTTGGAGAAGTGATGGGCATAATGAAAATATTACTATCAGTTATTTCAATTACAGCAAATCATTCACTGATTTTTGATTATGCTCATACCATTTGAATGATTAGTTCGTAACTACTAATCATTTGATTATTTTAATTATTGGATTCTCTCAATTTCTAATCATTCAGTTATTCCCATCACTAGATGGGGGGGTTGTGTTATTGTTATTCACTAGATTTTTGACTTTGTTAATTCACACTTCTTGCTGGACTTTCAAATGAACTGACAATAGCCTTCATAATGTGAATGCCACATACAGAAAATTTCTCAGTCCTAACTTTCCCTGATTTGAAGAACAATTTTGGATTCAGTTATACTCTAGTAAATACTCATCATATTAGGTTTTTAACTTGTGTATAGTCTATGGTTGCTTTGTCTGTTTTCAAGAGGGTATCGTCTCTGATATTAAAAAAGACTTTGCAGTGAGTCAAAGCAGTGAGTTCAGTTTTCATACGAAAAGTTTCTTGCCATTATTACACAAAGGAGCATATGAGGGGGTTCAAAAATTATTTGTATTCACCCAGAAGCAGTTGCAATAGAAAGTTGAAAGAAACACCATGTATTACACTTTTTCAACATAGTCACAAGACATGACACATTTTTACCACCTCTCAATACACTTCTGCAGGCCAGTTTTGTAGAGCTCTTCTGATTATCCTTAAACCACAACTTGGCAGCAGAAAATCACCTCATCATCAGCAGCAAAGTATTTTCCACAAAGAAGGGATTTTGGGGCAGGAAAGAGGAAGAAATCTGAGAATGCAAGGTTCGGGGGGAAAAAGCCATATTTCAAACCTATATTAATGGGCACACCTCACTGCAGCATGCGACAAATATGCAAGGGCATTATTGTGGAGCAAGTACATACCTTTTGACAGCTTTCTCCATCTTTTTTTCTTTGAAAAAAAGATGGAGAAAGGGGTGTACAGCTCTTTTGATGGTAATCTATTAGTATTGCACCGCATTAGCATTAGTAGAGGCATTTGATGCAAGAAAGCAAGCTTATGTCAGCATCAGCCAAAAAAAAAAAAAAAAAAAAAACCCACTTCCACTTCACCCCTCTGTTCGTTCAAAATACCTGTCCAGCTGAGCCTTAAACTTATTTAGGCTATCAACCTCCACGACAAGGGATGGAAGTCTGTTCCACCAACCAACCACCCGCTGGCTAAAGGCAAATTTCCGCATGTCTATCCTACATCTGTCTTTCCTCAATTTGAATTTATGCCCTCTCAGGTGATTTTTCTGAGCTAGAGGAAGAATCCCATCAGCATTGAGCATGCTTAAACCATTCAAGGCTTTATACACCTCTATCAGATCACCTTGCTGGTGCCTAGTCTCCAGACACTGTAATTTGCAAAACTTAAGCCTTTCTTCGTAAGAGCACCCCTTTGTTCCATTCACTAATCTTGTTGCCCTTCTCTGTACTCGTTCCAGCAGCTCTACATCCTTCTTGAAATGAGGCCTCCAGACCTGTATACAGTACTCTAGGTGTGGCCTGACCATTGCCTTATACAAGGGAATAATCACCTCCTTATCCCTGCTGGAAAAATTCCTATATATCATTGACAATACACCATGAGCTATTCTTGCAGCCCGTCTGCACTGCTCAGAGAACTAAATATCTGCCTGCACAACCACCCCAGGTCCCTTTCATTCTCTACCTTAGTCAGTGTAGTACCACAGAGTTGATACGTTGCGCTAGGGTTGCCGTTTCCCATATGTACAAATTTTTTGTAGTACTTTACATTTTTCGATGTTAAACTTAATTTGCCACCTCTCAGCCCATCTGCTCAACCTTTCCAGATCTTCTTGCAGCAGCATAATGTCAATAGTGTCCATCACAACCCTGCCAACCTTCGTATCGTCTGCAAACTTGGACATTAAACTTGATATACCATCAATATCATTTATAAATACAGAAAACAATAATGGACCCAACACTAAGCCCTGAGGGACTCCACTAATAACATTAGTCCACGATGAGCAGTGTCCATTGATTACCACTCTCTGTCTTCTCCCCCTCAACCACCCCTTTATCCATAGCAGCAATTTGCCTCCAATGTCACACTGCTCCACTTTGTGTAGCAGTCTTCCATGTGCAACAGTATCAAAAGTCTTTCTAAGATCCAAGTACATAATATCAAAGCTATTCTCTGCATCCAGTTCTTTTATGACTGCATCATAGTATCCAATCAAATTGGTCAGGCAAGACTTCCCCTTAACAAAACAATGCTGTGTCCGAGCTATAACTGAAGTCTTGTCTAAATGATCCTGCAGTGCTTCTTTAACCAGTGCCTCCATTAATTTTCCTGGAACAGAAGTTAAGCTCACAGGTCTATAATTACTTTTGTCAGCCTTTGATCCTCCTTTGTGAATTGGGGTCACATTTGCACATTTCCAGTCTATGGGTACCTCCCCTGAGTCCAAGGAAGCTCTCATAATTATGGCTAAGGGTTTGCTTACTTCTTTCGCTGCCTCCTTTAATATAACTGGATAGATCCCATCCACCCCGGGTGCCTTTCTTGTGTTTATCTTCAACAGTTTCTCCTCCACTTTACTCCCAGTTATTTCAAGATTCTGTAGCTTACTGCTAGAGTTGAATACACCTCTGGCATTCCCCTTGCTGAATAACTCCTCATGTGTGAATGTCGATGCAAAATATTCATTTAGTTTGTTAGCTACCTGAGCAGGATCATCAACAGTTGACCCAGGAATATCAAGTGGACCAATCTGATTCATCCCCTTCCTTCTAGAGTTTACATAAGTAAAGAACTCTTTGCTGTTTTTCTTTGCATCCCTTGCCAAGGATTTCTCGTAATCTGCCTTCGCCTGCCTAACCTCCTTTGTAACTTGGTTGCATATCAACTTGTATCTATCATAGGCTTCTGTGTTCTGTGTTAATTTGTAAGTATCCCATGCATTTTTCTTCTCTGCCATATGCCTCATTAGTTCATCTGACATCCATTTTGGCCTAAACCTTAAACAATATTTCTTAGTTGGTATGTAAAGCCTAGTAGCTTCCAAGATAAGTTCTTTGAATGCTTCCCATTTTGAATTTGCTGTTGGTAACATCATCAGTTGGTCCTCCTTTGTGAATTGGGGTCACATTTGCACTGTATAGAAATTAAATACTGTCTCAGTCCATCGTAGTCGCCTTTACGGAAGCAATAACCCTTCCCTTTACCCCTAATGGTAGTTACCTCTTTGAGTAAATCCCACTTCAGCACACTGTGATCACTGCCACCTAGTGGTTCATTTATCTGCAGATTCTTAATGCATGAAGAATCACTGCTGATAATCAAATCAAGAGTATTACTCTCTCTAGTTGCCTTCCGAACATGCTGATGTAGAAAACAATCATCCAATAAATCCACAAAAGCCCTGCTAGTGTGTGAGTAACCAGCCCCCAAATTCCAGTCAATATCTGGGAAATTAAAATCTCCCATTATAAGACTCTCTGATTTACTGGCCCACTCCATTTCCCTGTACAGTTTCTTATTATGCTCATCAGAGTCATTAGGCCTATAGCACACCTCTACTCTCAATTTTGATCTCCCAATGCTTATGTCACACCAAACTGACTCAACACTGCACTGTCCAGCGATGTCGACTGGCTTCACTTCCTTGGTTTTTATGTGTTTCTTAACTAATAGCATAACCCCTCCCCCCGTCCTATCCTGTCTATCCTTTCTGTAGACGTACTCCCCAAATTGCAGTTCTGCATCCCTTATATCTGTGTGACAGCACGTCTCTGATATTCCAACAATATCTGCCTTTGATGTTTTGAGCAATACCTCAAATTCATCAAATTTATTTACTAAACTCCTAGCATTGGTGTACACGCAAGTATACCTGCACCTGTTTCTATTCTTACCTACTCTAACACAACCCATGTGTTTACTTGTACTGCAATGGCTCCCAGCAGTCTCTGAAATACCATGCATCTTGTTTTTCAGGCTTCTGCTCATTCTAATAGAAGCAGTGCAAGGATCTCTTTCACCTCTGCCAGTGGCTACTGTCAATCTATTGGTCTTTGTCGCCCCCCAAGCTAGCAATTTTCCGACCCACCTAACACTGCCTCGATAGCATCAGCAAATATTCTTGCACCCTTTCTATTTAAGTGTATCCCATCCCTGTAGAAGCAATCTCTCTTGTTAACAAGTACAGACCAGGCTGAAAAAAATTCTACCCCTTGAGCCTTGCACAATCTTTCCAGGGCCCAATTGATGGACAAGGCTCTCATCATATACTCCCTCCTATCGTGTCTGGGCAGAATTGCAGACACTTTCAAATTCAACCCTAATTCTCGGCTTTTGTTCAACAGTGACCTATACTTGTTAAGTAATTCTGCCGGTCCCCTACACTTAATATTATTAGTGCCAACGTGTACAACTATATCACCTTTTGTGCCCTTAAAAGATGATATTCGCTCTACAACGTCATCAACCTTTGCCCCTGGCAGACATACCCTGGTCCTGTTCCACCTATCCTTTTTACAAAGCATGTTCCCCGTTTCCCTGACAATAGAGTCACCAACAACTACTAGTTCCTTCGGGACCAGCGCATTCTGCCTTGGGGATTGTCTCTGTGTCACATGATGCCCAAGTGCAAGCTCTGGCGTTGATGTGGCCAGCTGAGAGCTTGATGGGGCCCCTCAATTTAGTTTCTTCGAGGGCATCCACCCTGTCCTTCAAGCTCTCATATAGGCCCAAAAGAACGCTGGGTTGTTGCCTGATATCGATACACTCCTTGCATCGCGCACACACAGACATCCCCCATGGCAGTATCATGTCCCGTACCCGATTGCTCTGCAAACATCAAGCAAACAGTGCATTTTATAAGGCTGTGAGTCAGAGGACAACTGCCCCCCCCCTCAGTTCTGCTCTGAGCCACAGCACTTCCATTAGCTTGAGCCTTTTGCTTTGCTGCTCTGGTCTGAGTCATGATTCTATTAATTTATTAATTAATTATAATTAATTATGTTATGTTATTAATTATGTTAAATATAATTAATTAAATTACGTTTGTAATCTAAGTCGTTATATGTATTTATTTAAAAGTACAATTTAACTGCTAACGAAGTTCAACTGACGCTATCTAGTACGGTATATAACTATCGTATCACAAAGGCGGGAAAGTTACGATCGGTAAATCTACGGACACTTAAGTATTAATTAACTTTCAATTCTCGCTGTCTCACATCAGAATAAACTAACGATCCTTACTAGGTCTATAAGCTACGTACAGAAATAATTCGATGTAAAAAATATTCAATCAAGCGGCTAAATATGGCTAAAGAACTTCTCGTTCAGCGGAGTTGCAAACACGTGGATACCCTTACCGATTCTTTTATGCAATTACAAGGCCGAGTAAAGAATAAATACACCAAATTAATCAGAAAATCACAAAATAATGTTATACTACTAAATTTAAATCAAAAGTTTTAGAAAAACAATAATTTCAAATCAATAAATAAGAAAAATCCACTTAGCAGCTTTGAACACGACCGTCTCCTAGTAGCCTCGTCAGCAGACGAGCATATGATCCCAAGAAACCGACAAACAACCTTATCTTGGTTGCACCTTTGGGGCGAGGTGATTCTGCAAGCTTCAGTTGTTTTGATATTTTATTTTGTGATCAATGTGATGGATCCAAGTTTTATCCATGGTGACTAGCCATGGAAAAAACTCCTTGCTTTTTTGGCACATTTACAACATTTCATATGTGCATTGTGCCCTTTCCTTCTTCTATTCAGGGTGCAGGAGTCTGGAAACCCATATGTCAGACACTTTACTCATATGCAACTGTTGATGGATGATGTTCTCTACAGACCTGCACTAATTTGGAGCTCTGCAGCTAGTTCTTTGATACTAATCTGCCAGGATTAATGTCTCAACTTTATCAACGCTCTTTTCTGTTACAACAGTTACTGAGCATCCTGGGATTTCTTAATCATCCACATATGCTTCCATATTTGAATTGTTTATACCAATGTGCAACTTCACTGTAACCTGGGCAGTCTTCTCCATATACTGCAAACATTTCTTTGTGAATTGTTTTGGATCATTTCCATTGCAGAAAGAGGAACCAAATCACTGATCATTGTGATGGATCCAAGTTTCATCCATGATGACCAGCCATAGAAAAAACTCCTCTTGCATTTTTGACACTCTGACAACATTTCATGTGCATATTGTGCCCTTTCCTTCTATTCAGGGTGCACAAGTCTGGAAACCTCTTTGTCCATTACAACTTGATCCATTTATCATCTTTATCCATTCTACTTTATCCATTGCAACACTTCACCTCATTGTGACACTGCACCTCATGTTGCAGAGAATAAAAAAAAAAGTTGTGTGCTTGCTATAGAGACTTCAAAGTATCAAACAAAAAAAGGCATCTTTCTATCACAACTACTGGGTGAATATAAATATATTTTTTTTAACCCACCTTGTACTTCAATTTGGATCAGAAAATTGAACTTTATTTTCCTAGCATGTAAAGAGACATCTACCCATTCAAGGAGAACCAGTACAAGATGAAGAAATTATTCTGTGTTAATAAAAAGGGTATTAGTTAATTAACAGTATTGACAAAATAATGAAAGAAAGCAATATTAGTCCAATATTATCTTAAATTTATTTAAAACCCTTCTAACACACTTCTAGGTGTAAGCTTATTAGGTATACAAGAAATCAGTTACTCAAATAAAAAAATAAATTTTTATATATACTCTGTACAGCCCATGCAGCTAGAAGAGTGTGCATCTTTAATGTAATTGTTTATTCCATCCATTATAGCAGGGCAAAAGTTAATGGGCCATTCATTTTTTTATTTTTATTTATTTATTTATATATTTTTTAATTTATTTATTATTATTATTTATTTTTTTTTTGTAGTAGCCCGTGACTCAATCTCATAAGGTGTGTACCCACTTCCATGTATGTTATCCCAGTGTTATATTAGTAACAAAAAGAATAATCTTTAAGTTTTCTCAGTTTATGTATTCTGTTGATAATAAAGTTTTAGTACATGGATTCGATAGTAAATAATAAGAATTATTTAAAAATAATTCCTTATGGCTGTTTTGCTCAGAATTAATAAAGTACTTGAAAGGTGGCAGCAGTATTTCACTTGCTGCCAACAGGTTGTGACTAACTAGCTGGATAATTTTGATCATTCAATTACTTACCAAACTGGGTAATGGTTCCAATTCTCAGTTTTCCAATGAGAAGTATATAGATGGATCATATATTGCGTTTTAATACAATAGCTTATGTTAGAGGCTGGACACTAGTTTTTCATATTACCATATGATTTTTTAACCTAAGTGATTTTTGTGCCACAAAGTTTAGAAGATTACACTGCAGCAACTGTTAATTATTTGTTCTTTAATTTTTCTTACTGGTCAACAATATGCACAGTGGTTTCATTTTGTGCATGTGTATGCATTCATCATGGCTTAGGGTGACACAATATAGCTAGCTATGGGTAAGGAGATGCTTAGATGTCATTGAGGAAAGAAGTACATTCCTTCCTCATAATAAAAAAGAGAAATCATTTGGAATGTTCCATGATATTCCTTAAGTAGCATGGTGCATAGGTACATTGTTGTTTGAAGCTAATAAAACACTCAAACCAACATTGATATAATTGTATTTATTTTTGAATTGTAAATACGACTATAATGGAATCAAATGTTTTGTATTTTCTTATCACTTTTCAGGGACAGCTATCTTTGCAGTATCACAAAAGGTCACTTTTGTGATGTACTTAGTTCTAATATGAAGGTGAAGTTTAGTTCTAATATAAACTTAGAACTAAGCTTCTAATAATGACAACTGCTGTTATTCAAGCTGTCTATCATAAAACTTTTAAAGTGAGTGGTTTGTATTTTTTGTTTTTTTATTTTTTGTAAGTATAGAATGAAATATTGGGAAAGGTTCCCAAGCTGAGCGATATGTTAGATTGCCATGCCCACAATCTATAAACAATCATACAGTGAGTGTTTTTTGACATCACTTCCTAAAATAATAAAAATAATAATATACTTCACATTTTCCAATTTTATGATGCAAAGTTTGAATAGCTATCTGTCAGTCAATTAGGAGTCCATTGTTCTTCAGATAAGATGAGAATAAATCCATCAGCCAAAACATGACCACCCTGTTTCCATGAGTGGACATTTCACAGAACCCAGGAATGATGTCACCTACCAGCACAGCACATACAGTGATGACACAGATAGTGCCTGTTGGTTCTTTAATAAAAAGCCTGTGCAAATGGGAAAGGGAAGGACATGGCAGAGTTTGAATGGGGAATGATTTGCAGTACTAGGAGGTGGGGTCACCACTTTAGCAACCACAGGCTTGTTGGCTGTTCAAGGTATGCTGTAGTGAAGTTCTGGCAGAATGATCTGAAGAGGGACACACACAACTGCTCAAAGTACCATAACATGGAGACTACCACTGGTTGACAATTGAGTTAAGCAACGATTGGCATATGCTGTCCGGAGCAACAGACAACTCATGATCTCACAGTTAATGACAAACTTCAACCCAGGCACACAGCAAAACATTTCCGAGCACCATCCAGCAGAGGCTCTTGCGGATATCCTACGTATAAGGAGACCTGTTCGTATGACCATTTTGCATGATCACCATCAACACTTACACCTAAGATTGCAAAGAACCATTTATGAACATTGGATGACTGGAAAGAAGTCACCAGGCATGATGAATCAGA